>NC_134456.1:15949014-16294609 GCF_047948215.1 Lycorma delicatula
GATGTGACAATTAGGTATTGTAAGTGATATTTATTAGTACTAATTGGCCTTTTCATCACGTGTAAATGATAGTGATATAATTTAAGAAATTATTAAAAAAAAACTTTTTTTTTTAAATATTAAAAACTAATTTAAGGACTTATTTATGTACTTTTCTTATCATGCAAGATAAGAAAAGTACGTATATAATCCTTAAATTATTTTTTTATCATATTTCATTGCCTAGATCAAAAATTTGTAAAAAAAAGAATAATGGGCAAAATAACAAAGGTCTAGTGAAAACAAAAATTATGGCTCAGGTGGACAGATGAAAGATTGAAAAAAGATATTTTATCTACACATGTCAGAAGATTCACAATACTCTTTCTTAGTAAATTTTTAAAAACATGTTGAACACATTAAAAATTTACTAAGAAGTACTATGTATATTCATAAATATACTTACTAATACTTTCAATTATTTATATCAATCAATGCTGATTCAATGTTTATTTTGAAGACATACTATAATACGTCCCATTACACATATATACTGGTTGAAAGCTAACATTTTAGAGAATAGCAGAGCTCACGGTCTGTTTTGATATTACTCATAGATAAATTCTTAAATAGGCTAAAAAATCTCATAAATCTATATTTCTCATTTAGTAAAAAAATGTTTTTTTTTTTGTTACATTTATAATTACATGTTTGTAATTATAAATTTAATTGCCTATTACTGTAGTTTTTACATATTTCAGGTTATTTTGATTTTCATTCATTAATTTTATTAAAAGATCTGATATATATATATATATATATATAAATGTAACAATATAAAATCTTCATACTGATGAAGCCAATTAAGACAGCCAATAATACTGACAACTTCAAAATAGACTTATACTTAGTACTCTTAGTATTAAGATATTAAGTAATCTTTTTTAATATTATTATTTAAATAATTGAATGAATATGGTAATATTTGGTACAGTATGATAATTATTTGATAAGACGGGATGTTATTAGTTAGTAATATCTTCCTTTATTCAAGTTTTACTAAAAATTTTAGTTTTTTTTTTTTTTTAATTTACTAATATTTGTTTATTCAGAGTAATAAAATGTTATAAGTTACACATACCTTTTACATCTGTAATGAATTTATTGATATGAGATCTGTCTGAACATTGATGTAATTTCTTCTAATGTTTTATTCTTTGTTTCTGGTACTTTCTTATAGATAAATACTACAAACAATGCTTGAAGTGCAGCAAATATAAAGAATACATTTTCACACATAAGTTCCTATAAATAATAAAAAAGATATGGAAGTATAATGAAATAAAGACCAATATTAATATCTAAACATTCAGTGAACATTACTTAAATTTCATTACATTAGAGATTTATTATTTATAAGGGATTTTTGTACTAATTTTAGAATTGTACTAATTTTAGAATTACAGTTCTAAAATAAAATAAAAAAAAAACTTATAAACTTATTTTGTATTTTTAATGTTTATTTATTTACAGTTTCAATCCATTTAATTGCCGACTGATTATCTTTTGATGAAACTTGTGTATTCTAAAAACTGACTACAGTTTTTATAATACAGTTGACTGACTACTAGCGGTAGATGGTACTAGCGGTGACAGTTGGCACTAATTAAACTAATGTAATTTCACAATTTTTTACACTTTAAATATTCATTTATTTAATTTTACCATTCACCAGTGACATCAAAAAAATAATAATATTTGCAAAAATCTTTTTGCAAATATTATTTTATTTGTTAACAACTTTATATTTATTTTATTTGTTAACAAATGTGCATAAGAAAAATATGATATTAATTGGGCAAAATATTGAGATACTAGACCTTGCTCTACAGCCTTATGTAAATTTAATATTCCTATTCCTTACACTTGATGTTGAAAATTTAATAGCATCAATGCCCTATATATGAAGTAATCTGACTAAGTTTGGTCAAAATTGGTCCAGTAATCCTGGAGATATAAGGTGATTTAGAGGCCAACACCAAACAAATAGATGTACATATGAGAACACTGACATTCTGAAAATTTTGATCCTGTTTTTTAGGTTCCTTAGGTGTCAAAACATCAAGATCCAGAGAAAACCACATATGCCCAAATTGGACCAATTACAATACTTTACCTGCTAGAGCTAATAGCTTTGCTACAGTGCTATCTAGATGGGAAGATAATAAATACATGTTAATGTTAACTTTTTTAAAAAAAAGTGTGTCTGTGCACGCGTGTGTGTGCTTTTGGAATATGCATATGATATATGCATATATATATTAAATACATGAATAAATTGACATTAGATTATGTTATTCAATGTCTAATCATATTTAATTTTTTTTCTGCTCTAGTATAATTATTGCAATCTGCCTACATAACACATGATGTTGCCTTCATCATGTGAAGGCACATGAAATCTATAATTCATCCCACATGTCTGATATATATCACAAGATATACACGACAACTGAACTGTCACAGGATATCACAAGGATACCAGTCAGATATCCCACAATAAATGGGATATCTGAATAGCACTTTACAAATTCAAGGAAATTTAGAAAATACCTAGTAGATCTAAAAAAATTACATAAAATATTAAAGGAATATTAAATAATAAACTATAAATCTACTGTCAGGTGATTCACAAATCTACACCTTAAAATTGCTGTTTAAAATGTGAAGGGGTAAAATTTTTATATTTAAATTCTAAGATTTAAAAAAAAATTCATTTTTCTTATTGGTTAAATGGATATGCGAATTATGTTTTAACAAAAATGTAGTAATTCAAAACGTTTAAATTATAATTATCAAGTATTGAATTATAAATATTAAGTTCACATACCAATCCATTAACCAATAAATCAACTTTTTATTAAAAGTACAGCTAAAACTGTTCAAAATTGATTTCATTATTGATATTTGTTTTTTGTCAATAAAACTTTTTCATTTCATTTTAAAATTGTATAACAATAATTGTTTATGGCCAGTTTTCTATAAATGTTGACATTTTTAATTTTAATTTAAATTGCTCTAAGAAAAACTAGGAAACAGAGTTTGATACATGTTGATAGAAAATTTGATCCTGTTAATAATTTTGCATTATTTATTTATTTATTTACTTATTATTACTTACCATTTAATTAGGTTTACAGAATGATCATAAATTATTCATCACATCTTAGGGGTTAGTAAATAATGAAAAAAGCAATGCAGTGTACGTTGATTTTTTTCAAACATTAGTGTAGGTACCAGAGTTATTCAAAACCTTGAATAAACATGCCAGGATAATATAATAATAGGAGGCATAATTGAGCAATAACTACCATGCACACTATGGTTTCGTGAAAGTGGTCTGTTATTACTATTTGTAGACATTTACATTTAAAGTATGGCTGTGATCCTCCTAATAAAGTTCTATATAAACATTAGTATCAGTAGTTTAGTGATTTCAATACAATGATACTTCTTTGTATGCTTTGTAATGACATAGATACAACTTTGCATTATAGTATAAAAAGTTTCTTTTGCAGAATTAGAAATTTCCATATAAAAGATACTGCAAAAAGATATCTTAACACTTCTTTTAAATTTAATATTTGCATTAGCCAAATTTATAACAAAATGTTCTGTGAATTAAAAAAAAATTCTCAATTATTGATAAAATAATTTTATTCTAGTCTTATTTTTAACTAATTTTGAAAAAGGAGGTTAAATATTTGACCCATGTATTTCTTTTTATGTTTGTTTATGCATAACCTTTTTCCTATTAATCAAATTGAAATAAATCTTGTTGCAATTGACACAGCTGTTTTTTGCAGTGGTACCATGATGTTGAAAAAACTTTTTAGACGCAAACTGACTTCAAAAAAAGAGGTTATGTATTCAATCCGTATACTTTTTTTATGCTTGCATGTAACTTTTTTCCTATTAATTCTTATTCAAAAAAATCTTTTACTCACTGGTGTAATAGTTACACAACCATCTTAATCTTTCATTTTTATACCCATTGCTTCATCATCAAATTTTATTAATACAGCTTTTGGTAACTCACCCCTTTCCACTTGGTGCTTTCATAGGGCAGGCCATTTGAATTTCTTTAAAATTCCCATAATGCTGTTAACTAAACCATCAGAAATCGATATATTACACCTTAACATACCTCTTGAACCCTCTACTAACTGTACATTATCTAAAAGGCCCACACAGTTATTTATTGATGTCTACTGTAATAACATTCCTGGGGGAAGTTTTCCCACATGTTGATGTTGCTAATAATATAAACCCTGTTTATTTTTTACATCATATCACTCATAATATTATTATATTCATCAATTATTATATTCATATTAATTTAATAGTTGGGATTATTCTTACAGTATTTCCATCTACAATTTGCCTGTTAAAGGTATAGGTCTTATAGGTCTGTTAAAGGGTTTGCAAAGCATATCCATTTGGCCAGTTGTAATCTTGCCAAAACGCAAGTTATTTAATAAATCAATGAACTGCATGTCATTTCTTTGTCTCATGCTAATTTTAGTTCAAAAATGAAAACTGAAGCCACAGATTTATTCCTGCTTCACACCAAGGAGGTTGAACAAAACACAAATTGTCTTTGACAGGAGGCAGCTGCATTATATCACCAAAAAGGAGCACATCAACTCTGCTGAATAATTTATCATTGTTATTAATCAGACACAGAAAATTAAGAAATAATTGTTTTAAAAACAAAAAATGAAACCGACATCAAAATGTGCTAAAAAGTAAGAAATAATTTCATCCAAATACTTAATTTCTTATCCACATTTTTGAATCGGCACCTGCCTCTACAAAATTAATTTCTAGAATTCCACACTGAAATACATGATCATACTTAAGTGGTACTTGAATGGACCTATAGAGGACATACATAAAAATATGAAATATTCATAAACAGAAAAGCAATCAAAGCACATAAATATTAATTCCAATGATGTATAATATTGGTACTGGTTTTTATGTAGTATATATATATATATATATATATATAGAGTATGTTATAAAAACAAATTTATATTATATCTAGAAATTAATTTGTAGAAGCAGGTGCCAATTCAAACAAGTGTCTAAGGAATTAAATATTAGATAAAATTATTTCTTACTTTTTAGCGCATTTTGATGTTGGTTCCACTTTTTTTTTAAATAATTATTTCATTTTCACCTGCTCTTCCCTCTTAGTAATGGTATACACACATTAATCTGTAAATGGTTTTGTTTTACTTTCAATCATAAAAAATCAGATGCATGGCGGTTGGCGGAGGAGTATTATAATAAATGTAAGGTATATGTTAAAAATAATTACAGACCATGAAATTTTTGTGATTTATTTGAATAATTTTTTTTTATATGATAATTTGTAGACATTTGCCTCAATGTTAATTTGGCCCAAAAATTAATGGTCATTGGCTAATGAGAACATGATAGCCCAAAAATTGCAGTCAATGCATGTTTGGTATGCATTGACTGCTTATGAAATGATCAGACCATTCGTCCTTGTCGAGCCAATGGTTAATAGCACCAGTTATCTAGACATGTTACAGGACAATACAGATAAATTGAATTCGGCAACCCAATGTTTCTTCCAATAAGATGGTGCACCACCACACTGGAGTTTACATGTTAAGGATTACCTACATTAACAATTTCCTCAACATTGGATTGGCCATGATGGACCAATTCCCTGACTTCCTCGATAACCTGATGTTAATCAGGAGTCAGTTTGTCATAGTCAGGGTGTATGCAACAAAGGTTGTCAACATCAACAACTCCAGATATTGTTTGAAATGTATAGTATGAAATTGAATATTGTCTAGACATTTTACATGCCACAAAAGTTGCTCATGTGAAACTTGTTTGAAGTTAATAAAACTTGAAAATAAAACTCTTTGAAATGCTCTGTTCAACAATAAAACATGCAAGTATATTACTTACATTTATATAACTTCTTTATATTTTATGGTCATTTTAATACTAATAATATAAATAAAAGTAAATAATTAAAAGTAAACTTTAGATGTTTAATTTTATGTAAGTGGTGTAAATAATGTATTAAAGTGATATTGTTTAAATAGGCTAAGAAAGGTTAGATATGATTTCTAACTTTGTTTAGTAGAAGCTTTCTGCCAAAGCTTAAATTTTATTATCTGGTAAAGTATTAGTGATAATTTAATATATACATATTTAAACAAGTAAGACAACTGATACAGGCATTTATGAAGATATACTTTTTAAGTAAAAATATCTACTACCAGGAAGAACATTATATGAAAATTTTTAAAGATTAATACATAAAAGTTACCTGAAGAGGAAGGAATCCTAAACCAACAAAAAAGTTTGCTGTCCAGTTTATCATTACAGCTAAACTTGTTGCAGTTGGCCGTGCAGATTGGTTGAACAATTCAGCTACTAAGAACCAAGGTATTGAACCAGGTCCAACAGCAAACATAATTACAAATGCCATCACATGGAATATGCTAACATATGATACCCATTTATAACTACCCTGAAACAAAAAGAAAACATATTTAACAAGTGTGAAATAATTTAGATCATAAAAAAGCACAAATAACTGAATAATTTAATAATATTATTTTGATATTTAAATAGTCGATACAAGATCTTGACAATTTTTGAAAAGTAATAAACTGTATGAAGTGAAGCTTAAGTATTAATTTATTGTTACTCAACAATCTGCTCCATTTGCCAGCCTGCTTGGAGAACTACATTATTGATATGACTCTAGTTGTTTTCTTATGACTTCAGTTAATTAATGTTCCTAATTTAACATACACTTTATATAAATCTGGGCTTAATATACTCTTTGGGTTAAAGATAACTACAAAGAAAATTGTCACATAATAATAAGTCTGAAGGACTGGCTGTGGATCACCTTGGTCAGCATGGTCATAGAACATCTACCCCTCTGGAATCAAATGACTTCTCTCTTTTTCTGTTTAGCCTCCGAAACCACCGTAAGGTAGGTGATTGAGTGATGGTGTGATTCCAGCAGGGTGGGGCAACCCACCCTGCTGGAATCACACCATCTTGTGATCTATGACAATGTAATTCTGAAGCAAGAAAGTTCTTTAATTCCATGTACCAAACGATGATATCAATGAGACTAAACGTCTACCAACTTGAAAGAAATAAGGACCTATGATCCTATTACTTGCTCTACCTAAGCAGATAACATCGTTTTTGTGATTTATTTGAATAATTTTTTTTTTATATGATAATTTGTAGACATTTGCCTCAATGTTAATTTAGCCCAAGAATTAATGGTCATGGCAAGAATTATTTTTATACTTTATAACTGTAATTTACATAAAACATTTTGTTAAAATTTTTTCCATCAACTATATCATTTATAATAATTGTAATTGAGTTTCTGAAGATAATGATGGTCAGTAGACAAGACTGATTCTCCCAAGTATTAATTTTGGGGTGCAGGGACCATTTAATTAATCAAAAATTTAAAACTTCCATTCCAGAATTTGAAGTCATTTACTCCCTAATTTGCAAACCACAATTCAAACTATTTCTCTGTTCTAGAAAGGGAAGATAACAAAAAAAATATTCTTGAAAATTTGTATTCTACCCCGTACACTAATGTATTACCACCTAAAATCATTCTTGCAATCACACAGTTTCTTCTATTGAAATTCATAAAAATACTTTCTTAAAAAGAAAAAAATAACTATCTGATTAATTATAAACTGATTTCAAAACATTAGTTACCTTTCTTGGGGAGACTTGCATAAATCTGCTTGTTCAGAGTAGAACAGAATAGCATCATCTGATGATAAATCACCTTTAATAAAAGCTGCATCACATGATTCCCAGAACTTATTGTCACATACAATTTGAGGTTTTAATTTTGCTTTTTCTTTCCACTATAACACATTGAACAGTTTAAATTATTAACTTTAAATAAAAAAAGATAACAAAAGCATTATCTTATAAATTAAATGTAAAAAGCTGTTACACAAAATCAGTTGCAGACAAAACAAAATTTAACAATCCAGCAATACTCAAAGAAAAGTTGTTTACTTGCATATTTGTTTACACTGCAACAAAAGTAATGAAATGAAGCATTATCTTTTAAAACTGACATTGACTTAGTAAAATTAGCAAATAATAAATGCCAACTGCATGCTGTGAATTTGCATCCAGTGTAGTTTTACTTTAGTGATCCATAGATATCAGATTCTACGTGATATTGCCATCAAACACTTCATCCTGCTATCATTCAACTTTAGGATGCTATTCCTTGAGATGTTTCAAGTAATGAACCTTAAGGTTGCAAGGACATAGTTTATAATACTACCCATGAACTGAAGCACAACTAATCTTCAAAGTAGTGCCAACTGATAAATGAATAAAAAAAAAACTATTAAATGAAATTAGGATTACCTCAACAGTCAATATAGGGCCATGAGGAAGTCCAGCAATTGTAGAAAAGTTGTGAGCAATTTCAAATTTATGACTATAAAAAGTTTTTCCAATTGTTTCTCCAGCTGAAAATTTTGGTTATCAGTACAAATTAAAGTATAATCTAAGGTCAATCCCTCTTTAGCTAGACACTCAGTCAAAGAAAGTAATAACTGGAAGTCAGGAACATTTACTGGAACCAAAAATCAGAACATTAATTAATTAGTATTTTTCTAGCATTTACTAAAAAATAAAGAAAAATTAAAAAAATTCACATCAGGCCAATATTTGAACCAAACAATAACAAACTAAAGTAATTTAAATTTACAAAATAATTTTAAAACAAAAACTTCAGTGAAAAAACATTTTTCTCCCACCAAAAAAGTTTTTTATTACTAATCAGAAATCTTTTTCTTTATTTTTCCTAATATGTATGTTGCAATCTGAACAATAAGCACCCCCCCCCCCCTGAACCAATGAAATGATGGTTTTATATGACATGTAATCAGGTCAATGACTTGGTTGACCTGAATCTTGTACAGACTCAGGTCAACCATTCCTGAGACGTGTAGCTAATTGAACTCCCAACCACCAAAGTACACCAATATCCACTGTATAGTATTCAAATCCACGTAAAAGTGACTAACTTTTACTAGGATTTGAATCTCAGAACCATTGACTTCAAAAATCAGCTGTTAAATAACTGATTTGTAAGATGAGTTGAGCTGAATAAGAAATTTATTATACATAATACTACTGCACATACTTTTTATTATACTATTATATTAGTATTTTATTGTACTATTTTATATTACACATGTTTGCATACATTTTATATATAAATAAATAAAAAATAAAAAAAATATGTAAAATTATATACAAGATTTCTGTAAGAAATATTTTTCTTTGTCTTCAGTCATTTGACTGGTTTGATGCAGCTTTCTAAGATTCCCTATACAGTGCCAGTCATTTCATTTCGGTATACCCCTTACATCCTACATCCCTAAAAATTTATTTTACGTATTCCAAACGTTACCTGCTTGCACAATTTTTCCCATCTACCTGTCCCTCCAATATCAAAGCGACTATTCCAGGTTACCTTAACATATGGCCTATAAGTCTGTTTCTTCTTTTAGCTACATTTTTCCAAATGCTTCTTTCTTCATCAATTTGCCACAATGCCTCTTCATTTGTCACTCTTTCCACCCTTCTGATTTTTTACATTCTCCTATAGCATCACATTTCAAAATCTTCTAATCTTTTCTTCTCAGGTACTCCGATCATCCAAAGTCTCACTTTCATATAATGCTATGCTCCAAACATATAATTTCAAAAATGTTTTCCTGACGTTTAAATTTATTTTTGATGTAAGCAAATTATATTTCTAACTAAAAGCTTGTGTCACCTCTGCTATTTATACTGGTCCTGCTTCATCCATCTTTAGTAATTCCAATTCCCAAGTAATAAAATTCTTCTACCTCCATAGTCTTTTCTTGTTACTGTTCGGGACAGGGAACATCCTTATCTGACTCCTTTTTTATTACTGCTTCTTTCTTATGCTCTTTGATTATTAATGTTGCAGTTTTGTTCCTGTAAATGTTAGCAATTGGTTTTCTATCTCTAATTGAACCCTAAATTTTTTAAAATGCTGAACATTTAATTCCAGTCTACATTATCAAATGCCTTTCCTAAGTCTATAAATGCTATGCATGTTGATTTGTTTTTCTTTAATCTTCCTTTTCTACTATTAATCTTAGCACTAAAATTGCTTCCCTTGTCCCTATACTTTTCCTGAAACCTAATTGGTCTTCTCCTAACACTTCTTCCACTCTCCTCTCAATTCTTTTGTACAGAACTCTAGTTAAAATTTTTGGTGCATGAGCAGTTAAGCTAACTGTTCTGCATTCTTCACATTTATCTGCCTGCTTCTGCTTTCTTTGCTATCATGACAATAACACTCTTTTTTTTTTAAGTTTGACAGAACTTCCCCTTTTTTGTAAATATTACACACCAGTTTATATAATCTATTTATCACTTCCTCACCTGCATTGTGCAGTAATTCTGCACGTATCCCATCTATTCCAGAAGCCTTTCTCCCATTCAAATCCTTTAATGTTCTATTAAATTCAGATCTCAGTATTGTATCTCTCTTTTCATCCTCTTCTTCTCCCTCTTCTTCCTCTATAGCAGCAGATTCTAATTCATTTCCTCCGTATAACTCTACCACCTATCAACCTTTTTCTTTCATATTAAAAATCAGTGCACCATCTTTATTTAACACATTGTTTACGCTGTTTTAGCGTAAAGTTTCCGTTATTTTCTATGAATTCCAAGCTAGGGTGGGTCCCGTTGTTTTGTTACAGGAACGTTAAATTTGACTTTTGTTTCGTATTTTTGGGTTTGTCAAAACTACCTGTTTTATTATTTGTTCTCGTGTTCGACCCTCCCTCCGTCATCCTTAGTGACCGCGTCCATTCTTCTATCAAATTATTTTTGACTACCCTTTTCATACACCTGTTATTCTTTCGTCCCCTTACTAATACATGCACACATCTCTTGTCTTTTACACACACTCTCTCCTGTCCACTACCTGGATCTGGTTTCCCCCTTTTTCTTTCACCATCTTTTCGGCAGAGTAGATCCAACATCTCACCAGTGCAGTCGCCTATGGCCATACTCTCCTGCAAACTTTGTGGTAATATTCTCATTCAAGCAGAATCTCAAAACTCGTCACTACACATCTGAGATTCTATGCATCATTCTACCACCAAACCACATCACACCTCTGTATTCCTGATACACCAGTGCGGACTACGCCCAGGATTACATATGTATTCATATGTACTTGCTTTTACGAATTCATCTCTTGCTAATATTTGTGTGTGATACAGGCAAGTGCAAATTATTCATTATTATTCATATTAAACGTTTATGTTATCCTTGTTCATGTGTAGCCCAGTTTATGGGTTATTAAATGCAAACTATCGTTCTCATCAAATCTACTTTTAATTTAAACACTACTTCAGAATTATAAAACTTATGTGCGATATATTTCATATATTATTATTGATAACTATTATTATATTTCGTGTTGTTCATCAAAAGTTCATGTTCAAACGTCAGTTACTCAGAGCAAATTACCTTTACTTGAAAGGTTTATTGCAATCAACTCTATCATTTAATCTAATTTAACTTGTTAATCGCCGAGATTAATTCTTATCTATTCATGCATTGAATTCATATTCTCTTAAATTAATCTAAAGAATAATACTCCTGATATGAAGTTATGTTTTTGTACTTCTTTGTAACTTAATATTTTCAAGAAAGCTTATTATTAGAATAAATTCTATTTATATTATTATTTATTTTAATGTGATTATATTGTGATTTAACGCCTTCTATACTGAAATTATTGTAATTAATGTTTCCTAACCTAATGAAATCTGTTCATTGCTAATCTTCATAGTACAGTACATGTTAGTAGTGCAACTGTTTTCCAGTTCAACTTTCTGTTGAGTTTATGTCTTAAGTATTTAATTTGAAATTAAGGTGTTTTACGTTCTCTTATTTTCAGGCTCTGTTACATTGTGTATTTTAAAAAAGGTCTATTCATGTATTTTTGTATTTAACAGCATTATTCCTTTGTTGATTCAGCTGATATGTTAAGTATTATTAAGTTATGTTAATTTCATAATTTCCTGTTATGTTTTAAGATTATGATTATAACATAAGTTCATTTGTTACACTTTCAATAAAGTCCAATTTCTTTTGGCAAATACTAGCTGTGTGTTTTTTGTTAACTTTACCCAACACACATTATTTGATTTTAACTTATGTACCACAAATTCTCCTTAACTTTCCTGTATGCTCTGTCTATTTTACTAATGATCATTTCTCATTTGACTTCTGAACACTTTTCTTTCAACCACTCTTCTTTTGCTAATTTACACTTCCTGTTATAGAATTTCTTAATTGTCAATAGTTGCTTTTACCTTCTTCATCACTAGCATTCATATATTTTCTACGTTAATCCATTAGCGATATTCCTCTGATATCCAAGGTTTGCTACCAGTTCTCTTTGTTCCTCCTAATTTCACTTCTGCTGATTTAAGAATTTTCTTTTTAACATTCTTCCATTTTTCTTCTATAATTTCTACCTTATCTTTTTTACTCTGATCTCTTGTGATGTCATCCTCAAAAATCTTCTTTATCTTCTCTTACTCAAGCTTCTCACCAATTCATCTGACATATTTTTTTTAGATTTTTAAACCCCAATCTACATTTCATTATCACTAAATTACGGTCACTATCAATGTTTAATCCAAGATACACTTTGCACTCAAAGAGTTGATTTCTAAATCTTTACTTAACCATGATATAATATCTTATACCTTGCAGTATCGCCCGGCTTTTTCCATGTGTGTATTCTTCTATTATGATCTTTAAACTAGGTGTTGGCAAGTACAAAATTATACTTCATGCAAAACTCAATAAGTCTGTCCCCTCTTTCATTTTTTTTGCCTAGCTCGTATTCACCCACAATATTTCCTTCCTTGACTTTTCCAATGTTTCAATTATTATTAAATTTTCATCCCCTTTTATGTGTTAATTGCTTCATCAATTTCTTCATATACACACACTATCTTATCATCATCAGGGGCACTTGTAGGCATACATACATTTACAATCGTTGTCAGCTTAAGTTTTGATTTAATCCTGATTACCATTATTCTATTGCTAAGCTTTTTGAGATACTCTACTCTTCTTCTTGTTCTCTCTAATCTTCTTGTTCATTACGAAACCCACTCATGCCTGCCCTTTATTTAACACAGAAATATTTTAAAAGAAATAATAATGATTGCAATTTTTAAATTTCTATTTAAATTGTTTTTCTATATTTTCATGAAAAAAAAACCGCATTAAAAAATTTACTACTTCATAAAAATTCATTCACAACACCTGAACACTTGAATTGATGTTGTCATCATCAATAGTGCCATCTAAAAATAAAACGTTTTTATTATTTGAATATTCCTCCCACATAATACAATCTTCAGTTCCATTTAATGTATTGCTAATACAACATTTTTAAATCCTTGTCTAATGCTATCTGGTGTTATCAAGCTTCATAACTTAATAATCCACTTACGTAAGCTCACGTAAGATTTTTTATTCTTCCAGTATGAGTTAGGTGATGACCGTTGCTTTGCATCCGACTATTATAATTTCTTTTAAGATTATCTTTAAAAGGCTTGTTCACAACTCCATCCAAAACTTGTAACAGTGAAGTCATACCACTAGGTATTGTAACTAAATCCATGTTTAGTGCTTTTACTTCCTATTTTACATTTTCGGTCACATGACTGCTGAATCAGCTAATATTAACATGGATCGCAGTCTCCTATGACCTAAGTTTCTGGATCAAACCATTTCAAGCCAATCTTTGATCAAAGACACAGCCAACCAACCTTTTTCATTCACTTGTATAATAATGTTTTTGGTAGTTTTCATTTGAAAAGTTTTGCTCTTTAAAACAACAAAAAGTGGCAATTGTCATTCAAGGCTAACATCTGTGTTTGTATGTGTGTGCACACACACACACACACACATACCTTAATGTTTATATGTGTGTTTTATTTTCATTTGTTTTTATTAACACAGATTTTTCACCTTATGTGTTTAAAGGCATGTCAAAAAAATGGGAGTTTGATCAGAATTACAAATTCTATCCAGTGGATAACTACATGTATTTTTTTTTTTTTTTTTAATTAATAATGTGTTTCTGGAAAACAATCATTTTTTCCTTGTAATCCACTGGTAATCATTGAGCTGATGTTGTACAATGTCTTAAGGCCGGCCCATTCCTTTTTATCATGTATCTACACCAACCTAAACTTTCTTTAAATTTGTTTAATCTTTTCTATAGCAATTTCACACTCTTTAATCATGAGTGCATCTCTTTAATACAAAAACGACTTCTATTTTCTTAAATCAATTTGACAACTAAATCATCTATTTCCTGAAAACGGCCTACCTGTGGTTCTCTGAAAGATTTCCAGGAAGATATTGTGGTCAGTAAGGAGTCTTTTAACTTCCCCCACCAATGTTGCTTTTTTTTGTTGACACCATATTTTTTGACTGATAAACAATTATTTAGACTTTTCAACTTCACCTATTACTTGTAATTTAAATTACACATTAAAATTTTTGGGGAAAATCTTTTACACCTTCACTCATTTCCAGGGGAATTACAATAAATAATTTTTGTTTTAAACAGGATGATACCTTCAAGCCAAATAGTTTAAACTGAGATAGGAAAGAAATTATCAAATACATTCCAAAAATAAAAATAAATGTTTAAACTAACTATATAAAAAATTAAAACAAATGAAATAAAAAAAATGGGTTCTGGAAATGGGAAAATTAAAACATTCACAGTTACGTAGACTCAACTAATCATCCCTTTTCTTTAAAAATTTGAAAATGTAATTTTATATTTTAAATTTGCCTACATTCTAATTTAAAAAGTCAATATTTACATGAAAAAAAGAAATTCTTAATTAGGTACGTTTATTAATAATAATAATAATAAAAGGTGATAAAAATAATAACTGAAGGTAGTTTATACTATAAACTGTAATAAGTCCCCCATCATGTATATAGAAATGAAAATAAAATACGAAACAGCTTAAAATGAAAGTTTTATCAACAGGATGTAAAATTTTTCCAATTGTGTTATACACAATTTGACAATAACGCATTATGTTTCACTGTAATAATATGGGATTCTAACATAGTCGGTTATGGTCTTTAATTTTGCACTTAAATTATATCATAAAAAATATATAATGGTAACATTCTTTATTCTACCATTCTCATATTCTTTTTTTATAGATAGAAGCTGTCATTAATAATAATACTGCACCTAAAAAATATTAAATAAAATTTATTCTGTTTGTTGTACTGTATAGTTTTACGTCAGTATTTTAAATTATTTTGATATAATTTATAGTGAATACTATACTATTCATAACAGTATTATAATATACTTTAACAGTTATATTATTTCTTGTAATATGTCATTTATTGAATTTTTTAATAATTTATAGAATGTAAAAATTTAAATTATTTTTTGAAATAATACATTCATTTGAAAATTATCCAATTGCTATTCTAAAGTTTTTATTTTTGATAAAATGTTTTAAAAAAAGTACATAATACTAACTAAAAGTGGAAAAGTAATAGAGGACTACAATAAATAATAATTTGTTATTAAATACTTTTAATATAATACTACAGCAAAATGCAAATACGAATCCAAACATATTGTGAAAATAAATAAAGATAATCTGTGAATAGTTTAGTGGAAAAATGGAACAAAGAAAGCAAATAATTTCTGTTGTTCCAATGGTTTCCACTTTAGAAAGTTTTTACTGCATATCTTTTGTTAAACACAGTATTGTACAGTTATCATCATTTTGCTGAGACAAAATTAGTCTTTTTATATTAATTTATCTCTTTTATTTCAAATGAATCTACTTTTGCAATAATTTCAAGACATCTATCAATGATTTAAAATTTTTATTTTATATTACTCTATTTTATTGTCTTTGTCCTACCTCTTTGATACAATTTTTTCTTTTATTTTTTAACTTGTATTTTATCAAGACTAAACTAAGTTACAATCAATATGCAACCGGGTACATTTTACAGTCCACAATTTGGTTCCAAGTAGATGTAGTAGAAATTAATAGGATAAGGTGGAAAGATGAGCAATAATTTTTATCAAGGAATTTTAGAATAATTAATACATAATTTTAGAATAATTTAATAATAAAAATGGAAAAAAAAATAGGAAGATTGTTATATAATCTATCTGATACCTTTCTATATCTCCTGGTCTCATATGTGTGGATTTTCTTACATGAGGTTTGAAAAGGTTTGAAAAGGTCAAGTTTGTTAGTGCAAAATTCTGAAGTCTAGTTTCTCTTTTATTTCTCTAACCTATTCTATATTTTTCAACAATTTTTCCTTCTACTAAAGCATTCCAGTCTCCATTACAACCAAATTGTCATATTCTTTTATATATTTGATTTAATAATCTATTTTTTTTTATATCCTTTCTATCGCTGTATCTTCTTCTGAAGAGAATATACAGCCCGCCAACCACCACTATTCTGTAGCTTGGGCTTTAGAATTTACCCTGATTATAATAATTATCTCAATGTGCTGCCTATAAAACCTATTGCAAGACAACTTTATCATTAATCCTATTTACGTTTCCATTTTTATTAAATTATTCTAAAATTATGTATTAATTATTCTAAAATTCCCCGATACAAATTCTTGTTCATCTTTCCACCTTATTAATTTCTGCTATATCTAGCTTCCCATTTTTTATTTTAAATTATTCAGTCTACCACTCTTATTTAAGCTCTAAGATAGGGTTTAGATAGTTTTCAAGTTATTATTATAAAGTGTATACAGTACTGCTATATTATTCTCACTATAACTTAGAGGGCTTGGCATGAAACTACATAGTCAAAAAATTGTACAAAATATGTAACAATACTACTAATGCTGGGATGATGTTTGGTTAAGTAACAAAAAGGTAATAATTTTTTTATATAACAGATATACTAAGAAATGATGAATAATGTGAATAACAGTTTGATTTGTACTATGAAAGAGGTTAAAAAGAAGTAAAAATATAATAATATTTTTTTCTTTTTACGGAAATATTTCAAGTATTCTTCTTCTTTAAATTGGAATAGTATATCATCATTGAACTACTCAAACTTTTTTATTCCTATTATATACACAACTAGTAAAGTAAAAAATTTTAAAGATGTACGTGTTGATAACTGGTTAACAGACAACATAATAGTTTTTAAGCTAAAGGATTTAGGGAATAAAGATGATTGGATAATATTTAATACTAATATATTAGGCAAGTTATATATATTCTTTATACTCTGTGATTGTTCTGTAGTGAATCAGCATACTTTGATAATTTCCAGTAAATTATGTCCCTATACTGTTTTCTTGAAAAGTTATTTCTTCAACATGAAAGCTTTTTTATTACAAAAGGAAATTAATAATTGTTAAAAATTGTAATTGTTGTATAGTTGAAATATAAAAATTAATTTACTAATAAAAATAAATAATTTTTAACTTTCTGTTTTGTAGCAGACTGTAGATTTGTTTCAGATTTGTATAATTAGGTATAATTCATATATTTAAAGCTTACTAACGAGATGAGTTAATGTTGAAATTGCTACCTACTGTGAATAAAGTTAATTTTTTTATTTTTTTAAAAAATATAATAATAAATTGGAATTGTACAGTGAAATGTAAAAAAAAAAAGGATGCAATTCAAAACTAAACTCTAAACAAAGACTAATATTTCAGTGCTTTAGTTTTAAATTTAAAATCATATAATTTATATTTACTAGATCTAGGGAATACATTTTTGGTCAACTTTGAATCTTTTAATTGGTAATTAATTAAAGCATATTTATTTTAAAATGCTCGTTATTCATTATATTGTATGTAATACAGAGTGAACAAAAAATTATCCACATGTATGAGGAAAAAATACATGGAAACCAATATATGATAAACTTTATTAAACTTTAAAAAAGAAATAAATATTAAATACTTTATAACCTAGAGTAATGAACAATTAATTACTTACATTGCTTATTTTAATAAAAGTTTGAAATGTCCTCCATTTGCAGCTGCACAGCCATCAACACATTTATTCATGGTTGCACTTACTTTTTTAACAGATACAGTACTAATATTGAGTATTTCGATTTTACTGTTCTGTTTGAATCAGTCAGTTGTGCAAGGATTATTTCTGAACCCTTTTTCTTATTAAAAAATCCAGGTTTTTTATTAAAAAATCCTACATTTCCTGTAGTCTACGGCTAGCTATAGACTACAGGAAATGACATCCCTAAAGAATTCTTTTAGCAGCAAAATTTTGTTATTTTCTGGGTGGGCTGCCCATCATCTTACTGCAACCTACAGTTGTATTCATCTTTATCTAGCAGCCCTATGAAGTCGGTTTTAATCTGTTGGTAGCACAGATGTTACTGTTTCCAAGAAAAATATTGGACACACTATTATCTTCTCAGAAACTGAAAATCATCTTTTTAAATGTAAATCCATGGAAAACATAAGGTTTCTCTACAGTCTGTTATCAGTTGTTTTGGGTGTTTACATAGCTATTTAGATGAATGCACACCATGTCACTAATGAAAATGTTTTCCACGAATCAAATATTGAAGCAAACAATTATAAATACATCATAAAAAATAAATAAAATATATTAAAGATGAATGTATTGAAAACAATCAAACTATAAGAAAATACAGTAATATCACTGGAAAAAGGAAAGTTAAATAAATATTAGGAGTATATACAGATGTAAGCTTAAAAACGGGAAAGTAGTAAGTGTGTTTTTATTATTGATAATAATCAAGTGGTTTAATACAGAAGACAAGCTAAAGGTGGTGGTGTAATGTAGCAAAATCACAAAAGTGATAGATAAACAATGAAAACAATGTTTTTAGTAGATAAGTTTTAGATGTAAGTTTCTAGTACCAACTCACTTTCTTGTGTTTTAAGGCCTGCATACAAGACCATTTGGGCCTCTGCAGTAATTTGGATGTTTACACTGATTCTGTACTTTTCTGTATACAGCCTAAATAAATAAATAAGAGAAATAAATAGGAAAAACAAAATGCATGGTCCATTTCCAGTGATAGAATCATTTTCTGTGATCAGATTCTGGCAATTCCTACACATCATGAATGTGGTATGGACATAATTTTAATTTCTTCATGGCTCTGTGGATAACTCCTATATGACATTCCAATTCACTGAGATAGTCTTCTTATTGTTTTTTTGAGATGATCATTCAAAGGATATGCAATCATGTTCTAAAGATTTGTCATTTAAATCTGTTGTCAGCCAGATCATTTTCATTCATCTACACTACCAGTTTATCTAAAAAGAGTAGCTATGTGTGAAATTGACTTATTAAGTAAATTTGATTGAAGAAAATCTACAGCAAAGCGCTTTAAAAATTATTGTGATTTTAAAAAACTCTTAAAAATAAATGCATTTTGAGATTATGTTAATGCATGATAGTCTTTTTATAGAACACCTGCCATTGACAAATAAAATAGGGAGAGATTACTTAATTGTTGTAAATATATTATTGCTACAAGTGAAAAGTGCAACTTTTCACCTACATATAACCCTAATTTTGTTTATTACTGAACCTTTTTATTTTAAACATATTTTTATTTTATTTTAAATAAACAACAGTTTTATTTTAAACAGATTATCAGATCTCATGCTATACAATTAACATACGTCTATTATTATACTAAATTGTAATAAAATTTCACACATAAAAACATTTTTGAGTTAAGAATGGTATTTTTTGGTGTAGTAAACAGCCTATATTTATTACAAAATGAGAAACATCAATTTATATAGCAGGAAAATTTATTCCCTGTTAAATTGTAGGTATGGCTATTACATAGATCTTGCCGCATCTCATTTTAGGCACTGCTTAGATGAATCTACTATAACGTTATTTGCTCATGGTTGATGTAGTTTTAGAATTTTCTCTAAACACTGACCGACTCTTAACCCACATGTAAAATTGTAGCATAGAATTGCTATTTAGTTTTTGACCTTGACAACATCATTACCTCTTTTTACTGACAGATAAAAAGCATGACAGTGAGACAGTAACTAGAGCTGCTATAATGTAGGTCTTGTATAGATGTGCTAACTTGTAACTGATTATGATGATCTTACTCTGATGTTCATACTGCAAAACTTTCCTTATGCTCTTTATACAATGAGAAAGCCATAATAAAATATATATTAAAGTTAAGAAAATTGTAATACAATAAATTTGTAGTTAGTTATGTACAAGAAATAATGTGACATGGAATTTTACTTTGTGAAGATAATAAATAACAAATTAATATCTTTAAAAATTTAATAAATTAATTTTTTACACATTTATATGTGAACAACCAATCAGTTACACCTTTATATTGAAATAATAAAACTAATGACTTCACTGAATGATAACTTTATTACTAATAATTATTTCCATGCTGTGTAGAATGAAATTAACTTTTTTAACAATGAAAATAAAAAAAAATCTGAAGTCAAATAAACATATATAATCAAGTAAAGCTATATGTAGGTTAATATCATACTTAAACAGAATGTGAGCGTTCTTTCATATTTCATATACATACAAATTTCATACTTTATTACATGTTTACATTTTTTATGAGGCACTTAAATTAATAACTAACAGCCAGTGCAACAAATATACAAAGGACAAATATTCAATACTGATTGCCTGAAGCTGGATGAAAAACTCTCTGCTCAGCCAAAAAGCAGCATTTAAGACCAGTAATGAAAAAACAAGTTTTAAATTTATTAAAAAATGCAAGTGCCAAAAAAAAAAAAATTAGAGTTCACCACCAAACAATTAAAATAGGAAACTTCTGGGCACGGGGTTTTTGAAATTCACATTTGACTTTCAAATAAGTACATTCTGAGCGTGTTAGGCATGGGGTTAACAAACACTGCTCTTTAATATAGGATAATTAATTAAAGATCTGCAGGTATAGAATATTTTTTTAAATTTATTCAAACATATATGTACCACATTTATATTACACACATGTGTGCACACGCACATGCACACACACGCACACACACACACACACACACACACACACACCACACAGGAACAAAGGAAATGTAACTGAAAAAAATTTTATGTTTCCCAATAAGGCATTATATGAAACAAATCTCATCAGCCCATTAACAAAAAAAAATAATTGTTTTAAGTAATATTTTGAAGGTTCATTAATATATGTAATCATATGTAGATATGTGGATGAGCAAGACATTTCATCTAAATCTACTTTTTTTTTTTTTTGTCTTCAGTCATTTGACTGGTTTGATGCAGCTCTCCAAGATTCCCTATCTAGTGCTAGTCGTTTCATTTCAGTATACCCTCTACATCCTACATCCCCAACAATTTGTTTTACATACTCCAAACGTGGCCTGCCTACACA
Source organism: Lycorma delicatula (assembly GCF_047948215.1). Lineage (NCBI taxonomy): Eukaryota > Metazoa > Arthropoda > Insecta > Hemiptera > Fulgoridae > Lycorma > Lycorma delicatula. Next base: position 15,970,638 of record NC_134456.1, read on the forward strand.
ATTTTTCCCTTCTACCTGTCCTTCCAATATTAAAGCGACTATTCCAGGATGCCTTAATATGTGGCCTATAAGTCTGTCTCTTCTTTTAACTATATTTTTCCAAATGCTTCTTTCTTCATCTATTTGCCGCAATACCTCTTCATTTGTCACTTTATCCACCCATCTGATTTTTAACATTCTCCTATAGCACCACATTTCAAAAGCTTCTAATCTTTTCTTCTCAGATACTCCGATTGTCCAAGTTTCACTTCCATATAAAGCGACACTCCAAACATACACTTTCAAAAATCTTTTCCTGACATTTAAATTAATTTTTGAAAATCTACTAAATCTACTTACAGTACCAGAAGAGAGATGTTTAAGTTACGGGTTTCCGAATGTAAAATTGATTAAACTTATTCAAGTTGTATCACGTTGATAATTTAATTTGTTTTCTGTTTCTGTATGTTTCTGTCTAGGGAGCAAAACTTTTTCAATACTCCAGCATTTTGAATTACGACTTGTTTACAATTTTCTATCCAATTTTACAGATTTAATTTAATAATAAGAAAAAAATTTCCAATAAAAGAAATAACTTTTCATTAAAAATATGGTGAGGAAAATTTAATTTATTCATGATATATCCCGGGAGCACTGTAAACTTCAACAGATTGATACTAAAATCCTCAGCATCTACAATGTAAGATGAGATTTCTGCATCTGATACGTGTTAATAACAAGTAAAATTAATTTTTACTTGTAAATATTTTAAAACATTCATTATTATTAGTTGGTTAGAGATCAATAAATAAAGACTATAATAATATGTACTTGAGCCATCATCAGGAAATTCACAGTAACTAAACAACCCCAGGTTCATAAACATCAAATCCTCTCTAATTATCATTATAACCATGTTTCCCAAAATATAATAGCCCATTCTTTACCCGATTTTACACGAGTAAATATTTTCAATTAAGTCATTCTAATCTTTTACACTATTATTCAGTACTGTTACTGAGAGACCAAGAAAAGGACTCCGATACATTATTATCCGTCAACTTATTCAACTGTCTATGCATGAAGCCTGAGCAATAGGAATCTCATTGATAATATCAACATTCTTTTGTGCCTGTCAATCAGCTATGGTTACTACAAAATATCCCACCTACAAATTTAATTTCAAAAAGATACATACTTCATCTCTCCCAGTCTAAATAAATCTTTATAAAACATTTCAAGGATTATTCATTCAAATTTAATATGAAAATTTCTAATAATTAAACATAACAGACGATACAAAATCAAATTATACCCGCCAATTAATTATAAAAATATCATGTAATTATGCAAATTTCAAAACTAAGTTTATACTTTTGCATATATATGTAAAGCTATTCATGTCTGTATTATATACATTTATACACTACCTTTATATCCAAGTTGTTAAAAGTCATAATTTCTTCATAGGCAAATCCATTTCTTTTTTAAAAAATTGTCACCAACTTTCCAGAGCAAAATCTCCTTTGCATATGATGACCGACATTCTCGTTGGTCCTTAGGTCCTTAGATTAGCCACCCGCAATATGCTAGCTTTTTCTGCTTTGCTTGAAGATGACATTCATGCTGGTTTTAAGATTCAACCACCCGCAATGTGCTAGTGTTTGCCTACTAAATTTCTTGAATATTACATTCATATTGATCCCTCAGATTCAGATTCAGTTACCTTCAATGTGCTAGCATGTGCCCGTTTCTTGAAGGTGACGTTCTTGTAAGTCCTCAGATTCAGCCACCTGCAGTGTTCTGGCATGTTCTCACATAATCTGAAGCCATTGCTGTCAATGATCATCTGTTTCATCTGTTTAAGAAAGCTTTGTTTTCTTCGTTTTTGGTTAAATTTGACCATGGACCTACATTTTTTTTAGACATACAAATCACTATGTTCAAGTTTATACACTTGTCAATGATAATATTATCTGAAATTTTACTGAACACTATGATCTGAATTCCCTCACCATCAAGAAACTAAGTTTTATACATTGCATTTCAATCTTAACTTATTCACTTTTATGTTCAAACTGAAGCAACTGATATCTCACACCTTTTATATTGTTAAAGAACTTTCGAGATCTTCTCTATTGCAAGTGTGCTCCAAAACGTTCTACAAACATTCAAAAGAATCTAGACTGGTCTAGCTAGAGGTTCTAGTTAAAAAATTTCCAGAATGAAAATCTCTTATAATGTTTAACCTATTATAATGTTTTAAGGTTCTCACCCCCCCCCCCCCATCAGTCCTGCAGTAGTTTTGATAGGAGTGTCTAACACCCATAGTATTTTGCTCAGTTAGTAAATAATAATTGTCCCAAGTTTGTCAGTAATTGATCCTGTGGTTTAGGAGAAAATATGGAACAAATAAACGTAAGTTGTTCAGAAAGTAAGAACCGTTTGCATATAGCAGTTTCAGTCACAACAATAGATCAAGGCCAGCTAGTCTAGGTTGTTCTGTTAGCAATTTATGAAATTTTGTAGGTGTACTGTGGTGTGACCTTGTATGTGTTTATAATGAATAAAAAAATTGAAAATCCTGCCGACTGCGAGGTACGATCAGTCATATTTATATTCTTTGAATGCATAAATTGTTCATCCTGTGAAAATGCATTGTCAAAATACTTCTGTATATGGTGACAGTGTAATGAATGAAAGAAACAAATAAATGTTGATTTAAGGGTATTGTTGATTTATAACACGGAGGACATCTGTTCATGATGAGCAATGCTCAGAATGTCGTACTCTCATTAATAAACAGCTGAAAAAGCAGATCTAAAGAGAACCAGTATTTCACATTAGAACTTAGTGATAAATTTCCTGTAAGTACATGAAATGTAATGTTCAGGTGTTAAATTTCCTGTAATGTTTGAACTTATGAGTTAAGTGTGGGGAGAAATAGCTTAAAAAATGTAGATTATGATGCATTTAAAAAGTTAAATACAATAGAGTTGTTATAAAACAAAAATGCCTTTTACTTCATAGATGGCTTTGAACATAAATACCCATCCACACGATCACATATACACAAACAATGAGTTTATTTATATTAAGATATGATATGTAAAAGCTTCTACATCAATGCATTTGAAGAAATTGAAACTTTAAAAACTAGTAAGGACAAAAATAATCAACATCTATTATTATTTAATGATAATGTAAAATACTAATGATAATATAGACTATTAAACAATAGAGGTTTAGGTGTAAAAAATTCAAATTACAATATAGCCATGTCAGTATATTCTTAGCATTTTTAAGATGCATTATTATAACATTGCCAGTACGTTCTGAAATACTTAAATATGCAATGAGGAATATATTTTTATTTATTTTAGTGTATCTAAGGTTAATATGTGAACTCCATGATACAATAATTCAGACAACCTCCATAATACGTCTCATAACAAAATGTATATTACAAAATGCGTATCGAAATACATATTTCATCAAAAGTCACAAGGTGGATAAATGAAAAAGATGTATAAACAATTTCTACTTACTTTCATTTCTCCTGAAAAGAAAATATTGTACACAGAGATATGTTTCATCAAAATTTTAGTTAGTTCTGTTTTACCTTTTATATCATCAGAGAAAGAAGCTGATAATAAATTATTTCAGTTTTATTGATACAACCTGTATCAATGTGGTTAGTGGTTAAGAATCTTATAAATAACAGAATAGTAAACTTTCATTTACTTAAAATAACTTTCATTTTCAGTGATAACTAATAAAAAAAGGATGAAACATTAGGAAATCCAAAAAAATGAAAAGCAACTTTTTTGACTAAGCACATTCATGCAAAACAAGAAACATTTAATAAAGTAAAATAAGCTGCATACCTGATGTAAAGCAACTTTTTCCTCATTGTTATTATAATCAACAACTAGAACTGGAAATCCAGTAAGTACCCATGAATCTACAACATCCTGAAATCGTACATTCATAGATAGTGCACCTGATCTATGTCCTGCAATTGTAAGTAGTTTCCAAAGATCACTATTGATGAATCCATCTTTATTAGTAGCAAAAAACTACTTATACCTTGTTGAAATAGATTTTCACCCAAAATAAGAGATATCATTCGAAACAACAAGGCACCTGCAAAACAATTAATTTAGCATTAATGTATTACACAGTAAAATTACAAATCACAAAGCTAAAATGAATATTTTGAGATTATACTTTTTAAAAACCCAAGCTACCTGAAAATTTTATAAACAAATATTTTATGTGACAAAATGAAAAATAATGATCATCTACGTTTAAATTACCTATGTTATATATGATCATAACATTCATCGTATGAAAGTTGGACGTCATATTCGTAATAGTTATAAGCAACTTAACAAAACACTTGTCAACTCTCAAAATAATATGTAAGAATGAAAATCACATGCTCACATGTGACACTCCTTAATGATAAAGATTTTTTTCAAAGAGTGAAGATTTTTAAGCAGAGAAAGTTATGAAACTTAAATGACTTCGTTTGGTATAGTTGAAGTAAATATACCTTTCACATTTTGAAATCATACAATTCTATACCTTATTGCTATAGTATATATAAATTATACAAATAAATATTTTTTCAATACCAGACAGCAAAATTTACATGTAAGTTCATAATATTATTCAAAATTTCAAAAATATAAAACAATTTTGAATAAATTGACAAACAATTTAAATATTATGTTTTAATGTAATATATATTGATTTTAATACAACTGATGATGTAGGATACTGCAAAAACTAGTTACTGGAAATTAATATCGTAAGTTTTACTAATCTAATTATATTTTATATATTAAAATAAATATATAAAAATTTATATTTTATATCAAGTAAATATTTATGTACCATGCATTTTGTGGGATTTTTATTGTTATAAATTCTGAATGGAATACAAAGTTTAATTATGTTGACTGACTGAAAAGTAAATGGCCGCTTTGATGGTTAAACAGTCATAATCAATGGACTCTGAGGAAAAAAATATATAAATGCAAGAAGATAAGTAAATAGATGAAATAAATAAATGAAAAAAGAAGAAATAACAAGCATATATTGTCTGATAAACAACACTTTTGAAACTATAATAGCTAAATAAGTTAAAATTTTAGATTTTAAGTAAAATCTTAAAGTTTACATTTTAAATAAAATCTAACAATTTAAGATTTTAAATAAAATCTAACAGTTTAAGATTTTAAATAAAATTGAAAGATTACCATTATGAGTGTTCTATATATTTAGAACTGATTATTAAAAACATCTATGAGAATAAGCCAGTATCCATATGAATTTGGGGGGGGGGGGGAGTAAACTGTTCCCAGAGAGTAAAATTTCAAATGACATATTTTATTAAAGGATATTTTACATTGGTTGTAGAAGCTTTCTTTAAAAATGTGGCAATACTATTTATTGATAGAACCCAGCATGTCTTTTAATCACATTTCAGCACTCATCCCTATGGATACACAACCAGTAGAAAGATAACAGAAATGCTGTTTAAAAATTTCTATCAGCATGATTCTGTATTAACAATAAAATCTTTTGGTTGAAATCACTCCACCAGAACTGAAGAAAATTTTGAAACAATTAGGGAACCCATCTCATAGTGTTCACTGAGAAAACATGCAGGTTCTCTTGGTGCAATATCTTAAAATGACAGTTCATAGTATGTTGTAGCAGAATCAGTAATTTAATCCATGAAAAATTGAGTGCTATTGATCTAATTGTTAAGAGAAATATTTATTTAATCAACAGATATGTTGTCTTTCTACTAGTTGTGGGATCCATGGGGATGAATGCTGAAATATGAATAGACATGCTGAGTTATATCAATGGTATTCCTACGCTTTTAAGGAAAGCTTCTACAACTGATATGAAATGTCCTATAACACACTATGTCAATTGAAAGTTTAGTTTGTGGGCTATGCTATTATGTACTTCACTGTCATAAATACATTTTAAATAATCAGTTCTATATAGTCCAGTAATAATCCTAATAATAATTCAACAACAATTTTTATCACAGAATCATAGACCCACATATCTTTGAAGACCATGATAAAATTGTAGTTACAGAGTGTTATATCAAAGTTTGTGGGCATTTATAAAACAACAGCATCATCATCATAAAAATAATTGTCATATAAGGTAATGCTCACACTGCACTGACAACAATGGGTGTGTTAAAGGAAATGTTCTCAAGTCATGTCGTGTTCTAATACAAAAATGTTTTACAACCTGGTAGTTCACTATGATTTGGTTTATGGTTTTGTAATTGCTTTAGGGATTCTGAAATATTTTATTAGTCTTATTTAATATTAATTTGCGTAGATAGCCTGACAGGGTATCTAGGCTAGTTCAAAGGGAATTTGAATTAGTTCAAATTCCCTTTGAACGGCACACACAGGGTTGAAACCAATATTTCTACGTTCTACTGTGTTTTGTTGTATATTTGTTTCTTTTATTGTTTATGTTACTTCAGTTTCTGACATTTATTTTTTATTAAGTAGACGTTATTATTTTTTTTTTAACAGCTATTGTTAATCTTTATTTGTATGGAGTTTGCTATTGGTCAATGTCATCAGTGTGTGCATGATTATGGATCCGTCACATTCTCACTTACACCACACATCTACTTGAAGTCGGGGTTTTCTCCATGCGTAATGGTTAGGGTGAGGACCTCCACATCTGGGTGCAGGCCAATAGCAGTGATGCTGAACAGATAAGCAAGGATATTTCTGTGAAAGTCGAGGGCACCACTATGGCTGTGACAGGAAGGAATGGTAGGAAGGTCCACATCCTTATTAAGGATGTGGATGTACTCACCAATCAGAATGAATTCATTACAGAGTTTTGGAAAATCATGGGGGAGTCAGTGTCGATCGAAGTTATGTCCATGCGACCGGCCTATGTGCAACGCAGGTGGTCACTAAAAAAAAAAATGTGGCAAACGTTTATCCTGGGGATAAATTATTGGCTGATGGACGTATCCGTATTGGATAGGTGGGTTGTAGGATTATGAGACGTTCATTTGATGACCTTTGTTTTTGCTGTTCGAAGCCGGGCCACGGGGTCAATTCATGTACTGGGCCAGACCATAGTGGCCACTGTTTCACCTCTGGTGAGGCTGGTCGTCTTTGGAAGGACTGCCACCGAGAGGCTGGTATCCTTCCTGTCGGTTGCATGGACATGAACCCAGAGGTAGAGCAAGGCTTCACCTGCGACGTGAAGAAGGGGTGCCTGCTCGGTGCTGATGGGTGTCTCTGGGGGACAGCCCCATCCAGGAGTGGGAGGCTCTGGCATCCATCATCAATGATTGGACGAGGGCTCCTTCACAGCGCCTCTGGAGGAGGGAATCTAAGACCTTAGTCTCGGTGGGGGATCCCCTTGGGGGTTCCCATTAGAGGCAGTGCATTAAGACTGGAGTCCTAGTGAGGGGACCCCATTGGAGTCCTCTCATTAGAGGTGTGGTATATACTGTAAGACTTGAGTCCTGGCTACCTGAGCGGGACCTTGTGTTCTGCCGAGGTAGTTTGAGGCGAAGAGCCCCCCCTGAGGTGAGCTGAGTTATGCTTAGCTGCTTAATCTGGCTCCAGGAGGCGGGGTAAATGAAGGAGAATAGAACAAAAAAAAGTCATCAGTGTATGTGCTTGTTACTGGCCAATTGTTTTTATGTGTTTATATTTATAGTTTGTAAACATTGTTTTTGTTTAATTTTAATTAGTTAACACTGTTTAGGATACTGATTTTGTTATGTTTATGATATCAGAAATCATAAAGGAAAAAATGGTAAGTCCAAGCAGGTTAAACCTAGCGAGGAGATTATGGGAATGAATGAAATTAGGCTCGACGACTGTTCATCCTCTTCTGGGAATGAGGGGTCACGAGCAGGTGCACCCAGTTCTTCACAGGCTGGAAAGAATAAAGATCAATTAATGATTAAGAAGTTTTCTAAAGGTAATGGGAGGGCTGGAGATTCAGTCCTGTTAGTATGGGCGTTTGAAGAGAAGTTTGTGGCAGCTATATAGGATGAGGCAGAGGGTGGGCGTTACGTGCATGATCTCTTTCCAAATGTTGGTTTATGAGACACCTCTTGCATACACCCTAATAAACATGTGACGCAATTTCTTTCCAGGCATCGGGCTTTTAGGGACAGAATGCAGAAATTCGGCCAGTTAGATTCTGGGATGTGCCCTCAGTGTGGACAATTGGATGAAACCTACCACATTTTTTATGAGTGCTCGAAGTACGAGTTAATATGCACAGAGACCATCTGTTGGCTTGATCTTATCGGGTCGGTGTTGGATCTCTCCGTGTAAACTGGAGCCTGGCCGAATGGGCGATAGTGGAGAGTTTTATATAGTGTACTTAGCAAAGGAAAGAATTGCTGAGGATATCTAGAACTTTGCTTGGATTTCTCTTGTATTCTGTTTTTGTTGATGTTTCATTTTATTAATTATATTTTTGTTCTTTGTTTTGTTTTATGTTACTGTGTTATTATAGTTATGCGTAATATTTTATGTTTTGTGTTGAAATCACTTTTACCTTCTACAGTAGGTAGTTCAGTTCCTTTGTTTAGTTCAATTCTTTCAGTCTTACTTAAGACTCAGTAAGATGTGCTTTGTTTTGAGTTCATTAAATAGTAGTACACTGTTGGAAATGTCATTCGTGGCAGTTACATCAGTGGCATCCTGGGTGAGGCGGACTGGAATATGTCAAAAGCTGAGGTTTCAAAGATGACCTCCGGTAAAGCCCATAAAAGCTAGGAACGGAGAGTGTCTTCCCCTACAGGGGTCAGGGATGTCACTAATTTCTGTAACTACTAGGCATAAGCAAACATATACATATTTTTTTCATCACAAATCCCAGAAACATCAATTAACTGCAACACAGGCTAAAATATAACATAGCAACTATCTCTAAAGACTCTCCAAAAATTCTGGGGTTGAATTTGTTTTGAAATATGGGGCTTATGGTTGAGAAAACAAACCTCCTTTAAATCATCATCAGTGGTACTATTGACAGCTTGTAAAAATTGAAACAAAGAAGATAATAGATAAAGAAAATTTAATTATTATCTAAAGAAATGTGACAAAATAAATTAAATGTGATATAACAAATTGATAAAAAACAAATGAATTAACTGCCTTACTTGTAGACATTAGGATTGTTATAATAAATAAATTTTTATAAAACAGAATTAAGTCATAAGGATAAAAATAAAACAATAAAAACAAACTAAAATTTCATTTTATAACAAATTATAAAACTAAAATTATATATTCTGTCCATTATATATAAGAAATAAAAATAAAGAAGAAAAAAATTGTAACTCTTAAAATGATTTATCTCTTAGTAGTTTTTTTTAATTTTATTTTAACCCCTGGGACCATTGTTAGGTATTGCTTTAGAGGATGAAATGAATGACAATTTTTTTTAGCGTATGAAAATTCCACGCCTGACAGGGACTCAACCCGGGACCTCCAGATGAAAGTCTGAGATGCTACCATTCACACCACAGAGGCTGGCAGTTCTTAGTAGTTAGATGCAGTTATAATACTTTTATTTTTCATCTGTAAATAAAAAATTGAATGTATAATGCAATTTATTCTTGATGAATCTTTTATTACTACAATTACACGGTCCGTTTCATACCATTTCAGCAAGTTTGCAGAAAAAAAGAGTGTCATGTATTCTGCGATTTTTTTTAAAGTAAACTACTGATAAAGAATATTTTTTACTGAAAACCAAAAAAATAAAATGAAACATTATGTAAAATTTCTTATGCAAAATAAATGTAAATAACTGTATAATATTAAGGATGGAAAATATTTTTCTAAGGATACAAAAAGATTTTTTTTTATATTGAATTTTTACAAATTGAGTTTTTTTTAATTTACTATTTTGAATATGTGAAGCAATTTAAATTATTTAACTATATTACAATTTGAAAATTGAATTAAAATAAAAAAAGAAATACTGGAACTGTAAAATTTTTTAAAAAATCACCTTCAAAGGAAATCAACTGTACTAAGAGAACAAACAAATTTTAACTTAAATGATACTACAAATGTACAATTCTGATGGTGTATCAGGCAGTCAAACTAATCCAAAATTTTTCTGTCAGAAATTAGGAACAAATTAGGAAATTAGGGCTTGCTTTATAGATATTGACTATGCATTGACAGCAGCACACCAAACAAAATTTAGTATGTTGAATATGATTCAACAACATGATTGGAATAGCTAAGACTATTTGATTATGATACCACTAAACAATTTAATTCAGTCATTAAATTGTTTGCCCATTTCTACAAAATTTCTATGGCAATATTAAATGCTTCAACACCATTCATTCACCTTTACTAACTTCAATGATTGATGTGGTCTTCGTTAAGAATTTTCTCAATTATCTTATAGAATTTGCCTTGTAGTTCTCATAACCCTTTACCAATTTCTGATCATCCATTGATTATTTTTGGCAGTCAATACACTGACAGTTGATAAATGTCACTCAAACCTCTATTGCTTATTTAAGACGTTAGCTCATATTTAATCACTAGATCATTCATCATTCTTATTGTCATTCAAAACATTTCAAGTGGTTTATTTAGGTGTTGCAAAATAACAAACAAAAGATAAAATTACTTAGGTAATAAAGAATCAAATAAAAAATCAGGTTCAGTAAAGAATAAAATCAGTTAAGATGAACAGCCAACCTTCTTTTCTCCAAACCCCTGAACAAAGGTTATGAATAAATTAATAAGCACAATAGTTATATTTATAATGAATTTTAGCCATACTTAAAGTTATGAAGATTTACTTAAAAGTGGTGTGGGAATAATGTAGATTAATGCTTTTCCAAGAAGAATGATTGATAATGAAAAGATTGAAAATGAATGATTGATGAAAAGATTGATATAATTACAACAAATAATTTTATTGCTATCAGTTTCTCAATTCTTTCTCAGTACCACTTTGTTACTGGGTAATAGGCAGTAACACATTCTTTATTGTAAATGTAGGAATGTAGGGTGTAACAAAGTCATATATACTGTCACTTAATGAAAAAATCTGATGTGAACACTACATGACTTCCTTTTACACCTATTAAATTACATATATTTTTTATAACATATTTTTTTTATTTTCTTTTCATAATTTTTTTTTGTTATTGAATTATTAATTTTAAATTTTTTTACAAACAAAGGTTAATAATTATTAATAAATTAATATATTTAAATTAAAAAAAAAAAAAAAAAAAAAATGGAAATGAAGTCTGACTCAAACTGATGTGCCTTTCCCTTGTAAGATCCAAATAGTTCATTAATTAAAATTTTATTGGGCTATAACTCTGGAACTAACGAAAATAAGTACCACTTGTAACATATCATTGAAAAGTTCTCAATGATATTACTTATAGCTTATTACTACAGTTAAGAAAAAGTAAAAAATCCAAATGTTTTGGATTTTGGGCTTTTATTGGAGACTTTTGGTCCAGTCTATTGCAATCAAATGGGGAAGTGCACAACTAGATGTTAAAACAGTCCTAAATCCAAAATTTCAACATCCTACAGCTAATAATTTTTGAGTTATGCGAGATACTCGTACATACATACAGATGTCATGCTGAAATAGTGAAAATGAATTCAGGGATGGTCAAAATGGATATTTCTGTTGAATTCTGAAAACTGAAATTTTTTGCGATTACAATACTTACTTGCACTTCGTACAAGGAAGTAAAAAAACATGCAGCTACCTATAACTTAAAATTGAAGAATGCTTAAAATGCAATATAAAATTACAACTTCAGAAAAAAATTCATAATAAATAACGATTACCATTAAATATATTTAAACTGGTGATTTTTCTAAACTCTATTATATGATGATTCAACCAAACTGTTTGCTTTAGAAATATCTGTAATATTATCTGACTCAACTAGCTCTACTAATGGATTCATTGTAATGATGTTATCATGTTTCATTCCAGAAGAAAGCTGTTCAAAAAATGTTAATTTTTGGATATATGGTCTTTTAGTTACCTGCAATACAAGAAATAAATATAATTTCCTTCAAAAAATGCACAGATAAATAACATGATTCAAAGAATACACAAATAAATTGATTTAAACAAAGTTTAGGCTATAGTCAATGTTAATAACAAGGATTTAGTAATGACTCATTCTTAATATTATAGACCATTTGTTCTTCTGGAGTTACACTAACAGCTAATGCCATTTTCATAATGATTTATGTGTCTTGAAAGAATGCCTAAAATTTTATAAGAGCTATTTGGAAAGTTCTCAGCCTGACAAAGAAACAAGATTTTCCAGAAATATTTTTTCCATTTTCAATGTAGTCAGTTAGTAATTTAATACATTTAGAGCGATGCCTTTCCAACATTTTATTACTCTTAGTATAATTCAAGATTCAATTTGTCCAACTCTACAAAATAAGCTCTTTCTCAGCTTTGACTTCCTTATTTGAAATGAATCTTTGTTCAACAAGCCACTTCTTCAGGTCTGAGAAGAAGTAATTGTTAGGAACCAAATCACCAGCACTTCAAACCGTAGATTATGGAGATTTTCACAACAAATTGAGACTTGTTTGTAGTCTCACACATCTGTGATAAATGAAAATCTATAATTTATTAGATTTCTAAATTTAATTTTGTGGTGAAAGAGCACTTTTTTTGTACAGACATGGATATTTTCCCTGAATAGCACCCTTAGTTTGGTAGTGAAGTGTAATACTCCTCAGTGAATGGTCCTGCCTTTTTCCAGATACTCTATGGGCATCACGCCATGAGAATTTAAAAAAGGCATAGCCATAACGTTTCCTCAGATGAAACCATTTTCTCTTTCTTTGGCATACTTTCATCTCCTCTCAACCACTGCTTGGTCTTTGGTATGTAATGGTGAATCCATGTTTCATCTACTGTTATAAAATGTCAAAGAAAAGTCAGCAGAAACTGTTAAGTTTGCGATTTTAGTAAGCTCAAGCACCTTCACATAGCGACCATTTAATGTGGCATTGTAGATTTTAGCGATGATTTTGTCATGGTTTTGGGCATCCTGAGCATTTACAATCTTGACTGGAAGTACAGCTACGTTTAAATTCAGTAGCCCACTTTTTTATCACCAAAAATGAAGAGGAGCAATCCTTTAAAGTGGAATATATATCTGTCTGGATTAAACATTCATTTCACCCACCATGAACGTATTTCACACCAACTCAGCTTATCATGGTTATTGGAATTGACAGTGCCAATACTCACATAAAAAATTTCAGGAATTTCCTACTTTTTCGTATGTCTGTCCTTACAAATAAAATCATTAACACAATTTTGAGAAGTGTCAGTCAAAACTTCCTTCCACAATGTCTGAAAATCACAATGTCTGTCTTCCACAATGATGAAAATCGGTGACACCTATTCTATCAGATTTAAGCTGTCCAATCCAGTTTTAAAATTTACATGACTAATACACTTTTTACTATATCTTTTTATAAAATTGGCGAGTGAACTACAGCTGGTTTTACACCTTCACAAAATAAAAATCTTATCATAGCACACAGTTAGTTTATCGTAGAAGTTTCAAGTGGTGCTGACTGTTTTAAATAATCAAATTAATTTATAATGATGACAATTTTTGTCAAATAGCTTTATTTTCAACACAAGCGGCCAACTTGAAAATCAGACAGTTTCAGTTTATTCTCTCCATAGTTTTTCCTGATTTAAGGCAAAGGATTGATGAAACAGCTGTTGCTTCCATTTTTTCAAACTGGTTAAAGTAAGGAACAAACTCTCTGATCAATTAGATATGTGCTGCTTGATGAAAAGTGCTCACATTGAACACCTACAGGAAAAACTGTAAGAGTTACTTATTTGAGACTCATTTTGGAGTAAATCAAAGTGAAGAGATGTTAAATAGCTTTAAACCCCATATTATTTTTTACAGACCCTGTTATATGTAAATAATAACATATTATATACATATATGTTCAAAAACACACACACGTGATCAGTTATATGACTTGTCTGATGCACTTTTCTGTTGCTTGGTATAATAAGTTAATTTCTTTTCATTTACACGAACAAGGTCTGTTCAGAAAAACCGAACCGTAATTTTTTAATCTTTATTATTAATTTTACAGATTTTGGTCCTTGTTTCCTTCAAAGTACTTCCCACTTCCCACTTCCCTTCCCTATTCACACACTTTTCCCAGCGATGTTTCCACTTTGTGAAGCAGTCTTGGATAGTTTCAAATGAAATGGCATTTAAGGTCTGATGAATTTGCTTTAATGTCATCGATAGTCCCTAAATGGTGTCCTTTCATAACATTTTAATTTTGGAAATAAGAAAAAATCGCAAGGAGCCAGGTCTGGTGAGTAGGGAAACTGAGGGAGGACAGTCATCTAATTTTTGACACAAAACTGATGAATTGACAAAGCTGAGTGTGCAGACACATTGTCGTGGTGAAGGAACCATAAGTTGTCTCGCCACAACCCTGGTCTCATTGTGAGTTTTCTTTTTGCATGCATCAGATCATTGATTTTCTGAACGTGGGTGTTATCAGTTGAAGTCTTCCTGGTCGAGGGTCTGCCTTCCTGGTCGAGGGTCATCTTCAACTGACCGATAACCACTTTTAAATCATGAAAATCATTCATAACATTGTGTATGACCCAAAGCATCATCTCTGTAAGCTTGTTTCAAAAGTTGAAATGTTTCTGTGAAAGTTTTCTCCAGTTTCACACAAACTTTTATGTTGTGATCATTGCTCCTGAAAATTATATATTACAAAAATCGCTACTAATACTTAAATATGTTGCACTCAAATAACAATAACACGAAAACTAAATGAGATATCAACAATCCAAGAATATGTCATTACAGAGAAGGTTATGGGGAACACAATCTGCCAATCACACATCACTAAATATCTCCGTTGGCGTGTAATTAAAAATTTTCGGTTATTTTCTGAACAGACCTCACATTAAATTGTTACAAAAATGGTATTAAGAATTTTTTTTTAATTATATTTACCAGTTAACAGGAAAATAATCAAACAAATCTTTGAAAATTTATTTACTTAAATTTAAAATTAACACATATAATTTACTTACATTAGCAGCAACTATGTTACTAAAGTAACCTAAAAACCCTTCATGAACCCATAAATCTGACCACCATTTAAAAGTAATTAAACCTCCAAACCACTGACTGATAAACTCACGTGCTACTATAACAGAAACATCAATTGCTAAATCACTCTCTTTTAATATTAATTCCTCGCTATAAAAAAAAAAAGAAACAAATAAGTAAATGGCAGTATAATGTAATGTTATCACATATTCTAGTGTAATGTTATACATATTGATATAATTATTATTAAAGATATGTGGTAGATATTCCAAATCTGAGTAAAAATTCTTATGATTTAATAATGGGTCTACAAGACATTTTTGTTATCCCAACAAATTGTTTTTTTGTTTTTTAATTATTTATTTTTATATTACTCTAGTATTGCACATCATACTGATTTCAACTGAACAAAAATGAAGGCAATAATCAAATGAACGAATACTACTTAACCTTGACACAAATTTTCTAATATAGTTCCTTTTGTATTGATTATATTTATCATATTGAAGGAAGGTGAAATTTAGTTTTCTTTGGTATTTCTCTTTGGAACCTTCTCCAAAAGCACAGAATGTTAACTTTGGTTCAATCATGACAATTATACAGCTCTCTTTCAAGTTTCCTAAATATTTGGTTGTTCATCTCCTCACGATAATCTTCTTTATGCTATATTGTATATTTTATCTCTCAAACCACTTTAATATTTGTAATCATAGGATTCTCCACCCAGTCATATAACTGAACAGAATACCAAACAATATCTTTAATAAAATCATTTAATTTCACAACTCATTTTTACTATTTTCTGAGGAGGTTCAAATGATGAGCCAATGCTAACAATAACATTTTGATTTACTTTGGAACACATTCTCTGCATAGCGCATGATGACAAAGAACATGCAGCCACAATAACCCTGGTTTGAAGTAAATAATTCTTTATCGTCACATATGGTTTACAGCAAACAAGTTCTTTAACGTAAACATTATAAACAGTTATCAACGAATGGATAGCTTGTTATTGAATTCAATATGTTTGTTTATGTGTGAACACTTTTTGTCTTGAATTTTGATTCAGATGGAGCAACGTTAGAGGATTATAAAGGTATATGAATAGCTATAATCAGCCATCAGGATCATTTCAAAATAACTGCTAAAATTAAAATTTTGTAATAATCATTATGCAATAACGGTGTAAGCTATCAAGTTGGTTCAAACACATAACGTAAGGTTTACTAAACTGCATAAAATATATAAGTATCAATTATGTATATCAAGTGCAAGTCCCCAAAATGGTGAAAAACTAGCTTTTTAACAACTGGAAAAAAATATGCCATAAAATCATAAAAAAAAAGAGATAAATAAATTATATTAGCTTATGTAGCATAAGTAGAAGTTACAGATAATAATTTTGTTAGAAATGAATTAATAATAGAGAGAAAAGAAATAATGATAGTAATAAGAATGTTTAATCGGAAAATTCTTATTAAACTTTTCAACAGGTTTTAGTTTATTTTTGAATATCTGAGTTTAATTGGAAACAATATTTGAATTTAATAACCGAATTAAATGAATAGTAAGTAATTCATGAACATGTTCAAACCTGTTCAACTCTAAACAGCAGCTGAAGAATATTTGTATACTATGCATATGTTGAATATAAATATTTTAATGTTATAAAACACTTGAATAAATATTTTACAAACACAAATAAAGGTTTTTTTTATTATGATCTACAAAAAGATGTAAAAATATATAAAACAAATTAAATATGAAAAAAATAAAAATTAGGAAGGTTTTATAGGTCATAAACTAGTCAAAATAAATGCTGTCATTTCTTTAATTTTTTTTAGATAGGAATATTTTATCTCTGTCTTTATAGTAAGAATATATAATCTCTAGACTTTATAGCAGTGCTTAATCTTTATCATAAAAATATCTAATATAATCTTTATTACATTATGAAGTTTGGAAGCATATCTATATAAATAAAAATATAAATGTTAGTTTGTTCAAAATCTTAAATCTTCGAAAATTCTTCACTGATTACTTTGAAATTTTGACACAATGTTGCATTTGAATATGGCCCATATTTTTATATACCTACTATTATATAGATAGCACACTTGTGACAGGTAAAACATGCTTTTTTGAAAAACAACACTATCTGTTTGGTGTAAAAGCAACTCACGCTATACTAAATATTTTACAATTTCATTTCAACGTTTCCAGTATGTGTGTCCGGTATATCCTAAAAAGCTACTGGATCGATTTGCACGTGAGAAAAATGGGAGAAAGGGAAAAAATTGAAAAAGGGAAAGAGGGAAAAAACAGAAAGGGGAAAATCTAAAAAGGCAAAAAGAAAAGGAAAGGGGAAAGCAGTGAAAATGAAAAATGGGAAAAGGAAACGGAAAGGGTAAAGAGAAAAAAAAGGGAAAGGAAAAAGGGAAAGGGAAAAGGGGAAGTAAGGAAAAAAGAAAAGGGGATGAAGAGGGAAATACCCTCTGATGAAGGGGGAAAGTGGGGAAAGGGAAAAATATAAGTATGAAAACACCAACGGAAATTGGGGGAAAATGGAAAAGGCAGAAGGGAAGGGGGAAAGGAAAAGGTTAAATTTTTGAAGTTCCGTAATGTTCATTTTGTTAATATTTTATCAAACTTTAAATTGTGTTCATTATATATATATATATACTCAAATGTAGCAATAGCAAATCATTACCGGGTATGCTAGTTATAAATAAATTTTTAAAAATAAAAAAAAGAATATGGGATATAATTATATTACAAATCTTGAAAATTTAATCATTAAACAGTAATGATGGTTTTAAAATCAAACAACATTTAAAAAGTTTCCATTAATTTTTTTTTTTGTAAGACTTTAACGATATAAACAATATATTTCTTCTATATATTGTTACATGTTCATAACATGGAAGAAAAGAATTGTAAGGTGGATTTTTGGTTTAAAACACACAACACAATACAATAAATGTTTGGGTACAAACTGCCTAAAGACTCTGCAAGTGACAACATAAAACAAAAATGGAGAATTAAATGTCACGACTAACTAATAAAATCTAAACTCAAAATAAACATTGCAAAATTAATGAACTTTTTGTTACACATATGAAATGTCATAACATTTCATATGTTTAACAAAACATATGGATATATCTTTCAAGCAGAGTGAAGAGAAATGCCATTTAGGTTTGTTATAAAATGTCCATTAATGTTATAAAATTTAGACTGAAGAATAGGGAAAAAGGCTTAGGCCAATACTTAAAGACAAGAGTCATGTAAGAATGATAAAAGTAGGAAATGAAAAAAGGTAAGCTCCGATTCAAAGTTGAATAAGGGATAGTGTCTCTCACCGGTGCTTTTAATTAAGGAAGAAGCATATATATTTGAAAATGTAGTAACTATCCGAGAAGAAAGGATAAAAATATTAAGATATACTGACATTGTAGTTTGACAGAAACAAAATTATGAATGCCATAGATTCACTGCTAGGAAAAAAAATGAATATAAAGAGAGAAACAAAGATTATGAAATTAAGTAAAATGGTGAACAATAAAGAATTACATATTAACAAGGGAAATGTAACCTGACATAAGTAAAAGAATGTTGTTCATTAGTAAAATTACAATGGATGAATGAAGTTAGATAGACAACAGAAGAAGACTGGCACAAGCAAATGGACAATCTTTATCCAAAAACAAAGTATGTTTTTGTCAAAACTGTATGGATCTAAAACTGTGAAAGAAATTTTTGAAAATATTTGCATGTAGTATAGTGCATCAATGGATAATGGGCAATAGGAAAA
The DNA here is from genome assembly GCF_047948215.1 of Lycorma delicatula. Lineage (NCBI taxonomy): Eukaryota > Metazoa > Arthropoda > Insecta > Hemiptera > Fulgoridae > Lycorma > Lycorma delicatula. Next base: position 15,989,630 of record NC_134456.1, read on the forward strand.
TCAGAAAAGAAAACAACAGAAGCCTGTAAAATGAATATGAATCATACAAGAGAATATGAAAAATAGATGGGGTTGGGTGATAAAATACGATACGAAGAGCAAGAACAGATGAGGAAAGAAATTTATGCCAGATCCTGATGCCAAAATAATAGTTTGAATATGGCCGTCCAAAAATAGTTTAATTACGCTAAACAAACTAGATTGTTAAGGGGTGTATGAAATCAATGTTTAATTAACTTAGTGAAAGATTTAGAGAGTGTTATAAGACAAAACTGCAGAAAAAAACATGTATATTGAAATTTTTAAAACAGATAAACAGAGAATGTAGGATGAAGCCATTAATGCTGAGGTTAAAATATCATCACGCAATAGAAGGGCCTTTCTTTTTTCTGTTTAGCCTCCAGAACCAGTCTGGGAATTACTTCAGAGAATGCTGGAGAATGACATAAAACTATTACATGACAAATAACTACAAAAAAAATTTCTTAGTAATGGCTAAAAGTAAATAAAATAGTGTAGGACTATTTATTTATTAAAAGAAATAAAAAAAAAAATATATATATATAAAGAAAGCTTAAATTAAAAAAAAAAAAAAAAAAAAATGGCTTTAAAAATGTAAAATTACTTGATTAGATCATGTAGGCATTAGGAGAAATACAAAATAAATATTAGCTTACATTAAAAACAACTATTTCAAATAATTTTAATACCGGCTGAAGGTAACTTTAAAATAAAGGTAAAATTTTATCATTTTACATTCACTGCTTTCTAATTTAATTTCATCAAAAAGTGTTAAAAATGTTAATGTTCAGAATATATTTAGACGTTTATGGTAATATTGGTGTAATATTAATAATTTATAATCTGATTAAAAAGGATGTAACTTACCTAAAAATAGAAATACCAAGACCTTCCACACAATCAAAATCCAATTTTGGAAGAGCAATCATGTCATATTTTGTAAGTGGATAATTAACACCAAAGTAATCTTCGACATATCCAAATATTTCTGGGCTGAGCTCTTTAGCAGTTTTAAATTTTTTTAGATTATCCTTTCTTGCCCACAAACAAAATGAGATATTATGCCTGCCTTAACTTCCCACAGACACAGTCTAAATCAAAAACTATGAAATTAAGAATATGTACAGGAATGTGTCCATAAATTTATTCCACACACAACCTTTTTTTATTTTTCCTGCAAAAATTCAGACAATACTAGATCTTACTACCATATAATTTTATTGTTTATTATTATAATACAATTTATATTAAAACTAAACACAACATAAATCAGCAGTGCAAAAGTTAAAATATAAACATAGTTTTTTTAATAATATAATTTAAAGTTTATAAATAAAGCAACCACTTCTGTATCTAATTGCAGAATATTAGATTTCTACATTGCATCACATCTCTACAGAATATTCACATTCCTGACAGCCAGTGTTTGCACTTTGGATCTTTATGAAACAACTGGTTTTAATTTTATAAATCCTAATTCTTTTTTATTTTGGAAGATCTTTTGATTAAAATATATGTTGAAGAGCATAAAAGCATTTATGTAAATAAGCCAGATTACTTAATAAATATCTTTTTTGTGAGGAAATCTATTATTTTTAACAGTTTAAAATTTGATCTCGACACATCTTGATCATACAACTGATCTTGATAGTGATCTTCTTCTTCTTCAATCAACTATTTCTGTTTACTTAAAACATTTTCTGCATTATCAACATTGAAATATAGTTTTTCCATTAATACAAAGTTATCTCATTTAACATATTTTTTTCTATTTATTCAATCACACAATACTATTACAAAAATTTTCACTATCCTGCAGACAATGTCGAGTTGAAAATTCTGCAGTTTTACTACAAAATTGGGCAAAAAAGAGCATACCTCAGGCTGTAAAATAAACTACAGATACAACATTAAATTTTTTCAGATTCATTTTCTTTCTTATTTGATTTAGATTCTATTATTATTTTAGAAAATTAACTTTGGAGTCTCATGATTTGATTTTTATACAACTACATTTCCAGTCACTACAATCTTCATGACAGCATGAAAGTCATGCTGACAATCTTTTTTGATTATCAAAGCTTGGTTGATCACAAGTATGCTCTTAAAGGACAAACTGTCAATAGAGAATACCAAATAACTGTTCTTCATGGGCTAAGCGAGGCTGTTCAATACAAGGACCATAGTTTTGGGAAAATTATCAGTTGGAAATTTCATCATGACAACACTCTACCCAATGCATCACAACTTATCCAGATTCTTGGCAAAACACAGTTATCAGGAACACTTGTCATGTTGTAGCGGGGTTGCACTGTAGGTCCTCCTTTCCAATCAAATTATTAGATGATTTTTGTTGAGGATATTCAAGATAAGATGTCATGGATCATATTCTTCATTAATTCCAGAAAACTAAACAACTGAAGCATTTATAGTTAATCTTGATGGTTTTTTTTATGTAAAGAAAAGTAATCTTATTATAACTGTGTCAATATCAAACCTGCATTTTCAAAGAATCTTGGATAAATTCTCATCTGGTTATTTTGACCAGCAAATTCAGCAGTTATCCCTGTCCCTGTAATCATTGGAATAAAAATTTGCTTCAGGTGAAAATAGCATTTGATGGGATTTTCATTTAATTTACATTCTGCCTTGTCTAGCATAAAATCTAAAAATTTAATATGTTTGTACAATCATGCAGTTTTCCAGTTGCTTGTGAGACTAATCATAATCTCTTCAATTAAATTTACAGAGAATTTCATCATATAATATCATTTACCGAGAATTTGGAAATAACAAACCTCAAATTGAGAATACGTAACTGATGTCTTCAGGCTCCTAACTAAAGTTTTTCAGGATTTACTGTTTTCTATCTATGTCTCTCAAATTATGGAGTTATTAACTGATATGTTGGAGCAACTCAACTCTAAGGTTATCTAAATTAGGCTTAAATTCTAAAGCCTTAAACAAACTGAACTTCTTGCACAGGCATCACCTTGCTATCAAATTAGTAAAATATCAACTAAAATGCTCTGTGGTAACATTCAGTAATGACCATAAAAACTTATAATTCCCTTCAAAAAACCCTGTATCAGTATTTAAAGATTACCTTTCAAGATCCACTGAATGGAAACTTATTAAACAGTTGATTGTTATGATTCTTTTACAGAAACTCAGTGTAATTAAAAATTTTTAAATTAGATTTAGAATTTTTGTAATAAAAACTTTATACACTTTTTATTCCAAAAACCAATAAAAAACCTATGGTTTTATTCAAAAAATTCTAATTAAAAAATTAATTTATCTATTAGTCTAATCTAATAATAATTAATTAAAAATTAGATTATATAAATTCAGTTACAATTTTATATTTACTAAGATAGTTTAAAAACTAATTTGGACATGAATTTTAGTAAATATACTTGCAAGATGGATTGCTACTGCAAAATTAATGATTATTATACTAGATTAACAGAATTTTTCTTTTATATTTCATTTCTTTTTAACTGAACTTTTAATTACTTGTACTTTCATTTTTTGTATGTTAATTTATCACAGAATAATACATATAATATATCAAAGAAGATGCATACCTAAAAAATAACAAATATCCATCAATTAAACTTATTCATGAGAAATAATTTTTAGAGATTATTTAATGAATATTTCATGTCAATTCTTGTGACATAATAAATTTACATAAATACAGATTACAGATTATTCCTTTGACTATTTTATAATACTCATGAAATGAAAAAAGATTACCTCATTCACTGCCTTGTCAGATTTCTAGCTGTCAATCAAAGAAATGGCAAAATTTCCAAGTAAAGTTTCAGGAGCATTTTTAAAACTGTGCATAAATAAATAACCATATAAAAAAATATAACTATTTTCTTAACTCATATATATATATATATATAACAGTCTATCCACCTTTTTTTTCTTTTATTTTTACCTCCAGGACCACTGTTAGGTATTGCTTCAGAGGATGGGATGAAATGGCAATTTTGTAGCATGTGAAAGTGCCATGCCTGACTGGGATTCAAACCTGGGACCTCCAGATGAAAGGCCGAAACACTACCACTCATGCCACAGAGGCTGAAACCCTATCTATCATATTAAACAATTAAGTTTCCTAAGTTAATTAAATTTTTATAATCTACTAAATTATATTTTCTGTTAAATAAATAAATAGATTTTCTAAATTTATTTTAATGCAGTAGAAAAAAGACGAAGGGAGGATAGTAAGAATTTTACAATATGCATGAAGACATGGAATTTGAGAACAGAGCTGTTAACAGTGGTGAAGAAAATGCAATAAGCAAAAATGGGAAGGGATGACTAGAAACTTCCAATAATGTTACAATAGCTGGTTATTTTGTTCCAATTATAAAGCTGCTGTAATCTTCCATTCTTGCAAACAGAGACTGCATATAAATTGAATCAACATTAAGTTCTCTAATGAATTAAATATCATTAAGAAGTGACAGTTACCACCTGTTATTGATCTGTTGTACATCGCATACGTAGCAAAAAATTAATTATAGTTTTAGTTTTACTTCAGAATCACTATTAATTTAGTTCAAATCACGGTGAACAGCTTGTTAAATATAATTTTTTTCTTAATTACATTGAATATAACAGAATAAGATATATATTTTAAACAGTATTCCTTACAAAGTGCTCCCAATTACAATTATATTTCTTCTAAAGAGAAACCTGCATTGTAGTGTACCAGCAGCATAATAAAAAATGACAGCTATGTAAACTGGTTTTTCATACTTGTAATGAATACATGTTATTTTTTAAACATACAATTAATGTATATGCCTCAAAGAAATATTTTTACCTGAAATTACTTCATAATTATGTACAGTGTTACATATTAATCTCATACTGTGAGATTTAATACTTTGTTAAAAAGAAATAGTATGAAATGGAAAGTGAGTTCATTAGAAATAGGATAAATTAGGTTCTATGAATAATGGATGTTTCAATAATAAAATTAAATATGGGTCATTCTATACAATTAAGCAAATGGTGTTTTCATGACCACCTAAGATTTTTTTCAAATTTTCATCATCATAGTCTACACTACAAACAAAAGAAAGTAAAATTTTTTTTCTTAATTTTCCATCTATAAGGTATTCAAAATTTAAAAAAAACTAATTTTTTACAATTGTTTGAACATTTAATATAAAATTTAACTTATTATAAACTATAATTAGATTATTGCTCATCATTTTCACAACACCCATAAAGATAGTTTCTATTTTATTTTAGAAATAAAATATTTGAAATCTGAATGCTTTAAACTACTGAAGTGAATATTTTAATGAGTTCTAGCTGAGTAAAATTCGTTTCATAAAAATTGTTCAATTACAGTAAATTTTGTAAAAACACTCCTGTTTAGAATTTTTTTCTAGCGAGTAGGAAGAAAGAACTACTGCTAAGATATTGTCAGGAAAAAAATAGTGTAATTTTTCTGTTGTTTTTCAAAGGTATCTAATTTCAAATTTTGATTTTTTTTTTTTAATTTGAAAATATATTTTAGAATTAAAAAATATATTTGTTATGCTAAACATAAAATACATAAATCATACATTTATAAAATATATCCTATGGCCTTCACTTCCATTGCAGTTTATTAAGATTTTATCCAGAAGGATAGAAAATGTGAGTTAAAGCCATTTTAAAAAAGAAGCGAGTTCCACTACTTTCATCATATACAATTTCCAACTACTGGACAAGTCTGCTTGAAACATAAGCCTCTAAATTTGTCCTTATCCTGTCATTACCTTAATATCCATACCCTCCTTTCATTCTTTTCTCTTATGCTCTTCGGCTTCTTTCAGTCATCTACCTCTCAGCCTCCTTGCTGACATTTTCATCTCATAGATCCTACTAGGCATCTTTCCCTTTCAATTTTTCTACATGACCACATCATTATTTATGGATATACAGTGTGATTCAGAAGGAAATAATTTGAGAACTGATTCTAGAGCTTGAAATAAGGAAAAATGTTCTTACATATTTCTTAAATATGTAAGAAAATATTCTTAAATAATAAGTAAATATTCTTAAATATTTCTTTCTTTTTCCTGTTTACCCTCCGGTAACTACCGTTTAGGTAATACTTCAGAGGATGATATGTATGAGTGTAAATGAAGTGTAGTCTTGTACATTCTCAGTTCGACCATTCCTGAGATGTGTGGTTAATTGAAACCCAACCACCAAAGAACACCGGTATCCACGATCTAGTATTCAAATCCATGTAAAAATATCTGGTTTTACTAGGACTTGAACGCTGTAACTCTCGACTTCCAAATCAGCTGATTTGGGAAGACGCGTTAACCACTAGACCAACCCAGTGGGTTACAAACAAACATATTTCCAAAAACATTTGGGTTATAAAATTATGGTTAGTAAAGATTTTGCCTGGACTTAAGTTTTCCCCAGTGAAATGAGGTCATGCCAATATTTTTAAGGCGTTATACGAGAGGTAAACTTGATGGTTTCATGTGTATGGCATGAAAAATCGAATCAAATTCAAACATATGTTTGTAAGATCTTTTTTCCTTATTTCAAGCTCTAGAATCAGTTCCCAGATCATTTCTCTTCCTCCAGAATAACTCTATATGTTCATAATGATTATTTATATATATATATATATATAGAATGTATTACTAATTGTATTTAAAATAAAACTAGTTAATATTATAATAGAAGTAAAAGGAGGCTAATGGTTAAACTGAGTAATAAATAACATATTTATTACTAAAAATAAGGATATAAATCATATGGAACATAAATGACCCTTAGCATTTAAGTGCTCAGACTCTGTACCTAATTAAGGTAGCATTGTAAAGTAATATTTTTCTAAGTTTCACCTATTAAAAATATATTATGAAATGAACTGATAAATACCACTTACATTGATATAATTTCTTCAATGTTGATATAAAAGAACTCTTTTGCTACAAAATAACCAATTGAAGAATAAACAATATTTTTAAACACATGATTACTATCTTGTTGGCGAATACCAGAATTTTTATCAAGTAACATATACAGATACCTTCCTTTAACAAAAAGCTCAGATTAAGTTATTATCTGGGAAAATGTATTTTTACTGTCATTAACTTAAAAACAAACATGCGTACATACATTGAAGGTTGGTTTTATTTGTACAGAGTAATTCCAAACTGCACGGCAATCTCTCGGGAGATGATTCTATAGCCAAACTTAAGAAAAAAAAGTTCATGTTATTTTATAAAGTTCATAAAATCAAAAAAAGTTAATATATGTATAAGAAAAAAAGTTCACATATAGGTCAGAAAACGGTTCGTTAGCGAGTTTTGGCTCGCGAAACATTTCGCCCTGCTTTCTGCTCCCTCTGTGAAATTAAACTGTACTAAAATTCGCATGATACCGTAATTCAATCCCCAATAAAGATGAATGACTACCGATTTCATAAAAAGTATCAGCAGCCTTTTTTGTCACATACTGTAGATGTTCCTTGAACCCAAAATTTTCATCAAGGATAACACCCAGGTATTTTAGAGTATTTTAACAAGGTGTCTTCATTCATCACCTATGAAACATAGAGTCCACCCTCGCTATAAAATCTACCGCAACGCTGTTGACCAATGGCGTCCCATCAACGTCGCAACAGTGGCATATCCAATTTCTGAACTGAAACTTACATTTTACTTTATACTTTAGTTTGAAAATCAGGAAAACATCATTTTTGCTTTTTTTAATCACCCATCACCTTCCTATGTTGTCTGAATGCCCAACATTTTCTGTGGGTCTTCTACCACCCTCCCTGGAGGCCTCCAGCTCTCACAAGAGGGCATTATCACCCACTTTGAGAATGAATGCTCTAGGTTAAGGGAAGAAAATCCCTGACAGAAAACCCCATGTCCTTCAGATTGAGGGTTGGGCATAATCCAACCCTGTATAAAAATGGCTTTTATGACAAAATGGAGGCCAAGGCCTCTTCATAGGCTGTACCACCAAGGAGTAAGTAAGTAAGTAGGTGAATAAGATAGAAGGCATTAACACAAACTAACTTAATATGTTCTAAGTTTTTTTAGTCACCTTTTTCATACAATATATGAATAAAACTTTTCCTGTAAAAGTTATAAACAAACTTTTTTGTAATTTATAATGAAATTTGTTTAGAAATTTTGCTCTACAGTTTGTAGTTATTTGGACATATAAGAAAATTTATAGCTGCACATATAATAAAATTGAAGTTTTTTTTTTACCATGACAGATGTTTAAGTATAAGTTGATATTTGTGATTAAGCCCAACGTTTCTGTATACACCATCATAACCTAACATTACTACAGACTATATATATATATCTGCAAACATACACAGTGAAGAAAATCTGCCATTTATTCAGAAAGTACTGGGTTTGAATCTCAGGCCTGTACCTTTTCATAAGCTATGAAATTCATTTTTCTTGTACTCATTTCTTAATAATGAATTTAAAAAATAATATTACCGTATTACAAGATCTGTTATGAAGAACAAATACCTATTAAGAATCCATACTTCTCGACTGCAACTTAGAGCTGAAAGTATAATTAACTTCTCCTTAGCAAAATTTGTTTTAATGTATACTGAGAATAGAAAATTCCATTCTTTTTCGGTCCCATGTTTAATACCCTCACAGTAGACTATTGTTTTTAAGTCCTCATGAATCCTGAAAATAATATAACAAAATATTAGTCTGTTATCCTTAGATAAGGTATTTAGAACTAGTATTCAGAATACAGTTTCAAATATTTGTCCATGACCGTTGCCAGTGAAATGTTTTCTGCAAACATCTGTAAGGAAAATATTGTCTCTAAATTGTTAAAAATGCATTTTATTTTTAATTATCCTCTGTATTTCATACAAAGCTAAAACAAAATCAAATTATATTTAATTGGTACATTATCATATTAGCCCATTATCTCAATTTGTAACAGTGCTTGTGCTTGTATGGGATAAAATTCAAATAGCAAAACTTGTTTTAAAAAAGCTTTGTAAAATGAACTTTTTTTAGCTACACAAAGCAATCTACAAGATAGAAATCTTAACTATTTCTGCTATATATCCATTTGAAATAGATATTAGTGAGCCAACTGCTACTAAAATAGTAGGATCTACACTCTCATTTACTCACATTGACATCTCGGCATTTATTTATTTAAAATGTATAAATAAAAAAAATAAAGTAACTGAAACAGGACATTTCTAAAAAAAAAATTTAGTGCAGACTCAATTCATAGATTCTGATGAGGGCAACAAATGACAGATTCCCTCCACGTGTTGCCGCTGGGTAGGTTAGATCTAGTTTCTAACTGAACCAAACATGGAGAATTTTGGACTATCTATCCGATCTTAACTTGGAATCTATTGCTATCTCTCACAACTTACAATTTCAATTGAAAAACAAAGTATGCTAAAAGAAAGAACTACCCCACGTGATAACTCAAGTAAGGAATCCAACATTGCTTCATGCAATGCATCAGGATCTAGGGTCTGGGGAGTCCCAACATCTGCAATCAGGATTAGTCAGAGCATCCTTGGAATCCTTTAACATTAAAATTTAAAAAGAAATAGTTCTTTGGCATTTATAGCTTCAGATAAAAAAATGAATTTAGACAAAAATGAGATCCAAATTTTATCTCAAACCTAAGAAACCAGATTTTTAGTTGACAATTGAACAGATATGATATGTGGAACAGATATGAAAAATTATAGAATTTTTAATGGTAAACCTGCAATTAAAATTATGAAAATTATGCCATTATTAGGTACCGGTTTTTATGTAAACAAGAAAATATAAGATAATGTACCAGAATTCAAATCCAGTTCCAAAAGGCTGTCTCTTCTTAAAATTAAAAGTAAAAACAAAAATACATCTTTGTACTTGAACTAAACTAAAACTTTGTACTTCAACTACATTTTTTCTTGAATTAAAATCCTCATCAATTGCTATGCTCCCATAAATGAATACAATAGAAAAAATCCACAGTAAGTAGAAGAATTCTGGTATCTTTTAGAAGAAGAAATGTCTAAGATTCCAAAGTTAAATACTTTGGGTGATTTCAATGCACAAATAGGCAGAAATATATAATTATATAATATATATTTTAGAAATATAGTTGGTGAATATCCAGGATGTAATAAAACCAGCAAAAATGGTATAAGGTTTACTGACTTTTATAAGTTTTTCAGTTTAATACAATGTCAACATTCTTTAGAAAACTACCAAGGAAATGTAAAACATGGATATCTCCAAATCGTAACTTAGGAGAATTTCAGCTGAATCATGTAACTATCACCAAAAGAAATATTAAAGAGATTATGAATGTTACAATAAGAAGAATTAGAGAGTTTGATTCTGATCATTACGTTTCTAAATTAAATTTTTACCTTCTAAAATTACAAATAAAAAAATAATTTAAATAATTTTATAACGTAGACAGAATTACTGTAACAAAGAATGCAATGGAAAAGTTTCAAGAAATAAAATATCCAAAAAAGGTGGTTGGCAAGGATTATCTACAGAAATAAACAGTGCTGCTAAAAAGATTTTTTGTTTAACAAAGATCAAGAAGAAAGTATGGTGGAATGAGAGATGTCTAGCTGCATTAGCAGAAAGATAAAAAAAAATTAAAAAAGTGGAAATCTTCTGGAAAGAAATACATCATGAATAGTACAGACAACAAAGAAAAGAAAAAGGAAGGATAAGAGGAACAAGCAGAGTTTTCAAAAAATCTCAGCTTATGGAAATGCAGGAAAACTTTGTTAAAAACAATTATAGAGATTTCTATCTAGTTTTTAGTATAAACTAAATGTATACCATGTACCTAGTGTCAGTTTTTAAGGAAAATGGTAAAATAAGCCTAAATAACTCTGAAAACTGTGAAATTCTCACAGAATATTTTTATATACTTAATAATTTTATAATTTACAATTTTATAATTGTTCAGAAAAAATTGAGACAGAATTTTTATACATTGTTGAAAACTTAGAAGATGATTTCAACCTCTGAAGAAATTAAAAATTTAATTAAAACAAAAAAAGAACAAAGCTAGTGGATAGGAATCCAACATCTGATTTTTTTAAATGGTCGGAACCAAAAATCACAGGAGATCTAAAGATAGTTTTTGAAGAAATATGTAAAACAGAAACATAACCTTTACTAAAACCTGATAGGTAAAAATTACAGCACCATTTAATAACTTTTGTAGAAGATTTTGTAATTCAAACTGGGGCACCTTCCTCCATATTCCAAAAATACGCATTCAATCAATGAATGTTGTTTTAGACGCGGTGATATAGCAGGCATACTTGATGCCATAAAAATACCGACTGGAAGAAAATGAGAGGGTATGGGTCAACGAGTTTTGGAATATTAGTAATATGGGAATAAAAACTACTTTTATTTTGGGATGGAATGGTTCATTGTCTATTATCAATAATAATATCATACGATTATAAATTTACCAACATTTTACTTTCTTCTAGTCTAGGCTCCATGCTCCACTTTTTAAATAATTTAACTGCTTGTTGTGAACATGCCTTAATATTGAAATAACATGCTTTGCTTGTAATCAATAATTTTAATTTATGCTCTTCATATCTTTTTGGTATTTTTAAAATATTATTATATTTTTCAAAAATTGGCCTGATTAACTTCTTAAGATATCTCTAAATAAAGAAGTAATAATGGAATATAAACAACATTTTAAACAGTAAATAATTTTGAAACTCAAAGTTAACTATATAAATAAATCAAAGCATTTACCTGCATCACTATAAATAAATTAAGATCTCTATAAATAAATTAGAATATGTGTATATTAAAAAAGATGTTTCCTTAAAACTTAGGAATTTCTACGCTGATCTAAATTATTTTTTTAAATCAAGTTTTAAACCATGAAAGATTATTATACTCCACAACTGGATGAGGAATAAGGTTTGAACTGAAAATGTCATAATGTAGAGTATTATTTATAGGGTATAATGTTTAGAATGATTAAGTAAATCACATCCTAAAAAGAGAAAACTAAATGTTTGTCACACATGAATTTTAAAATATAGTTTCAATATTATTCTAATTTTGCAATTTTATAAAAGATTGGCAATATGTTCGTAAGATTTAAAAACTTTTTTTTTATCAAACAATATGTGATTTTTGGTAGTAAACTTTATCTATAAAATATAAAACTGAAATTTTAAAAATATCATGGTTTCTTTTATATATTTGCACTTCATATCTAAGAAAAGGGTCTGTGTTAGTCAATTTGTTTCCATTTTTCTATTCATTTGGGATCACACTTGAATGACAAGACCTTTTGTAATATAACTTGCAGAATAAAGTTCTTAATTGTTATTTAATTCATGGAAATTAGACAACTGAAAAATAAACAAATAAAAATTACTTAGATAATAATTTTTTTTAATGACAGAAATACAATAAATTATTTGAAAAATTATTATTTCAAAGTTGGCAGTACAATAACAATTGATCATCCATGTGCAATTCTGTATTAGTGTATAAAATCATTCTGTAAGGTACATCATGTATACTGGGTACTATGAACTGTGCTGTTGTTAGTGAAGGTTTCCTGTGAATTTAGTTTGAAGGTGATCGGTTTTCCATTGAAGTAATGCTAGTTATTTACCACAGAGGAATGAACTGATGGTATTCATTTTGGGTGTGAGTAATGGTAATGCTAGAGTTGTTGCAATAGTATGTGAAATACATTTTCTGAATTGTAGGATTCCAGATCCCAAAACTTATAAGCGGGACTTTTCACAATCTTCAGGAAATAGGTCCTCATGAAATGGTGGAAGGCAGTTTTCAACACCGATTTAGCCTCAATATATGGTGTGGTCTTCACAATCAGCTGTTTGGACTGTTCATATTACCTGGCCACTTAAATGTAAGGTCTATTTGCACATTCTTCAAGAATTGTTGTCCCAGCTGCATGAAGATGTTACTCTAGCAATGAAACACAAAGTATACTTCAGTGGAATAGCGCGCCTCCCCACTTCTCTTGTGCTGTTTCCACTCTCTTAAATCATCATTTCCCTCAGAAACAGATCTTTCTGTTCAACATTCCTGACCACGAAGCTTGCCTGATCTAACATCTTAAGATTTTTGCATCTGAGGATGGATTAAAAAGTGTAGTATATAAAACAAAAGTACATTCTCATGAGGAATTAACTATCCGCATTATGGATGCACCTGAGCAACTTATGTACAATCCTAAAGAACTAAAAAGAGCAGCAATTGAAGTACAGAAGCATGCCAAGAAATGTGTTGAAAATGGCAGGCTCATTTCTGAACATTTTTATAAACTGGTACATATGCACTTTGGTCTAGTGTACCGTTTTTAAATAAAATGCTAATATTTTTTAACTTTTCTTTGTTTTAATCCAATTATCTTACACCATTTTGTTCAGAATTAAATTCTCTACAAGCTTTGTTAAAGAGTTTTATTTTTTTATTACCTTTTTAACACAGTTATTATACATCAATCATAAAAAACAGGAGTTTTTACCCCAAATTTCTCAAAAACTAGTACTGTTCTGAGACCTATTTTATTTAATTTCTCAGGTCAAAAACCATAAGAATTCACTAATTCTGTTCCTTAATTAACATTCTAAAATTTTCAGTACGATTTCATTTCACCAGGTAACTGAAATCTGTCACTAACTGTAACTCGTAAATGAAGCATTTTAGAACAAATGTTTGTATGAGATTTTTTCATTATTTTCACAAATAGAATATGTCATAAAAGTCATGAGAGAACTTCATGATACACTTTGTGTATAAAAAAAGTCAACCCGTGATTGGCTGCAAGTTTTATGCAATATTTAAGGAATTCTAAACAGGAACTAGACTCATTTTCAAGTAGAATTAATTTTTTTGTACCTGTAATGTTAGAAATGTTTCAAAAAAGTATCTACCAAAAATATAATTCAATGTCAAAAACATACCAAAAATAGGTTTTTCAACAACCCTGAAGGATTGTTTTTCATTTTGAATATGGATTCATTACTAGTTTCGTAAATTTTTTCCTTAACTAAAATAGTTGCTTGGTGGATATGCAATTTAATAAAAGATTTCAAGGGGAAAAAATTAAAAGAAACAAAATTTGAAGTAATTTTTATGTGGAAAATCTTTTGGAAATTTGACCAGCACACATAAGAGGAGCAGAGATGACAGATACGACTGGTAAGAACAAGTTGGATTACTAATTTGGTTTGTGTATATTAATTCATGACTTTAATATGTATACATTATAAATATCAGAATACCTGTCATTTTGTTTGTACCATTTCTCATTTAAACTGAAGAACAGCAAATCCAATCTGAATAATTCTTTTTCTATTGTATTTCTTGAACTTTAAGATAAGTTTCAGACTTAGATTTATTTAAATGACCAAAATATCTAATTAAGTACGCACTAGGACTAAACCGAGAACATATTGTAATTTATGCAATTTTTTTTATCAGTTAATATTCTAAGTTGCTAATTATACTTGTAACATATATCAGTGGTTCCTGAGAATGAAATCTGGAAAGCAACTTGAAAAAAAATCATCTTCTATTGAAAGAAATAAAAAAGCAAATACTGAAATATCAGTAACTTATTGTCATATATTTCTTGAATTACAATTTTTCATAATGAGCCCTATCTTACAGCTATAAACACACGTTTTATCATTAAACTGTTAAAGCTGCATAACTTTTATTATATTTTACCGCTATTTTTACTGCTTCCATGTAGGTAGCAAATCCTTAATTTAACCATAAATCTGACCACCATTTCATTGTAACAAGGTTTCCAAACCACTGATGAGCTAATTCATGTGCTAAAGTTAGAGAGATCGATTCCTTAGTAGCAGTTGAACTGTTTTTATTACATAGCAAATCACTTTTTCTAATAACACAATAAATAATTTTTTCTGTAGTGTGCAAAGCTTAGAAACATTATTTTATTCTACAATGATATATTTTATGGTTGATATTACCACCAAAGTTCACTCTTTCAATATCCTCTCTTTGTTTCCTAATTGCCTTGGTATCACAGATTATAAAGAAGAAAAGCATTGAGTTTATTGCATATCTGCTTGTATGGGTGCACGAAAGATAGCAGAAAGGGTGTCTTACAACCATATAAAATTTTTATTTTTAAAACACAACTAATTCTCCATATTAGATCATCCACTACAATCTCACATCTGTTGCTGGCTGACAACATTGTTGCTTATAAGACTAATGTTTTTTTCTATGATCTGCATACTCTATAAATACCACTATTTAATAAAAATAAAACACAATTAAAATTTATTTATAGAATATAAAACTCCAAACAGTAACATACTAAATACAATAAACAAATAGAATTACTAAGTAACAAGATAACTGTGAACATCCTTGTATTCATTGTGTGATTTTCCAATCTAATGTTATAAGCAAAAGTAACCTGGTTGTACAAAATCTTGTAGAAATGTACTCCTGGCTGAGAACTATAGGATAACGAACAACACCTATCCTTCTTAAAAGTTTCTTTCAATCATTATTGCATTTCCACATTAAAGATGTGTAATATGTAATTAATACACAATTACTATATTTTCTAACAAGCATTAGTAACAGTTTGTCACCAGATCCCTTGAATAAGCATTAATTACAAAACTAAATTTCAATCAATTTAAAAAAAAACACTACAGTATCAAGTTTTTGATTTGTACGATGTACATGATGTATTTTTATATAATTTTTTTTTTTACAAATATTTAGTCATCTTCATAGCTCCTGACCTTCATAGGTAAAAAATCTTATTGCCTTTCATTCTGCAGGTTCTAGGATTCAGTCTCAATTAGGAACTATTTTATTTATTTTACAGTAATTGTCTGTTATAAAATTGAATTTATCCAAAAAAAAGAAAAGCGATTGTAATTGGATACAATCCCTTTCAAATCCATTTTAATTAAAAGTTATGTATTTAAAAAAAACTGTATTCTTAACAAAAATATTGATTTCAAGCACTTATTTTCAGATTATATATTTTTATGTGAGGTCAAGTTTGGTGGCAAATATCTCATTAATGGAGTTTTAGATTATAATATAGTATGTATAAAAATTTAGCTTGTTGGATTTATCTGTTCAGACACATTTAAATTTTTTTAAATTGTTTAAATTTTAACATATTTTTTTTAAAGGTTTTACAAATTTAAACATTTGTCAGACACTTTATTTGAGAGGTTTTTTTTATGAAAATCTGAAATAAAATCTGATTTTAGATCTTTGATTCATAAGGCTTTACTTTGCCTGATTAAAATTTACAAAATTTATAACCAGATTTTTTCAACTTTTGGAGCAATGTTCATCAAACTGAATTGAAATATACGCTAAATTTTAGATCACTAATATTTTTACTTTTCCGTTTTTTATATTTTTAATGGCTTTATATCTTCACACCTAAAACTTATAGACATATGAGAATTATTAAGTAGGCTTCATTGTAAATTCATTATAAATTAAATATTGAAGTGTGATTATGATGAATAGATTTTTTAATTCAATCAATACAAATGTATTGCTATTGGAAGGACTGATTCATTCCTTCCAGTAAAAAAGGTGACCCAATGATGTCACATTCCTTTCAAGAATAAAAGGAAATTAATTCTTGTAGGTAGTTGCACAAAAAGCATTTACTGGAAGTTGAATCCCTTCCTGGCCATGTCCACTATGTAATTAGTAAATAAAAATAATTGTATTTAAAACATCTTCTCATCCTAATTTAAATTTAGTGTATTACTTTAAAGCACTTTCATAACAAAGCTGTTTCCCATATCTTCACAAATTATAGTTGCAATCATATAATGTATTTATAAAAAGTGTAAAAAAAACAGAAATGTATAAAAGTTAATGATTTGAGATTACAGATCCATATGAAACATGATGGTAATGCTATAATATTCAAAATCAATGTTTTTTTTTGGATTCCAGAAGTTATAATCAGCCAAAGTAAGGCCTTTGGAATCAAGAATCCTAAAAAGGTATCTTTTTTTTAAAATTAACCTAAAAAATATTTTGAATTAGTAAAAATGATTTAAAAGGCTAAATCTCAAGTATATTTTATAAAAATATATCAGTAAATTTTTTATATTTGTCTTCAAACTTGATTATACCTAATTAAAACTGTAGTTAGTCTGTATAAACCTGTAGTTTTTTTGTACATTATTTTCCATGATGGTCAGAAATATTAATTTGAAATTTAAACTTTTGTGATCTCCAAACCAAATTTTATAACAAATTGTTTTTTAAAAAGTTATTACAACCACCTTATCAAGTAATTCGTTTTCGGTTGTGCAACTTTTTCAGTTAATCTGCAGGTCACAGACAAGAAAGAATACATTTCACAAAAGTAACATTTAAAAAAATAAACAACTAAAAGCAGATTGTAGATGGGGATTTTTAAATTTATTATAATATTTGGTTCACTGTTTTGTTACAAAAGTTTTATTTATAAAAAAATGGATAGTAAAGTAGCTTAGAAGTTATTCATAAAGTTTAGATTTACAGAAAAAATTTTTTAAATATTTGAACTCATTTATTCTGCAAAGTATGTGCATATTCAGTAAAGAAAGAGAGAAGAATTTTAACATTAATAATTGTCAGTGATGGTCACTAATTTAATTTGGTATATTTGTTAATTCTCAAGTCGCCTGTTATTCTATGAATTGTTTTGAATTGAGCACATTACATGTTTGATAATATGATATCCTCTAAAAACCTGGCAAATAAAAAAAATATATGATCACTTTAAATAAAAAACTACATAGATATACAGTTGTAAGATTTCCATTTTTCAGTATTGAAACTAGTTCCAGAATTCAAAGCATCCTTTTCTAATAAGTCGTTTAATGTTATTCTATTCATGTATTTTGTAGCTGATATTTAATTGTTATCAAAAATGTTATCCTGTATTGTAGAAAGATAACTGATGAAGACATTCAATTGTGATTTGCTAGAGCATTGATTCACATGAATATATGTGTGAAGCATTTTCACAATAAGTGATATTTTTAGAAACATTTCAAGAATAAATGTTTCTAAAAATTGTAACCTAAATTGTAATTAGTAGTAAATAAAACAATATGTATTAAATTAAAAAAAGGGTAAAAACAAGTCATGAATACCTAAATGTAACAAGTCCCCAGTTTTCCATAGCACCATGAATTAAATCAGGTAATGCAACTAAGTCTTGCTTTGGTAATGGAAATTTTATATCAAAATATTTCTCATAAAATGATAAAATCTTAGGTCCAAGTTTTTTAACAAATTCTACTTGATCTATAGCATCTTTTCTGGCCCATATTCTAAATTTAACATTGCCATCTGCTTTATCTGTATCTTTATGTTCCATCTCAGAAATCATAAAAGCAACTAAATAAGTTGACATTGGAACTGATTTTTGAAATTCATCCCACACCCAATCTGTTTTCCCTTCCCTGAAAAAAAATTAAAAAATTTATAAAAAAGAGCTAATTTTAAACTTTTGTGTTATGTTAATGCTTTTTAATTTTATGATGTTCTCAATTTGACACATACTTGTATCTACATATTATTAAATAAGTTTTACACGCATGTTCAAGCTGTACTTTTCATAAAATTTACCAATTTCGTGATTCTTTTTTATTTTACAGAGGAAGTTCCTTTAATGGTGCTACTATAAGTGGAAGATCTTTAAAAAAATCTTTTTAATGAAAACATCATTACACACAGAACAAATCACCAAACAAATATAATGCCAATGGATTATTATATAAACTAACATTTTTAGATTGCAAAATATTCAAATGAGATCCAGTTTTAAACAAACATACAATAAACATATAAAAGTCCTTCGCAACAATATAAAATCAGTACTTGTTGACCATCTCATAGAAGTTATAAATTTGTCAACATCAACACACCCTTTATATTCTGCAGTACACAAAAAGTACCACATTTGTATATTATGAAATACAAAAACATACATAAGTGCACAACAGTGATATACTAAATAAACTGACAGAATTCAAATTACACATGGTTTTCGACCACATTCTTAGTACATTTGCATAAAAAACTATTAGCTGACACTTACGGGAAAGGTGTTGCACCTGTCACTAAACATGGTCACAACCATAACTGAAATCCTTGGAAGTAACATTTAAAAAAAAATTTATTGTACATTTCAGCTCAGTTTGTTGATATAAAAGCTTAAATTTTTAATTATAATAAATACATTGTCTGTATACAAACGTAGGAAGATATTTTTAATTTTTTTCTTGTTTCATTAATTAGTTTTGGATAACTATAGCAAAATAATGTATAACCTGGTATTATCAGATTGATTTTAGTATACATTCCTACATTCCAAGGACTACATGGTAGCAATCTACTAAATTTCTTTGCTTTCTTTTTCTTACTGTTGTGAAGATGTAGGTTCCTTAACTTCATGTTTTGTTTTTTTTTTTGCAAACAGCTATTGCTTTCATATGGGCACCATTTTTGGAGGCTTATCCTAATTTTAAATAAAACTACAAGATAAAAATATTAATAATTGATTTTAAAAAATATATATAATGAAAATTAGAAAATAATATTTTGGATCCTTTAAATTAAAATTTTTTGAGTTCAGTTCTAAATTAAGGATAAGTAAATCTTTGGTTATTGTTAATTTTTAATTTGGCAGACTTCTAAAATCCTAAATTCAAAGACGAATTGGGAAAGTACTTTTTTCAGAATTTAAAGCAAATGTTTTTTAAGGTGTTATTTGTTTATTTCAACTTAAATTTTTTTTTTGTCTTCATTTTCTTCTTCTTCATTTATGGATTAAGCACTGCCTGTTCCAGCTTCTTTCCATCTCTTTCTTGGTCTGCTCAAACTTCTTCTTCCAACTGATTTATAATTAAGGGTCAGCAGAGTTATACAATCTTCCATCATCCTCTCCACATGTTCTGTAGGTTTGGAGGCAGTAAGGTGGCATCCTCACCATCAATCATAACCTGTGCAGTGCTTGTAACATGGCTAGAGGATTTTATATAACTGGCAAGCTTCAAGAAGCCTTGGCCCGACAACTTATAAAGGCAATAATATTTTTTTTGTAAAAACTTATTTTGTTGTTAATAAGATCTGTTAAATATTTTAACATATTTATAATACTTTTCTCAGTTTTAATTTCTTATTTGATCATATTTGAAATTTTATTTTTAATTTATAGAAATTTAATTTCACAGGGAACAGATTTCTTGAATAAGAATGATACTTCCATTTAGGCCAAATTTTGGAGACTCGTAGGGAATATTAGCTTATAAAAATTAAACAATCTGAATAATATGTTTACTAAATTAAAATCACCGATAGTAAAAAATCAACAAGCCAGCTAGTATGCAGCAGTCCATGTAAGGATTGTCACACTGTGTACATTGGACAAACACCTCAATACCTTAAAAAAAGAATAGAAGCCCATAACTATAGAAAAAAGGAAGTGACAGTGCTCACAAAATATAAAATAGAACATAAACATTCATTTGATTTCAACAGCACCAAAATATTATACACATAAAAGGACCGACCACTCTAGAAATGATTTACATCAATAGAAATACAAATGCTGTCAACAATAGAACAGACATAGTGGATTAAGCAACATATATGTTAATTTAATTTAAAAAATCATACATCTATATTATAAATTTAGTTTTAAGGAAAACAATGTTTAATGTTTGTAATTTTTGAGAAAAATATGTGCATTGTAAAGGTTTCAATACACAGGAATTAGTAATCAGGTTATATAAAGAGATACATATAATTTTCTAAATATAAGATGAGCGATGTGTGAGTAGGGGGATCTATTACAATAAGGGTGGAGACAAAATATTGTTATCTAGGATGGGTAGTTCAAACCCACCAGGTTGGTTTAGTGGTAAATGCATCTTTACAAATTAGCTGATTTCGAAGTAGATAGTTCCAACATTCAAATCCTAGAAAAGGCAGTTACTTTTATACGGATTTGAATACTAGATCATGGACACCAGATACCAGTGTTCTTTGAAGGTTGGGTTTCAATTAACCACACATCTCAAAAATGGTTGACCTAAGACTGTACAAGACTACACTTCACTTACACTCATACATATCATCCTCTGAAGTAATACCTGACGGTGATTCCTGAGGCTAAACAGAAAAAAAGGATGGGTAGATCAGTTAATTTCTTAGTATGCAAGAAAGTTCTGTATAATGTATGTATGAATGTATATTGTCACCTGAGGAAGCTTAGAGAATTCTAAGTAAAATGTAGTGAATTTAATTTATAAGTTTGTATAGTTTATTGGTTAATCCAAAAGATTAATAAAGATAACATTTTAAAGTAAAATATGTCTTGTTATATTTAATTCTATCCATTCAAGAGGAAAATAAACTTAAATAGATTGCTTTTAAGTTAATATTTATATATCTAAATATATTTTTTTTTTCCCCACGTGATTACCAAAAGCTGATATTAAAGCTCCAATTCTGGATCAACAATTTTAATTGGTGTTATATTAAAGCTTAGTGGTCATGGTTTAATTCATTGTTTGTTTATTATTTTATTTTTTATTTAGTTATAGCTATTCTTTTTTGTTAATCTTTGCTTATTTTTTATTTTTATAGTAATTTATTTTGTTTAATTCTGAGGGTTAAAAATTCTCATTGCTTATTTGTCACATAAGTTTAGTTATTTGTGAATTACAACTGATTTAGGTTTGATTGAGTTTCTTTTATGGTTGAACATGGATTTTTTAATCTAGTTTATTTTACTTAATTGGTATTGCTTGTGATCATTTAGGAGGACTAAGATTTTTGTTGTAAGGGATCTTTTAAATTATTTACATTCTTTAGGGTTTCTTTATTTTTATTTTTTTTATTTTGTACTATAATAAATATATCTAAATATAATAAATATATATTTGTGCTATAAATATAACTTGTTCTCCATGATAAAATTTATTTTCTGAAATTTGTTTAATAATTTCTATTTTGAGATGGGGATTTTAATCAGGTTTTATTTTATTACTTTTTTCTACCTGTGATTTAATTATATTTTTTATTTTACTCATCGTAGTATATTTTATGATTTAATTATAATTAGTTCTTGTGTTCAAAATTATTCTATTTAATCACATGTTTTCTTCCAATTTTTTCATCTTTATTATAGTTGATTTTTTACATTGTTTATCTAGTTTAAATTAAAATTCAAATGTTTTTTGACACAATATTAAAAATTCTATGTTTGAAATAGGAAATGAAAGCAATATTAGATTAAATACTTTTTCATTAAATTTAAATCCTTTTTTTAAAAAAATTTAAAGAAAGATAAGGATTTTCATTAATTTTATTTCTGTTCAACTGTTTTTGCATCTGGTAATGTTTTTGTATCTGATAAGAATGAAATGGAAAATTAAATAAATTAGGGGTAATTTGTATTAATTATAACAATTGTATTATTTTTGTAATGTGGAGTAGATTTTTCAGTCTGTTTAATATAAATGATTTCAACTTTCTTTCTTTGTTGTTTGTGTTGCACAAGAATCTTTTTTGTTAACCACAACCTTAATATTGATTAAGTCAATTATTAAAAAATAAATACATAAATAAAATTTTACATAGTAAATTTCTTTTATATCGTACGTAATATTACATGCAATAAAAGGGTAAATTAATGCAACGACTTCTGAATATTTCATCATTATTACACAGTTCCATAAAAACAATTTTTTTACAAATAATTTCTTATGCTATATAAAATACTTACATTGGAGTTGTTTTAACTAATGGCATATTGCTGATTGCTTTCAGACGTTTCTTATGGCCAAGACTAATGGTAAAAGTTGCTTTCATTGAAGGTTCATCAAAACAAGGAAATGCTTCTCTAGCAAAAATTGACTGAAACTGAAACTGCAAGCCATCTGAAATAAAAAAAATTGTTTTTATAGTTTTATTATATAGAATGTTGGGGGATTAGTTTCTTGTAAACTTGTAAGTAATATGTATATTTAAACTATATAAACCACCTAGTACGGAATATTGAGGTAAAACATATCTTACCTTAATTTTTCATGAAAGTATTTTCATACTTAATTAAAATAATGCAAAATAAATAAAAAAATCAATAAAAACAACAATTATTATGAAAATTACTTTAACAATGTGAATGAATATAAATTAATCAAAATCACTGTATACTAAGTAATAAAATTTAAGAATATCATTACAAAATGAATACTGCAATTTATAAATGCAAACATCAAATTACTGTAAACCTTAAATTCTGTCCAAGGAATGGACACTTCTTATACTAAATAATTCATCAACATATCTTTAAAATTATAAATTTGTCAATTAGACATAATATTTTCTTAGGTAACTTTTGAAATATTCATCCCCACATGGCATAGATCATGTTCAATTACTTTATCGCTACGTTCAGTCTTTCATATTTGTTATTCCATGAAAATATAGCTAGTTTTATCTTTTTTTTTTTAAATATATGCTTGAAATCATTTTATTCTATGTATATTTTAACCATTAAAATTCATCAGAATAAAAGAGTATTTAAATTATAGTAGAAAAATTCATAAAATACATTATATAGAATTCTACAGGACTGAGTAAATTTGTTTATTAAAGTTGTATTGTAAAAGGAGATAGATCCAGAAAACAACTCTTTACCATCTTCTCAACAATATAGCTAAAAAATACTGCTAAGATAAATATTTTTTTTATCCAGATTACTTTGTAAATGATGATGACTCTCTCTTTCTGCAAATCATCCAGAATTCTGACATATTGAGAGGCTGCGAAAAAACTAGTAGCTGAAATGTCAGAAGTGTTCTAAATTTTTTATTTTTTATGTAGTCTACATTGTTAAAATATTTTTGGTTTAACTTTTTACTTCTTAGGAATATTAAATATGCAAAGAAATGTTTCTTAACTTAAAATTTAAAATAACTGCACAGTAATACAATAATTTTTTTTTTTTTGTCTTCAGTCATTTGACTGGTTTGATGCAGCTCTCCAAGATTCCCTATCTAGTGCTAGTCGTTTCATTTCAGTATACCCTCTACATCCTACATCCCTAACAATTTGTTTTACATATTCCAAACGTGGCCTGCCTACACAATTTTTCCCTTCTACCTGTCCTTCCAATATTAAAGCGACTATTCCAGGATGCCTTAGTATGTGGCCTATAAGTCTGTCTCTTCTTTTAACTATATTTTTCCAAATGCTTCTTTCTTCATCTATTTGCCGCAATACCTCTTCATTTGTCACTTTATCCACCCATCTGATTTTTAACATTCTCCTATAGCACCGCATTTCAAAAGCTTCTAATCTTTTCTTCTCAGATACTCCGATCGTCCAAGTTTCACTTCCATATAAAGCGACACTCCAAACATACACTTTCAAAAATCTTTTCCTGACATTTAAATTAATTTTTGATGTAAACAAATTATATTTCTTACTGAAGGCTCGTTTAGCTTGTGCTATTCGACATTTTATATCGCTCCTGCTTCGTCCATCTTTAGTAATTCTACTTCCCAAATAACAAAATTCTTCTACCTCCATAATCTTTTCTCCTCCTATTTTCACATTCAGTGGTCCATCTTTGTTATTTCTACTACATTTCATTACTTTTGTTTTGTTCTTGTTTATTTTCATGCGATAGTTCTTGCGTAGGACTTCATCTATGCCGTTCATTGTTTCTTCTAAATCCTTTTTACTCTCGGCTAGAATAAAATAAGAACTGTATAACTTATTTTCAGATTGAAAAAGGTTGATAGTGGTTTATTTTAACAGTTCATGAAAGAATTCTTCTTCAGACTTCCATTTTTTCTACATACCCACATATACATATGTAAATATATTTTTTTCCTAATATAAAAAATCTTAATTATTTATGCAACTCTCAAATTTTTAAAAACATATTAATTTTAACGTGGATGAAATTGTTATTCCCCAAGATTTTCCAGGAGTTGCAGAACTATCAGTTTATAAAGTTTAAACTCTTACCCAGGATCTAAATTTATTATCACTTTCACCTTTGACATTCCATGTAACTAAGTACGCATTTTTTTTTTTTTGTTAAATTTAATATTTATTAAGAAAATACTTAAGTCTATCTGTGTCTCTATCTACATAACTGGATCGATAATAACCCTTAAGACTTTCTCTAAGAGCAGCAGAAAATGGTATATTTATTAAATATTTTTGACCAGTAATAAGGACTTCTTGTAATTTAATTATAAGAAAATCATTCAAAGGAATTAATGTTACATTTAGTATAGTTAATATTTCTTGACTTTTATCAGTTATATTTTTAACCCATACACCTGAACTAGCTATTTTTAAATTTTTGGCATTTAATTTTATTTCATTTGTATTTTCAGTAATAATTACCTGAAACAGAAAAAATAAGTAACACATATTTTACTTTTAACACAATTTTTACTTCTAAATTGAAAATATTAAAAAGAATCCTTTCTTTGAATATTTTATACAATTGTTTTTAACCTTTAGCCATTTGCATCACAGGAATTCTTTATTAAAAAACTAAAACAACCAAAGCCAAGAAAAAAGTTATTAATTTTGTATAACCAGTTCAACCAATACTTATCAGTATTTTCTTTTGAAGAAGTTTACTTTTAAATTTACAGAATTATCAACAATCTCACTTGTTTGATAAAAGATAAGGTTCTTCTATGACTTAAACCATTTCTATTTTATTATTTGCAATTTAAAAACTAAATATGAACATCTCTTACTATTAAATTTGTCTTTTCTTAATCTTTACTTCCTTTTACGAAGTAAAGGAAGTATTGGGATCACAAAAAATTTCGGTTTTCAGATTTCATGCAAATATCCATTTTGACCATCCCTGAATCCATTTTGATTAGTTTCAATGAGACGTCTGTACGTACGTAATGTATTATGTATGTAATGTGTCGCATAACTCAAAAACGATTAGCCACAGGATGTTGAAATTTTGGATTTAGGACTGTTGTAACATCTATTTGTGCACCTCCCCTTATGATTGCAATCGACTGAACCAGAAGGACTCAAAATCCAAAACAATTTGGATTTTGAACTTTTTCTTAACTGTAGTAATAAGCCCTCATTGAGAGCTTTTCAAAGATATATCATAAGTAGTACTTATTTTCATTGGTTCCAGAGTTATAGCTAAATAAAATGTTAATTAATGAATTTGGATCTTACAAGGAAAGGCACATCAGTTCGAATTAGACTTCATTCCCTTCTTTTTGACTTTTCTTAAATTTATTTTTTTAACTTTATTTTTAATTTAAATATATTGATTTATTAATAATTATTAACCTGTGATTGTAAAAAAAATTACAATAAATAATTATTCAATAACAATAAAAAAAAAAGAGAAAAAAGTTATTAGTGAAATAAAATTTTATGTACTTTTAAAAATGTTGTATGTAATTTAATAGGCATTGTTACATGTGTAAATGTAATAGATTTGGGGAAACATCTGATTATTTAATATTAATTGAAAATTACTATTTAGAATCGTATTATTTTTGGATTTACTAGTTTAATTTTATTTAATTATTCTCGAATTTCTGTTTAATTTTATCTACAAAGTTAAACTACACAGTGACTGAAAATAGATCCTAACAAGATTAACATATACACATGCCCGATCTTTACTAAATTGCAAAAAATTCTTATCTTATTGTTCATTACTCTTCTGATATTGTCGGACAATATTCTCCCTAGATTGGAGTTGATCATAATTTTGTTTATTTGTTTTTTGTTGCCAATCCTTTAATCACTCTTTGGTTTGATATAATTTTTCTTGTATATTTGTGTACACATTCTGTAGTTTTCAATTTTTTTCTTTCTTTACATATATCATACTCTCTTAATTTTTTATTTTTTCCTTGGTCTTAACGTTTTCTTCCTCTTTATATTTACCATCTCTCCTAATCTTTTTATTCTTTCTTTGGTTTTAAGATTTTCTTCCTCTTTATATTTATCATCTTCTCTTATTTTTTTATTCTCCTCTTGTTCTTAACATTTTCTTCCTCTTCATATTCATCTTCTTGTTTTTTGAGATATATTTCTTCACAGTATCTTTCTTTTTCCTCTACGATTGTTTCTTTTTCATTTTTGATTATTTACCAAATAATCCAATAATAAAAACTGAATATTTTACATTGTAAGGTCAACATTAACAATTCTAACCAGTATACAGGAGTTCACTAAACAGGATAGTTTAGTGAACTTTTATTTTTACGACACACCAGAAATCTGAAACTTTTGTTAATCAGTAACTCTGAACTTTTTCTCTAACCTAATTTTTTGTGTAAGATTGTTTAATTAATAATTGTATAAATATTTGATGTTAATAAAAACTAATATTTTAGCAATTATGTAACTGTCCACTTTATTAAAATATTGGAGAATTATTTCTCACTTTCAGATGAAGTGCAGCAAAAAAATGTGTATATGTAATTTATTAGACGTACAAGGAAGTCATGTGGTGTCCACAACATATTTTTACTTTAATCTCCAGAAATCAAGTATTAAAATTAAAAAAATTCAAAGCTGATTTTTTTAAAAACAGTACATTGTTATGTATTTTACAAAATAAGAATTCTAATTTATCCGTGAATCTATATTTAACAATGTGCAAACTTTTCTTAAAAAATTAATAATTAAATACTCCATCGCTGTCAAAACAGACAAGAGAATCTTTTGTGTAATTCGACACAGCACTTCATTCTGTCAGAAGAGCTTTATTGTTGGGTTTTCCTGGCATTTTTAATAAGTTACTACCTACTACTATACCTTGACTTTGTTGTACAGTTCCATCTTTGGCATTTTCAACATCAGCAATTTTCATCTTCACTATTACTTGGAATACTTTATGACTTTTAAGTTTTATCACTATTCGACTAAAACCTTATTTTAAATAATAATTTAATTTTTAAACTCAAAGTAACATAACCTTACTTAACTACACGTGATGTTATAACAGCTGTATGCATAAAGCAGCCAACTGAAAACTGGATAATTTAAATGTTTAATTTTTAAGAAGTAAAATCAGATATTAATTAATAGATAAAATAGTAAAAATGTATTTTTATCCTATAATAATTTGTCTGAGCAATAAATAATTTTTGGTAAAAAGAAATATTAAATCAAAATATCAACCTCTATGGAATTATAAACTGCCAACAAGTGCTATTAAAAAATGTAAAAATTACTTTACATTCTAAATAAATAAAAAAACTGAATTGAGAATTCCATTAACAGAAAATGTTTTTGCAGTTGTCTTTATATATATTACTTGTCTTTAGATATATTAAATACTGGTTAACTCTGTATCGAACTTATCGTTCGATACATCTTCGACTAAAAACGTCGGTCAAAATTTTTTTCGTTTTTTCAATTGGACCAATATCCACTGAAGAACTATTAATTTGGACTGACATACGCTTCCCACGAGTACCGGCAAAATACCGGATCACTCCCGCAAAGGGCGCACGCACTGGAACTAGGATTACATACAACTGGGTTCACCGTGGTACCCCTTGCTCTGAACTACGATTGGTGGATGGCTGACCACCACCCATCGTCATGATAGTTTCCACCTTGCGTTTCGGTTAAGTTTCATAAGGTGTCGCAACATCACCGCGAGTTAGTGTAAGATGTTGTTCTGCGGTAATATTGTTGTTCTGTAAGGGTATATATTGTAATTTCTGTAATGTTCATGGTGTGGTGTCTGTATATGACGTAAAAGGTTCAGCAGCTCAGTGCTGTGGGAAGATAAGCTGCCAAGGCTAGGACCGGTCAATGGGACACCAATCACCAAAGTCTTAAAAAGTAACATTCCCTGTCAGGGTTTAATGAGCCCTAGGAAAAGAAGCAGAGAACTAAATTCACTCCAGTAAAGCCAACAGCCAGGTAAGAATTAATAAAACTGAGAAAACCAATGATCAAGGGAGAGACTTTAGTGAGAATGAGATATTTAATATGGAGCCGCATTGTATTCCAAGTAGGTACAGGAATACCACAGATTCATTAGCATGTATATTAAGCAAATTAGATCAAATGGATAAAAAGTTAGAAACTCTGGCCATCGAAAAGAGTCTTTAAGTTATTTGTTCTTAAGATTCCTGTTATTACAGTAAAATATATCGTTTAGTAAAATGTAATAAAGCAGTTATAAGACCAAGAAAACTCTGAAAAATAAATCACCAGAAAACCGGTCACTGTGAATAGGTTTTACTAGCTTACTGTTCATGAACACACACCCTGTAAGGCACCAACAATTACATTTTCAATTAATAGCATCTGGAATAATTTCAAGTATTAGACATCCATTTTTATCCATTGACAGAAAGACCTATATTGATTAACTGAAAATTAAAAAAAAATAATGGCATTGACTGAAAGAAAGGGCAGGTTTAAGGTGTGGTAGGACAAGATGGAAAAGTCTGGGTTAGAAATTGTTTTCAATCCTGGCGATAAAATCTTCTGGGTGTTTTAATGACATTTTTTATCAAAACTTAATGGAAAAATTAAAATTATTGTGGATGGATAGAGCTAGTACAGTTCAGCTTCATTAGCGCTTATCACAAATTAAATACAGAACTTAGGTAATTATTAGTATATAATTGATAAGAATAAAAGGGGATTTATAAGTCTAATTTTCTGGAAAAGAGTACCTTTGTTACCTCTTAACAGAAGGCCGTTCCATGAATTAAATGATACTCTACGTTCTTTGTGTTGTAGTAGTGAGGATGAAGATATCGGTCACTTTAAGGATAGGAAGTTATATTATATATTAACTGTAATCATTACAGTAAAACCGATCACTCTAACATTTATTAACGAGGTGTTATTAGATGGAAATGAATATCAATATCGGTAGTAAACTTTCAGTTAATGCACTCAAGGTCATATGTATATATTTTATACATTGATGAAGTTTGCAGCTATATGCCAAAGTTGAATAAATTAATTCACTAAAATGCAACTCTGCAAATAATATCGTGTAGGAATCGCTAGTAATTTTTTATTTTATTAAACATCACAGTCGATAACATAATGAATTATTTGAACAAAAAAAAGTTAAATTATTTAATCCTACCTCTCTGTAATGGCTGCAAATTGTGTCGTCTAATAACGGCAAAAACAAATCGAGTAGATGTATAAAACGATCAATAATTAGAACCTTTTTTAATAATTCTTAGATCGGGGAGGTTTCAATTATTTTTAAAACTAAATATTTATTCTGTTTCGACTGATATTATCTTTGGAAACTAAACAAAAGTAAAAAAATCTAATCTTATTTAAAGACATGTAAACTCCTTTACACAACTTAATAAAACAAAATTCATACAAAATGACTACTAATTATGTCAGGAACCTGAGTTATAAAGGAAAATTGATGCCAGCACACAAACAGAATTATGTAAACAAGATTTACTCGAGTCAATAAATATGTTTTTCTGTGTCACGTAGTCGTATAACAATCAACCATTAATTGCTAGTATTACATTTTCTGATGGTATCTTATTCCTTAAATTTTCACTACACCTTACCTTTGCCTTTGGGAATCAAATCGTTTAATTTTAATGCAACTTTTCATTTTATATACATTATATAAATTGTTAAAGTTTTTGTTACGTCTAGATTTTGAAAGTTATAATATAAAATTAATTTACAAAAGGGTATGTAGCACTGTCGTTTAAGAAGAAATATAACTTTACATCTTATAACTACTAATAATTCTTAATATCGACTCAAAATATTAACCAAACTCTGAATACTGTTGAATGATTAAATCACCTAATTGTAGAAAGTAAATTCAGGCTGCAAATTAAAAAAAGATATCAAGGATGCAGCTCCATGATATTAAACAAAATAAGTAAATAAATTGCTGACCTTAACACAGACTATTAGAACAGCTCATTTCATTCCTAAAATGAAACTCAAATTCACAATACACAATTAAATAATAATAAAAATTATTACGGTACCCATATATAAACAAATAATTAAGTAATTCTATATAACCTGATGGTTCTGGAACATTTATCGCAATAAGTTTCAGAGCGTAACACAGTGGAAAATGAAATGCGTATAAGTGTAATATACATTAATGTGCATGATATATATATATATTGTAATATGCAGAAGCTTCCAGAAAGAAGAAAGCCCGAGAAAATGAAGTAAGGAGAATGTAGAAGAATCAATGAAGGGATTTTGGGTTTACATTGTACTTTTGGAATTTGGTTAACCGGCATTTCCCCCCCACCAGCCCATTCGATCGCCCTAGAGCATAGACCAAATGTCAGTGCCAAGAAACGGCTACTGTGCCTCTAAATCGGTTTAGCGACCCAATTCCTAAAAGCTCCTAGTGAGCTACCTATCAGCGTGAGTGGATAAAGCAGGGTGCTATACACCACCCGCTTTTGTGTCCCAACCGCTCACTTGTCAAATTTAAAACTAAATCGGGGAGGCGCACCCCTTGTTACAAATAAAACTAACGTAGTTAATAAAATAAAAGGACTTTCACCACTAAATCAATCGGGAGAGCCTTTCCCAATACGGTAGTAGCCTTGTAGGAGGTTGTTTTGAAAACACCAGTGCATACTATCATGGCTCTGCGCCGGGCACTCCTTAAATTTAGAAGCCAGTGCTCTATTTCTATCCAACCTATGCGCCCAAACCGGCGCCACGTATGCAATCACTCTTGAAGACGCCTCAATACACAAAGGACATTTGGCGGACCAGCAGCCCGTACTCCTTTCGAGCAATCCTTCTAAGCTTGTGCATCACTGAGATAGCGTCCGCCGCAACTTGCCTAATGCGGTTACTAAAAAGCAACTTCTCATCAAACAAAACACCTAGGTACTTATGAACCCTTACTCGGCTGATTACACAGCTTTTATACTTAATGTGGGGGTTACGACTGCTTGATAATTTGTCTGCACCCTTGAGAAGCATGAACGTCTTAGGCACAGAAATCTTTAAATTTTGCATGTCCATCCAGCCCTACTTTTGATATATATATATATATATATATATATATAAAATTATAATTATAATTTATTAGTAATAAGATAACCAATAATGTGTTAGCGGGCTGACATTATTGCATCGTTAACCCAAATGAATGAAAGTAAAAAAAAATGATTAAAAATTTGGGTAAACTAAATGAAAACTGAATCATACTATGTTTTATTTTGAGGATAAATTGGACCTTAGTCAGAAATTAGGAGATGAAGTAAAAAATGTTAAATCTGATTTAGACAGTTTTAAAATAGACTTTAATAAATTAGAGAATAGGTTGTTAGTTCAGGTAGAACAATCTGTTAATAGTAAACCTAGGAATTAATGTAAAGATGACGAGGAGTCGACTATCGACGTCAAGAGTTCTGAGAAAAACGATTGCAACTGTAGAACGAAAAATTCCTGTCTCAGAACCGAAGAACAAGTCCTACCAGTCTGCTGGCTGCGGCAAATCGAACCGACTGAAAAGTGACTGCAAGAAGCCGGCGAAGAAATTAATTAGCACTAATAGGTGCAGGAGAATATCAACATTATCATCGTTCCCTCCTCGCCAAGTTTTATTGAACGTCTCAATGATAAGAACAGAATTCGACAGCCTGATTGTCGACAGCGTAGCAGAAGAACGTCCACGTCAAATAACAGTGAATAGGGGAGTATCATCCGTCGCTAGACCAAACTCTTCAGGGAATGTGAAACGAATAAATTAGATCGGCCTTATGTTATAGAGATACTCTACCCTGTGTTCACTGTGGTAGCACTGTCTCTACTACGTACAGCCATCCATCCTTCGGCATGATAGTTTCCATCTTGGGTTTCGGAGTAGCTGTTAGATTATAAAAATTAAAAACAAAATAATTTTGAAGTTTGAATCGTAAATAATGATGAATGTATACACACATTTCGCTGAAAGTAATGATGACCTACATCGTCATCGAAAACCTTAGTGTACATGTCTCATGGTGGCCAGGTGTATACTTGATATATTATTATATATATCGATATACCGCACATAGTTTGTAAAAATTTAGTACTTTTTAACAGGATCCGAATTTTTTGAAGAAATTCGCAAATATCTCGAAAACAGTCGGTCCTAGGACTCTAAAAAATTTCCTCAATCTCCCTGGACGATAACTCCATCCGTTCTCGTCGGTTCCCGTCAGATGATAATATTTTCAAGCGCCCCCGGGGCGCCATTCGGAAATTGGGGAGGGGGTGCGATGGGGTGCCACCGTAATATCTCGGCAACCGCTCGTCCGATTTTTACGATTCAAACGGCGTAAGTATCAGCAGGTCGAGCGCAGACTGTTTTTCTCATCGGGTACACTCTCGATCGACCGGATCTTGGTTATCCGGAAATTAATTCGTTTAGCCCCTTATTTTGATCGCACTCACCCGACGTAAAACGTACAGATCCGATCTTTCGATAAATACGCTCAAACCTGTGCGCTAGCGAAGCTGTAAAGTATAAACATATCGAGACTGAAAAGTAGAAAATAAAAAATATTTTAAAACACCACTCGTAAATTAAACGCGCTAAAATATAAAAAATAATTTTAGGACGGTATCTCAGAACGGATTTGATCGTGACATGTAAGATTATGTGAAACTCACAGCTTCAGATTCAATATTTGATGTTTTTGACAATTTATTCTTAACCGTGATGAGCGGCTTAAAAAGGAGTTCAAACACGCACGATAACTTTTAACAATTGTTAACAGTTTAATTACACCTAATGTTCTACAATAGCAAAGATTATCACAGGTAGTTGTTTTATTTTTTAATTATTACTTAATATGATACGTACTAGAATTAACAATAAATATATATCGAATTTAACGTAAAGTGGAGGACATTTAAAGTAAAACGGACACAAAATTACATCAATTTTCTCCAATAACTCGACTATTTGTTAACCGATTTTAAAAAATAAAATTTAATTTTGTTCAAAATAAAAGGCTTAATATTTCAGAAAATAATAAATTCAGATAAAAGTAATATATACGGAGATATAACGGATTGAAAAATAAACATCGCCGCCGTTTTGTAATTTACGAAGTTATTTAATTCCTGATTTTTTTCTAATTTTAAAACTTTATTACCGAGACGCTTACCAAGTATTAATCTGATTCCTCTATCCGAACTCGAGATATACATTTTTATATAAAAATAAAAAAATGGCGGACAGGGGCAGAACGAAGGAGAAATTGCCGTTCCAAAGGATATTTTTTGTTTAGTTTTACAAATAGAATCCGAAAAAGTATTGCCAGCACAGTATTTTAGAAACACTGTATACACATACGTAATCATCCCTAATAAAAATACATTTAAAGATGAAATATCTATGAAAATTGAATGTTTGGATTAATCTTATTAAAGAGCTCTTTAAATTTTAAATATTTTCGTCGAAGGATAAATCATATAAGACAGGTGAGGACATTTAATCTTTAAATACCTGCTATTTATACAACAAGAGAAATACATTTAAAAATTAAATCTCTCTCAAAGTTGATTTAATATTTAAATACCGCGTAACTATTTTTACTTCCTTATTTAAATACCTTATTTTCTTTTTTAATTTTATTTGTTTTGATTAGTTGAATACACTTCTTTTAAAACGATTTTTTTTTTTAATTATTTCCTGTCGTGTTTTTTAATTTTTAAAATTGAAAAATTAAAAAAGTTTTTAAATTAATTTTTTTTTATTAATTTAAAAATTAATAAATTAATGTTTATTATTATAAACATTTACTATTTAATCTCTTCTTTTTTTTTCCGCGTGTGTTTTGTTCTGTTTCTCTTGTTTCAGAAACGGGAGAAACGTGGATGTGGAACGACTCGTCGCGCCGTCTCATCCTGCCAGTCGAAAGGAAAGTAAAAATTAAATTTTTTTTTTTTTTTCTTTCTCGTGTGTGTGTGTTCTGCATCTTTTGTTGCAGATACCAACAGCCACTACGAAAACAAATGGTTTCTTCACTGCGGCCACGCGGTCCCCCCAGCCCCTTCTCAGACACACGTGTGTCTGAAGGTTAATAATTACGTGGAGTAAATAATTACTGTTTACTTCTTTCCAGAAAATCGCCGTCCCAAAACCGCGATCGCGAATAGGTATCACCATTTGTAAGTTCCCTATTACCTTCCTTTCCTTTCAAGAAAGAAGAAAGAGGGAACGAGCCCAGCAGCCATCAGCCCAGCAGTCGCAAGCCCAGCAGCCACCTGCCCAGCAGCCACTGACAGCACAGAAGAACGAAGAAACCTGCACTTTCCCCCGTTCAGCCCTTCGGGGCTTCGGGAATTACAAGGTTAATGGTATGTAACTTCGGTTACTACCAATTCTTGGAAAGTGCAGGCCAAAGAAGAACGAAGAGGTCTTCGGAAGAAGAAGAGGGAGAAGAAGAAGGAAGACCAACCACTCGCCTCAACATCACGGACTGGAGTCCGGAACAGAGCCCAGCAGAGATGCGTCCTGAAGGGCAGCCATACCAGAGGCGGATGAAGAGCTTCTACACAACCTCTCCTATTTCAAAACTTACAGTAAGATAAAATAACCTAGCAATTGCGACTCCTCCGGAAAAGGAGACGCATTGCTCCCTCCTTACAGGTAGTGCCCCGTCGTGGCGTATTCCTGCTAGCCTATTAAAGAGTTAGCACCGAAAGGACTTCAGTGGACGGTCTGAAGGGGAATTACGTCGGGAGGACAGGCTTTATAAGCCTAGCCTTCCGCGGTCGGCCCATGAAATGGGTTCGATAACGCTGGTTTAACAACGGATTGGAATGCAATTAAATCCGTCTTAAATTCACTAAATAATAATAGACAAAACTTGAAAAATTAGATCCGAGATTAAAAAATAACCCTTTTAAAAACAAGCCCGATTAGAATGATCCAGCAGCAAGGGACTCTGTCCAGGTTCTGCGATAAAGTAGGGAGTAATAGACTCCTGCCAACTTTGCATTCCATTCCATTCCATTCCTATTTAATCTACGCTATCGTAGTAAAGAGCATCTGTATGTGGGTCTGTGTGTTCCGTTTATCTTACCGGAAAATCCGTTCACTAGCGGAAAATCCCGATTCGTTAGTACATTTCTCGTGGTGGTCAGGTGTATACTTGTTTTATTATATATATGCGGTATATCGATATATATATATCGAAGTTTGGTAACAATTTAGTACTCTTTAACAGGATCCGAATTCTTGGAAACAAAATCGCAAATCTGCGCTGTTCGGAAATCGGGGAGGGGGTGCGACGGGGTGCCGCCGTAATATCTCGGCAACCGCTGGTCCGATTTTTACGATTCAAACGGCGTAACTATCGGCAGGTCGAGCGCTAACCGTTTAACTCATCGGGTACGCTGTTGATCGACCGGATATTGGTCATCCGGAAATTAATTCGTTTAGTCATGCGTTTTGATCGCACTCACCCGACGTAGTACGTACAAATACAATCTTTCGCTAAACAAGCTCAAATCTGTGCGTTAGCGATTACCGATCCGCAGGACCTAGCTGCGGAGGGCGTGTCACAGGCACGCCTCTGCAGCTAGTATATTCGCTAAATTGGGGGCGACGGAAGCGAAGAAGAAATATAATCGCTGAATCCTTCGTAAAAAAAAAAAATATGTACATATATTATAATTCGAAAAACAGCGTGTGCGCCGCACGCACATATCTGCAGATCAATCTTACAGTTCCTGTAAAAGATCGAAAGAGCATTTGAAATGCAGTTATAAATGTTATATACAGAGTGATATTTAAGTATGGAAACAGCTTTATACTGCATACCTGAAAAGTCTTTGGAGGGAGAAAGAAATGGGGTTCACCGCAGTTAAAAAAAATCTGCATTACGGTGGGTTTTTTATTTTTTTCAAAAATCAAACTTAATGTTTTAAATAGAAAGGTTGACGTACGATACATGATTTCGCTCCGTACAAAAATAAATATACCGTCTGTGTTATATCTATAGCAGGGGTGGCCAACAAATCGATCGCGATCGACCGGTCGATCGCGAGGTGGAATTCCGTGTACCATGGACTTTGAGGCGATTGTAGAAGACAAAACTTTCTAGCAATAGTTTAACGCATTCTGAGAATTCAAGGTCATAAATTCCTAGAATTCTGACAGCCTGACACGGTGATCTCCGCCCACCCAGCAATACATTTTGACTTATGTGTTACATTTTTCACCGGACGCAACGCGTGAACGCAACAGTTACGACTCGACTCGTCGAAGAACACAGTCAGTTAGGTTGAATATTTGGTAGTGTCATACGGTAGTTTCTTTTCTTTTGTATTAACAGTATTATTATTAATCAATATTATTTACCCTCGGTGACCACGTTGAGTTTCAATTTTTCTTCTGTTTTCTTCTGTCAAACAAAAAAAAATATTTTTTTTGTTTGAAATTAAATTGCTTTTCTTACCTATGTATTTACTTGATAAGTGAGCATTCTCGGCAACAGATCTCTAAACTGCGGTCATTACACCGAGAGAAAAATAAGGAACAGTATTACAAATAAATTAGGAATAAAATAATTCTAAGTCGGTATTGTAAACCGTAATAAATATATTGTAACTTTAACATACTTCTTGTAAATTTGAATATATCAATATTAGATTTTAATATACTTGTATTGCTGTTTGCTGTCCCCGATCGTAATATGCAGTATTATTATTTCTCTCAATGTAACGGAGATAATTGCCGCAGTTCATCAGTTTTTGAATTTTCTAGGAAAATATTTAATTCTATGTTTATTTTTTAAATCGTCATATTTCTTTGCATTCTAGTATACCCATGGACACGAGTAGTAAACCGAAAAAATCAAAAACTTATCGCTTCAATGACGAATGGGAACTCGATTACTTTTTTCAATGGCGAGTGATAAATGTTATCGTTTAATATGCCTTACCTCGGTAGCCATTGCTAAAAAGGGTAATCTAGAGAGACGCTTTTTAGCTTTGCATAACAAGTATCAAACAGATTATCCACCAAATTTTGAAGTGAGAAAACATAAAGTTAGGATCTTAAAACTCGATTAACAAATCAGCAAAGCTTTTTTAAAAAGCCAAGATTGAAGTCACAAGCAGTAACTTCTGCATCGTTCAAAGTAAGCTATCTCTTATCAAAAAAATGTAAGCCATTTTCCGACGGTGAATTTGTAAAGGAAATTTTTTTTGAAATGTCAGATTCACTTTTAACGATTTTAAAAACAAGAGTGAAATTGTTGCTGCAATTCAAGATCTACAATCGTCTCGAAATACAGTGATGCGACGAATTGAAAGGACGAGTGGGAATGTAAAAGAGCGGTTATATAATGATATTAATAGATGTTCTTGTTTTCCCCTTCGGTGTGATGAATCGACATATAAGTGATACAGCACAATTACTTGTTTTCGTTCGTATGGTTTTTAAGGATTTTACATCTAAAGAAGAATTGTCGGGCACGATTTCTTTGAAGGAAAGGATTAGAGGTGTAGACATATTCAAAGCCTTTAAAAACTTGCTCGGGGATTTGAAAGTACCACTTTTTAAATTAATCTCGATAACAACGGATGGCGCAACTGCAATGATAGGTTGCAGAATTGGATTTATACGTCAAAATGAAGATGAATTCCCAGCCTTTTTCAGCTATCGCTGCATAATTCGCCAGCAAGTGTAAGCTAGCAAGAGACTAAACACAAAAGAGGTAATGGACATAGCATTTAAAATTGTTAATTCAATTCGAGGAAGTTTCCTCAAACGGCGTCTCTTCCAACTGCAGCTCGATGAAGGCCAACCTGAATTATTACTACATACCGATGTCAGATAACTAAGCAGAGGTAAATTTCTGTAGCGATTTCGTGATTTATTGTCTGAAATTATAGATTTTCTTCACGAACAAGATGGAAATTGTGAAAATTTAAACGATAAAACTTGGCTTAGCGACTTAGCATTTCTTACCGATTTTACTTCAAGTCATTTAAATTTAGAATTACAAGGTAAAAATAAAACAGTAATTGATATGATCAGCTGTATAGACGCATATGAAACAAAATTTATTTTGCTAATAGAAGATCTGCGACAAAATAATCTGAATCGTTTTCCAAATACGGCAGATAACCTACAAAAACATAAAAATATTAATTATAAGATGGATCGACAAATACGTCGCGGAAATCCAAAAGGTAATTGAAGATTATGAGGTAAGATTCCAGGATTTTGAAAAAATTAAAGAAATTGTGGAATTTATATCTTTTCCTTTTAAAAAAGATTTAAGTGTGAAAAGCATTAGCAAAAAAATTTCAGTCGTATTTCATACGGATCAAAGGGCATTAGAAAATGAAATTAGAATTTTACAAATCGACTTAATCTTACAAGCCAGAAAATTTGAAGAAGATTTTTGGAAATATGTCCCAGTATCACCAAATGTAGCGAATATATCATACCTATGCGTATCGGCATTTTCATACTTGAAGCTAACGAAGACTAAACAACGCTTTGTCTTGACCGATTCCCGTACTGAATACTCATTATTATTATCTTTGTCAGGATATACACCTAATTATGATTCCTTGGTTAGAGACATGCAAACACAGTCTTCCCATTAATGTTAAATCTGTATTTATCTATAGCTACTTTGAATTAATAAATATTGTTAATAATTATCAATGTTCTTTTAATTCCCCTGGACGTGAGTTTTTTGGCCCTTTAAATAATTATTGTTGTTTTTTACGTAGATAGATATATCAGTCGAGGGGTACTCAGCGAGCTATTGATAGATTAGCAAAAAGTAAATCGTATTATTCTTTCGTTATAAATTTTCCTGGCCCAAAAAAACGCAAAAGTGAAATGTTGAAATCAAATTATCAGCAGTACTGTGCATTTTTATAACACCTTTTCATATTTACGAACAAATAGTACAACTTATACGTTGCGGTTGATAAAAAAATTAAATTGCATTTTAAGTTAGTAAAAATCTATCTTGAAAAAGTGCCGGAAAATCGAATTTTTTAGGTACCGCATGTACGGAACGCTGCTATCAAATTTGGGTATCGAGATATTTGCTTTTTTCATGAGCCTATATCTCGAAAACTTAATAAATGAATTATAAAATAATATATTTTACTTATCTGCCCGTACCTCGCTGGAATGCATCTTATACTGTAACACAGTATATAAACATAGTATGCATTTCACACCCCTTAGACTACGCCTATGATAACGAGTCGATCGCGACACACTTTTAAGATAAAAAGTCGATCTTATATACAGAAAAGTTGGCCACCCCTGCTGTAGATGATAATCTCATGTTTGTACTAATATTATGAGCGACAAAGACATTGTTGGTGTTTTTTAGGCGACATAAAATAGATGAAAACTATGTTTTTATGGTTAATAAACGGTTAAAAAACTACAAACATTTAGCATGTAGGATATCATTAAATATTCATTTCCTACAGTCCCACCTAGACTTTTATGGTTTTGCCACGCCTGCTCCAGGCGTGGCAAAACCATAAAAGCGGTCATTGACGACGTGACGCGCCCGACAGTGTCGTCGATTTCCTCCGGGGTGTTCAGGAGCTCAGGATTTACCGGCCTGTACTCCCGCTGGAGGGTCTCGTAGAACCTTTTCCAGTTGACTGACCTTCGGGGTATAGGCGGGGGATCTCGGCCACCCCCTGCCTGACCTAGTTCCAACAGGACAGGGGAATGGTCCGAGCTGAGGTCTTCTATCGTTTCAATCATGAATGGGAGGGTACCCCCCTTCATGACTGCGATATCCAGCACGTCAGGCCTAGATCTGCCTGAGCGATGCACGAACGTGGGCACCTCAGGGCCTACGACGACCAAGCGGCGGGCTCTCGCCCTTTCGTACAGCAATCTGCCATTCGGATTTGTCAGAATGCTGTTCGATGACACGTGTTTGGCATTGAGATCGCCCATGAGTATCACGGGCCCATCCCAATTTTCCAGCACGGCATCCAGATCTGCGCCGGTTACCGCGTCGTTCGGCTTGCTATAAGCCGAAACCAGCCGATACACCGTGCCCAGATGCTCCACATGCACACATGTTTGTATGAAGAACAACGCGCGTATGCATGTGGCGTCTGTGGATTAAAACCGCAGTTCCACCAGAGGTGCGAGATCCGGGTCGAACTGGCCTATCCGTCCTATATGTAAAATAGTTCCGAAGGGTCAGTTGCTTGTTTGGGTTCAAGCACGTCTCAGACAACAGTATCACGTCTATCAGTAGATCCTCGGCCAGACGGCATAGTTCCTCCGTCCGGCCTACTACTGAGTTGGCGTTCCACTGCAAGAGTCTGAGGGTGGGCCTAACCATACCTGGACAGTACAGCCATGAGGCACTCTATTAAGGACTGAATACAGTCCTTGAGCAGGCGTGGCAAACAAGTGACAGGGTAAAACAACTGCTGACAAGCCATCGAGAGGATTCGTGGAACGAATACCTCGCCTCGGTCTCTGACGACATCTCCTCGGTGTTCAGGTTGAACAGGAGACTGCGAGAAGGGAAGAAGCCTCGCCATCCGGTTGTGGGGCAGCGAGGTTTTCTTGCATACTCGGAGGCGGAGAGGGCCGAGGTATTCGCCGATACCTTGGAGGAGCAGTTCACTCCAAACCCCCCTCCCTCCCCGAACGACGAGCACACAACCGAGGTGGAATCCTTTCTTGTAGATTATTTCTCACAGGTGGAGGACGCCCCTCTAGAGATTGACCAAGTCACTGAAGCGGAAGTTTCCGCAGCCATTAAGGCCACAAGCCCCGACAAGGCCCCGGGTGTCGACGGGATCAGCGCCCGTGCATTCCGGAACATACCGGCCTCCGTGATTACAGCAATTTCGGTGATATTCACGTCCATTTTGTACGTTGGATATTTCCCGAATTGTTGGAAAACGGCCAAAGTCGTATGTTTACCCAAACCGGGGAAAAGTTTACTTTTCCCACGGAATTATAGGCCAATCTCCCTGTTACCGGTATTGTCTAAGTTGTTCGATAGGATTTTTCTCGAAAAACTGAGGCGATACATGGAGGGAGAAGTGCGGCCCGAGCAATTTGGGTTCAGGGAGGGTCATTCAACCACCCTCCAACTGGTAAAAATAATAGACGACCTTGTCGGAGGCCTGAACAGGAAACGGGTGACTGCAGCCGTTTTTCTGGATGTGGCCAAGGCCTTTGACAAAGTTTGGCATAGCGGGCTGCTTTATAAGCTAGCGCGATCGGCGATCCCCTACCGCTATGTCAGACTGATGCGGTCATATCTGCTAGACCGACATTTTGTCGTGCGCGTAGGGGAAACGATTTCCTCCACCAGAGAAATAGCCGCTGGGGTTCCCCAAGGAGCAGTACTTTCCCCGTTCTTGTACACTTTGTACGTGAACGATATGCCGCTGTCGGAAGGGGTCAAAACGGCCCTTTACGCAGACGACACGGCATATTTCTACGAATCCGCAAATGTGGATTACGCGGTCCGGAGGCTCCAAAGGCAGCTGGACTTAGTGGAACCGTGGCTCGACATGTGGAGAATCAGGGTCAACGGTGAAAAATCGGTGGCCGTGATGTTCACATGCAAGACACGAAAACCGACCAGAGAGCTGGAAATCTCAGGGGAGAAAATCCCTTTTGAGAAAACAGTTAAGTACCTGGGGGTGGTGTTGGACAGGCGGCTTACCTTCGGCGAACATGTAAATTATGCGACCCGGAGGGCTAAGGCCGCCAGAGCCTCGCTATACCCAGTGCTGAACAGTGCCAGCCCGTACCCACTGGCAACTAAGCTCCTCATTTTTCGGCTGTACGTACTGCCGATTCTAACATATGCTTACCCGGCATGGGGGGCAGTGTTGAGCTCCTCGCTTCAAAAGAAGATCGAGGCCGTCCAAAACATCGCGTTGCGGACGATCTTTGGAGCTCCGTGGTTCGTCAGGAACGCCACTCTCCGTTCTGATGCGAGATTTCAATCCGTGTCCGAGGTGGGGGTGGCGCAGGCGCGCAGACTGTTCGGGAGAACGGCTGTGTCCGAACACAGTCATCTTCGGGACATCTGCCGAGAGGACCCAACTCCGACAGTTGTAAGGAAGCGGCCTCACGCCGTACTGGACGAACCACCGTGATGGTGCGGTGCGGTAGCCGAAAATCGACAAACCAGGCTTAGGGGCCTCCATATCGCATGAGCCATAAACGGAATAGTGCGTCAGACGCGTTTCCGGGGTCGCGAGTGAAAAGTTTTCGCGAGTTATATAGTTTGAAGACGTCAAACACGGTAAGTCGCGCATAAAACAAAAACGCGGTCTAAATTTAAAAAAAACTTACAGTAAGACAAAATATCCCAGCAATTGCGACTCCTCCGGAAAAGGGGACGCATTGCTCCCTCCTTATAGCTAGTGCCCCGTTGTGGCGTATTCCTGCTAGCCTATTAAAGAGTTAGCACCGAAAGGACTTCAGTGGACGGTCTGAAGGGGAATTACGTCGGGAGGACAGGCTTTATAAGCCTAGCCTTCCGCGGTCGGCCCATGAAATGGGTTCGATAACGCTGGTTTAACAACGGATTGGAATGCAATTAAATCCGTCTTAAATTCACTAAAATAATAATAGACAAAACTTGAAAAATTAGATCCGAGATTAAAAAAAAAAATAACCCTTTTAAAAACAAGCCCGATTAGAATGATCCAGCAGCAAGGGACTCTGTCCAGGTTCTGCGATAAAGTAGGGAGTAATAGACTCCTGCCAACTTTGCATTCCATTCCATAACATTGATAATATAGCAAGCAATCCTTTAATTTATGAATATATATTGTTATGAGCAAAA
This sequence comes from Lycorma delicatula, assembly GCF_047948215.1. Lineage (NCBI taxonomy): Eukaryota > Metazoa > Arthropoda > Insecta > Hemiptera > Fulgoridae > Lycorma > Lycorma delicatula. The sequence continues at coordinate 16,033,608 of NC_134456.1, forward strand.
ATGGGCAACAATCACATGTAAATAGTTACATGAGGGTTATTGAAAAAATGGAAATTTGTGGTTCACTATTTTTTTAAAAATATTTAGGAAAAAAATTTAATTATAAAATGGGAAATATCTTAAAACTAATTCAATTTTAACATGGGGATATGAAAATAATCACAAGACAAAATGTACTTAAAAAAAAAAAATTATATAAATTCATTACAGTAGTTCTGAACTCAAGAAAATTGGTAACTGTCTAGTTGTAAAGATGATTTTGTGGTTTATTTACTGACATCTTAGTCTCCAAATTATCAAATTATACTGAACTTTTGAAAGAGCTACTCAAGCTACCCCATAAAAAAAGATACCTAAAATCCAAAATTACAAAATTTTATTATAAACTCAATTATTTATATTTAGATACAAAATGTTTAATAAACTAAAAACAAGCCCTTTACTACAAAATTTAAAAATGAATATAAAGATTACAGACATTTAATAAATGCAACTATCAGTAAAACAAAGAAGCAATTATAAGAGTAAAACTGATGAATTGGAAAATAAGAGTGGTAAGTGGAGTACTACGTACACAAAATTATAATGATAAAGAAACAAATAATATTAAAATTAACACTAATACATATTTTTTCTAAACACAGGCAAAAACCTTTCTCAACAGATCTTTATTAGGATTTAGAGCGTGGTGTTGCCAATAAGTAACTCATGTCTGATGGTAAAAGATCTCTTATTCTTTAATTCTGTCCGTTTCTCTGATGTGAAAGGAATTATTCTAAGTTTAAAAAATAACGGTAATCTGGGATTGGATGGATAAACAAATAGGTTTCCATTTTTTCTGTAATAAATAGATGCTTTTTGAAAAGCACTTAGATGACAGGTAGCTTATTGTATAGATTAAAAATAGTGAATATAAAACCAATTTTTCAAACTGGTAGCCCAATTCATGAAAATTATACACCATTCACACTAAATTCATGGAAAAATCAACTAATTACATTTTTACATTACCATATCACAAAAAGTAACCAGTTCGGTTTTCTAAATAAAAAATTACATTACACTCTTATTTTATTTTTAAAGACTTTTGTTTTATTTTCAAAGACTGTTGTGCCTTAAACAAAGATGAATTTTATCAGACAAAAACAGAAAACAAAGATGATTAACATTAGCAACTTTTCTCAAATTGGAAAAAGCATTGTAACATTTTTCCCTTTGAGAAATTATTCAAAGATAGAAAAGCATAGAATCAGAAAGTTAGCAATGTATCTTCTCAGAGACCATCTTGAAGATCGAACTCAAACTCTAACAATGGGTTTGGAATCAAGTGAAAACACCATAACACCTCATGGACTGCTACAAAGAACTATGTTATCCCTGATCTTTTATTTATTATTTATTATAAGTGAATATGTATAAGTTGAATTTTGAATAAATTATTTTTCCAAGAATCTTGGGAATCCGTGTTTGAGATAGCTAAAACAGTTTCTGTGCAATAAAAAAAATGACGACTCATTAAATTAAAAAATTCTTTAAGCTTAAACACAACAAAACCACAGTAGTATATAAGTTCTACACATAAAAAAAAAATTGCACACCAATTGTATGCGTAATTATCTGGGAACTGATGAATGTAGATTGAAATAGTAAGTAATAAAAAATATCTGTGTAATAAAAAATATCTGTATAATAATGGATAAAAATCTTACATGAGAGACTAATATTTCCTATATATCTAAAAGATTAAAATTCATGGTGTAAAAATCCAACTGAACTTTTAATTGTTTGGGAACTGATGGATGGAGATGCGTGGTAATTGGAAGAGTGAAAATTGAAAACTATTTTAAGCATAACGTGAGTTTGGGACTGTTTATAACAGCAGATATAGCATCCTGAACTCAACTACATGTTGAATTCATCATTTAGTATTAATTGTGGTAGTAGACAGCTAATTTATGCAGTCCCCCAAGCAGTTTAATATTATCCCTTTTAATTTAATAGAAAGGAATAATGCCATCAAAATCATACAACAGGACTGAAAAACTGGATAATTAAATTTTGCTTAATATTGTTTCTGATTTCTGTTCTTTACTCTCTCACATCTTCTTTTTCTAGTGTAAAATCCATTTTATGCTCCTGTTACTGCTTGCTTTTGTTCAAATGATAGTTGTTAGTATTAATTTGTTTATTAGTATTAAGTATTCACTATCATCATTGTTATTAATTGTTCATAACTGATAACCATTTTTTTAATGTACTTAATCTTTTAATGTAATAATCTTCTGCTGCCTTAAATCAATCTATTTTTTATAATAGATTATCATAACATGATAGATTGAATTCTGATTTTATATCATACTGATAATTAATTTAATTTAATCTGATTTGATTTAATATTTTATGATGTAAGAGTACACTTATTTTAAACTCTGCTACAACTAGTGAGCAAATTTTTAATTTAGGTTAGTATAACCATTTATAAAAACAGTTTAATATCTGTTTATCTATTATTTTTATTTATTGGAAGAAAAAAAATTCAGCATGCTGCATTTCTGGGTATTTTTAAGAATAGTGGAAAAATATTACCAGATTTCACTTTCTCAAATTAAGAAACAATGAGATCATACACATTTCAGTTTATGCCAAAAAATATATTTTTAAAAGAAACCTAAACTTACATTAAAGTACATCTTAATTCAATGGTAACAGTGATTACACAACTTGTGATACAACTATTCTGATTGTTAAACTGTTATGGTCAGCAGTACTTACTCAATTTATTTTTAGACAGCCATCATAAGTCAAATAATAATAATATAATTTTAAGAGAGTGAAATAAAATTATTTAAAAACATGATTTCAGGTTATCCATGATGCATGATATTTTTGGTCTATTGAATAAAACACTTAAGCATAAGTTATTTCTTGATTGTAAATAAATAAAAGCAACCTTTTACTTAAAAGCAAACACTGGAAAATGTTTGCGGTGGATAAGTATTCTCTTATAAGTGATTACTTAATTTGTAAGTACTCTTAATATTAATGGAATACATGTGTGATTTCAGAACATAAACAAACATGTTTAGTTATAGTCGTAGCTATAATTCTTTTACGACAAAGGATTTTATTTAATCATTTGACATGTCTTTGAATGAGGAAGAATTGCCTGCAGATACAAGAACTAGTTGTGGATGGCTTTTATTTGCAAAACTTTTAAAGGATCGTGCTGTTGTTTTCAATAAATTTATTATCCCGGCAATTGTACATGTTAAAGTAAACGCATGGGTAGAAATAAAAGATGAATCTGCCAGAAGTTTGGAGAAAAATTATACTGTTGGGAGGTTAAAAAACTTCTTAATAATATGAAGAAAGATGTAGAGCGGAAAGCAGACAAACTACTACAGGAAACAAGATTAAACTTCTTCAGTGGGAAAAAGCATTTCTGGAAATGTTAAATAATGTTCGTTTTCCCAGATAATTGCAGGAGTCTGTGATATGTAATCCACAAACTTCATTAAAAAAATCTAATGTGGACGCCACATGACTTCCTTGTACACCTATTAAATTACACATTTTTTGCTGCACTTCATTTAAACTTATTTCATTTAAAAGTGAGATACGATCCTCCAATTCTTTAATAAGGTGGACAGTTATACAATTCCATAGTGGTGGACACCACATTTTTTGTAGTGTCTGTATCAGCATTTTATATATTAATTTTTTTTAACATTGTTCAAGTAGTTACGTGGTGTAAGTGAAAACGTGTCAGATCCATAACCATGCATATATTGGTTGAATCCAACTTCAGATACATATTTTTTTTTAACGTTTTTCTCAATTTAAATATATTAATTTATTAATAATTATTAACCTCTGTAAAAATGTTTGAATTAAAATGAAAAGTAAGGGCCCCCGGTAAATCTTATGCCGATCTGTTGAAAACCATGAAAGAAAAGGTTAAGGTTGAGGAGGCCGGCGAAATACTGTCAATTAAACAGGGAAGGGATCAACAACTAGAAGTCCGAATTAGTGGGGCGCAGAAGGCGGGGGAGTTTTCCTCCCTGCTGAAGAACAGAGCAGAGGATCTCCAGGTGGATATAAGAACAAGAGGAGACCGCAGAACAGTCGTTCATGTAAAAGACATGCTAGGCGACACTACTGAGCGAGAGATCAGGGAAGCAGTAGAGAAGGTACTAGGACAAGGAGAAAACTTTCAGGTCACATCACTAAGGGAGGCATTTGGAAACACAAAAAATGCCACGGTGGTCACAAGTCAAAGGAATGCAACGAAATTAATTGCAGCAAGGCTGAGAGTAGGGTGGGTGAGTTGCAGGGCCTACATCCAGACGGATATAGAGAAATGTCATCGATGTTGGGATGTCGGTCACAGCAGAAGAGAGTGCAGAGGCCAGGACCGTTCAAACCTCTGCTTCAACTGTGGTAAACCCGGCCATGTAATTAAAGATTGCAAGGAGGCGACCATATGCCTGGACTGTGGAGCCACTTCACATAGGACCGGGAACCTGTGCTGTAACAAAGGTCATGACTAAAGTAATACTAGTTAATAATAACAGGAGCCGACTCTCTAGTGATTTGAGCATAGAAATAGCAGCTAGATACGAAGCGGACTTCCTGGTGGCCACCGAACCTAATGTGTATTTGGCGGCCAGAGAACAGTGGCTGACCGATGGGAATGGTGATGTGGCAATTAGAAAGATCGTTGGAAATGTGGATTATGATCTATATGGTAGAGGTGACGGACTCATTGCTGTTGAGGTAAGCGATAAGATTATAATAGGTGTATATATCAGCCCTAACTGCAGCAGGGAATCTCTTAAGAACAGACTCCTTGACCTCCAACAAGTCATTATACGAGCTCGGAAGAGAATTGTAGTCCTTGGAGACTTTAACTGCAGGACTGTTCTAGCTGGAGCGGTCTCCTCGAACGCTAGAGGAAAACTCCTGGAGGAATTGCTGGCAGCGACAGGAATGACATGTATTAATGACGGAACAGCCACCTACCAAGCAAGAGGGCATCAATTTGTTCTGGATTTAGTTATAATTGATGGAAGGATGCGCACTGATGCAGCTGATTTCATGGTTCTTAATGACGAAACAGCCAGCGATCACAGAGCCATCTTTGTTAACTTCAGAGAGCAACGGCCAGAAATAAGACAGATAAATAACAATATCAGACTGTCTGATCAACAGATGTATATAGAGTGGCTAATAATGCGGCAAATAGAATTAGAAATAGTACTCAGATAACACCTGAAATATTCCAAAATATAGTTAAAGAAGAGATGGCGAACATACCGAGGAGAAATAATATTAAACATAATATGGTCTACTGGTGGTCCAGGGAGATAGAGGAACAGCGTAGAATTATGCAAAGACACAAGAGGACGGCCCAGAAGTTGCGAGCTAGAGTTGGTTCGGAAATAGGATGTAACATTGCGACAGAGCAATATAGGCAAGCGAGAAAGACGCTTAACTTTCTCATAAAGCAGGCCAAAAGAAGGAAATGGTTAGAACTATGCGAGGAGTTGAATGCTGATCCGTGGGGAAGGGCTTTCAAAATAGTAACCAAGCGGCTTGGGAGACAAGCTCCGACACTGAATGAAGAAACGGCTGCGTTGCAGATCAGAAAGTTATTCCCCAGAACGGAGGAGCAATATAATAGAGAGGTGATAGAATGCCAGGGAGGAAGATTTACACAAAAAGAGGTCATGGAAGCTATAAATAAATTAAAAAATAATAAGAAAAGCCCCGGCCCAGATGGCATCCCAGCGACCATCATTAAGATAATAGCTAGGATCGTACCTTGGGAAATAGTCGATGTAGCCAGATACGGCCTACAAAATAGAAGCTTCCCTGAATGCTGGAAGGAAGCAAGAACAGTCTTCCTCCCAAAGGCAGGACAAACTCAAGAGAACACAGCATATAGACCGATTACGCTCATAAATAATATGGGAAAAGTAGTTGAAAGGTTCTTCTGGACAAAAGTTTAAGGTTCAGCAAGCATATTGATATGATTTGTGGGAGAGTTACTCCTGCTGTGAAGGGATTAAGAGGATTATTACAAAACCACGGCACACCTAAAATGGTTATTCGAAGATTGATAACCGCAGCTATCACTTCGACGGTACTGTATGCGGCTCCCATATGGGGGGCGGCAATGTACATACAGCGAAATAAAAAGAAGTTGAGAAGTGTCCATAGACTGGCGGCATTGCTGCGTGTAGCTGCTAGTTACTGTACGGTATCGTATTACGCGCTATGCGTACTGACCGGGGTCCTACCCATAGACCTTCAGATAAAAGCCAGAACCCTCAGACACAGCGGTATGTCGAAAGAAGAGATGGAAGGGATTATATAACAAGAATGGCAAGAAGAGTGGACAGGGTCCAGAGTGGGAGAATGGACCAGACGCCTAATCCCTAATATTAAAACCTGGAATAACAATAGACTCGGAGATGTCAATTTTTACAAGACACAATTACTGACGGGGCACGGCTCTTTCGGTCAGTATCTGTATAGGATCGGGAAGAGAGCCACCCCGCAGTGCATCTATTGTCCAGAGAACGACGATGCCGAACATACGTTGTTCATATGTCCAAGATGGGCCGTTAACAGAGGTCAAATAGTAATTAATGGTCTTACACCAGAAAATCTCATAAACTGGTTGGGGTACAACAATGAGAACCGGGAATGGTTCCGCAGGTTCGCCGGGGAGGTCCTGCGGACCAAAGAGGATGAAGACAGAAGAATGGGAGTATAAACAGTAGGGTAGGGCGGACAGTCACTCCATGGAGGGCCTGTACGCCTTGGTGTGCGGGTACCTGAGAAGGGGGTGAACTCCAGGGGAGTTTGAGTTAAAATAAAAGACCAAGTCCCGGTCGGCGGGGTCGTCCCTGCGGGAGCCTAGGCTCTTTGTGGGGTCGGCGCTGTCGATTAGAGGCCAAAGGCGTAAAGACCGAGTCCCGGTTCCCTGCTGAGGCGCTGGGGGACGGCATAGCCGGACCTTGGCTCTAAAGCGGGGGATTAGAGTCAGGCAATGTAAAACAAGAGATCCGAGACCGGGGAGGCCAACCTGCCGTGCTGGACGTATAGCCGGCGGGTGGGGGACGCCTCCTTTGAGAGTAAAAGGACACTCTCCCCGACTGAGTATACTTAATTGGATATCCGGTCGGGGAGAGTAGGGGAAAAAAAAAAAAAAACCTTGACTGGATTTGACATGGAATAACTTGACTGTTATTTCAAGGTTAACATGATTTTTTTCAAATGGAATGATCTAATTTTGACTCCACCAATGAAAAGAGCAGAAACTTTTACATTGAAATATGTGATCACACATATGACAGCCTTTTTTTGTAGGTAATATGGCTAATAGGCATTACTACCAAGAGCATTACTAACCAAATACATTTTTCTTCCTTGGTACATTGGAAGGAAAAACAACACATTTTTATACAGTATTTTTTTGAATAATTCTAAATATTATTTGGATTTATATTTAATTTATTCGTATGAAGAAAACTAAATATTTTACAGCCATAAAGAAATATATGGACTGATTAATTCTCCACTGCAAAATATTCTATGTGATAAATGGAAATTACACTCGCTGATAATTCTGTTTTCAAAAATAAAATCATGGAATATTTTTTAATCCATATTGGTTACTGAAATATATAAATTTTAATAATAAATTAATTTTTTTATCAAAAAAGTTTTTGAGACATCTTCAGCGACTGAAACAACTTTTATCTGTTCTGTCTTCAGAAGATGTTTATTGATGGATTCTAATTTAGTATAAAATTAAATATTAATTTCTAATTATTCTACAAAGAGACTTAAAAAAAACAGAAGCATATCTTATCAGATTAGAAAAATATATAGTCGCATTCATTACCTTCAACCGGTTTGAAACAAATCCTACTCACAAAAATGACTACTGACTGTTGCAAAGTCGATAAGAAAGTTACTGCTTTTTTAGAATGAAACCCTTATTATCTATTAATAAGAGAACTAATATTCTGTTGTATAGTAACTGGTAAAAAAGTTTAAAAAAATGTATATACTGCATTTTGAGTGATTCATTTACAAAAGCACTTTGGGACATGCAAATAGAAAAAACCATTATTGTTGTTTTAGTCTATAATAGTTTTGAATTTGAATCTTACTTTAGATAATACTCACTAATACTTACCAAATTAACTGTAGATAAGTTTACTAGTCTGAGTTGTTTGTTTGTACTACCTGAATGTTTGAAGTTTGTGCATAGTTTGAATAGTGCTCGAAGAATTACTTTTTTGTTTGGAGTATTAAAAGTTTATAATATATTATCACATAAAAAAAGAAATTAACAAATAAATCTAATCTGATTCAAAAATATATTCTTCACAGAATATATTTTTATATACTAATTAGCAAACTTTGAAAAAATTTAAGCGGTTGGCACCCAGAAAGAAAATATTTCATCCGTTAGGCTTTGCTAGTTTATTTATTCAGAACTGTGTATCACAATTATAAAATATTAAACGATTTTTTTCTTAGACCTTCAATAATTTCTAATCTGTAAATACATTTGGTAAAACTGAATTAGTAAGTTTATAAAAAATTACTGAAATGACTACAAGCGATAGGTGATAAGCTGAAAAACAATGTAATTATGTTGATAAGATCGAATAAATAAGATATTGCACAAAACATTACAAATGATTTGGAGCGCATGAAATTATACTGATAAAAAGAAACACTAAATCTTGTAAATTCAATACATTTACAATTTTTTCCCCTTGTAAGATCCAAATACTTCATTAATTAGAAGTTCATTTGGATGTAACTCTGGAACCAATGAAAATAAGTACCACATATGATATATCGTTGAAAAACTCTCAATGAGGGCTTCTTACTGCAGTTAAGAAAAAGTCCAAAATTCAATTTTTTTTTGATTTTGGGATTTTTCGGTCACTTTTGGTACCAGTCAATTGCAATAAAAAGGAAGTAAAATTATTATCTTCCAAGTAATATCTCAATTTTTTACACGACTGCCCAAAAAGGAGTGTAATGTTTTTAGGGTGTGTATATGTATTTCATTTTTTATATTTGTAAGATCAAGTAACATTGTAAATAAACAGTGATCATAGAAGACGTTGAATAACAACTATCATCTAGCAATTAGAATCTTAAATTAATATTCGAAAAAAAAGACATTACAATTAATTAAATATCAAACGAAACAATTTATTTCATCATCAAGAAATTATAATAGAACAACTTAAATAGACATATTTCTTGATTTTAGTAAAAATATTTCACTATCATTTAGATTATTGAAGTCCTTGAAATAATTGTTGAATTAAGTAAAAATCTGAGTGTTTGTCATGGTATAAAATTATAAAAATAACACTAGATCCAGTAGTAATCTTCGTAGCTCACGATTACAATTTTGAAGTTTTCTAACAGTTCAAGATGTATATATTGAAGATAATACGATGAATTTTGTATTATAAGTCACATATGCCACTATTAATTTTAAATTAAATATAATTTTCGAAATGCGAAACTTTAGGAGATGTCCTTGTCCATTGATTCCAATGATAACTGATTCTGAGAAGCACATGATGCAGTAAACTTATAAATTTGTTGTTATTTTCAGAAGTTTTCATAATGCATTTATCTTCCTTTAATTCAACTGAATTATCTTCGAATACCTCTATGGTCACGTCGTTACTCAGGGCTGATGAAACAGGTCTATCAGAATACGATTCTTTGCTGTTATCTGTTGTTTTCGATGATGTCTGGACATGACAGACCATTTCCTGCTTAAAACTAGCCAGTTGTTTTTCATAATCTATCTTCGTTTTGTTATTTGCTCTAATAGAATCCAAATGTTGTATCTGTAGATCACGTTTCAGATTTTCATTTTCTCTTCTGAGAAATGCATTAGTGTATTCTTGTTTTTTGTATAATTCATTGAAATGTTCTAGTTTAGCCTTCACTTCATCATAATCTTCACTTAATTCTTCCATTCTTTTTTTATTTGTTTTCATGACCTTTTCCTGTAGAATGTATTTTTCATTTGCTTCAAATAATTCAGTTTTTAGTATTTTTATGTCTTCTTGGAACCGACGATTTTTTTCATTTAAATCTTTTAAAATATTGGTTTTCGATTCTTGAATGCGATTTAATTCAAGTATTTCAGTTTTCAACCTCTTTATAATGTTGTCTCTGATATATATCTCTTGAATTGTATTGTAAGTCTCGCCATTAATTTCTACGATTCCTTTAAATATTTGACTTGGTTCAGTTTGATTATTTTGCGACATTTTTCTTTAAACCGCTATAAAAATTCTTCTTATAGCTATGAGTAGAAAAAATATAATGAATTAGGTAAAGTAAACGATTCAAATATAAAATAATTCTGTTGCACGGCAACAGACTTTCAGATTAATAAAAAAAGTAGATAGAATAATTCATTGTTAACTTCCTTTGGATGCATTATATTAAGAATTCTTTTTTACCTTTAATTACATGATGTTTTTATTAGTATTGCACGGTTAGTTGATTGATGTGATGCCATCTACTGAGGCAATTAATGCTGACCTTCAGAGCGTGTGCTTCTGGAATCGTAGTGAGTGGCTGACTTATTTGAAAATGCCCAGGGTTAAAGGGGACACGTCTGAAGAATCAGAAAGGTAAATTAACGAACGGGAGTTTAAACGACTTTCTGTTCTACATAAAATCGTGAATGTCAGTGATGCCTTACTAATTGTTCTTAGCAAGAGATGCTTTACAGATTTTACTGAAACGAGGAGATCTGAGAGGAATGAATTTCTAGGTAATATTGTCTTCAGCGAGGGTATCAAGTATCGTTTCAAGATGTGCTATTGATGATAAAAGTTGGTTTAATTCGTTTGAGGTTCAAACTAAATTCTTTGCGTTGTCATGAACATTTTCCTCTCCGTGAAATAAAGCGTTATAACGCTGCCAAGAAGGATTTGGCGGTTAATTCTTGAACAAGTTCCAAGTGAATAGATTTCGTGGCCATGCAAACAAATAATGAAATGTATCCGTTGGATGTTTTACATTCTCGTGTGTATGATGTCAGAATTTCAAACGGTTCACAGTAGTCCACTACGATATTAAGAAACGGTCTAGACAGTTGGTGGGCATATGGGCATATCTCCCATTTGTTGTTGAATGAACCTTGGTTTTACTCTGAAGCGTATAACATTCATTAACTATTTGTTTTGCAAGTTTTCGTCCGTTAACAGGCCAAAACTGTTGCCGAAGTGGAAGCAACTAATGCTTGTGGTCTCAAATGTAACTGTTTAATGCGCTCATGTTTTGCAACCGGTTTTGTAAAGCGATGATTTTATGGAAGAACAGTAGGATGTTTTGTTAGTAGTTTGAATCTGAATTGTGTATTCGACCACCAACTCTGATAACATCTTTGTTAGTAAATGGGCACAGGGATAAGAGCTTGCTATGTGTGCTCAATTCCTTGCCGTTTTTTAGATGATTGTACTCATCGATGAATGTTCTTTTTTGAACTGTCTTGACAAGAGTGATCGTTGCTTGATCTAATTCATTCGTTTTAATAATCCATTTATTCTTAAACTGTAAACTTTCAGTTTTGCACTATTTATAAAACGAAGAATATATGCTGATACGCGCTTAACCCTAACAAAGGATGAATATTCATCATCTAAAGTGATCACATTAACCGGAGACGTCGACCTTCGTTCAGGTATGTCATCTTCATAGAACTCCAAATCCAATAGTTGCTGCCATGTGGAAGAATCTGACAACCACGTTGGCCCATGCCACCATAATGTTAACTTTAACAAGTGATCGCTGAAACTCCTCGTGAAGCCATATCAGCAGGATTGTCATCTCCTCTCACATGATTTCAATCAGGGTCTGACATTTTTTTAATCTTTCCAACGCGGTTTGCTAAAAACAAATTCTAATTATATAAAAGTTGAATCAACTTAAAAAAAAAATTAATAATCTAAAAGTATGACATTAAGATGTAAGATTAACTATTAAACAACATTAATTAAGTAGTATATAATTTATAGTGTTGTCAATGATAATCAGGATTGAAAATTACAGAACATTTTACATTTTTTCAAAGACAAACAAAACCAAATAAATTTAACTAACTTTTTTTTTACTTCTGTTAAAATATTTTCAATTACTGTTTTGATTGTGTTTATAACATAAAGTTAATTAATTATAATTAAAGTAATAAAAATAAGTTAATAATAAAATATGTAAAAAAATACCTGAGTTGTGTTGGGAAGAGATCAACCATGATACAGTAAACAACACTAATAGCTAAACTAGCAAGTGCTTCAAATATACAAGACAATATTAAATTTTGTAAAGCGTTTTATACTAATAAAAATCCCAGAGCAACACAACCAGATACCAGTAGACAGAAAACTATTTTTTATTCCAAAAATAAAAATGATTTATATTAATAAAATTTACGCACATTTTATTGAAATATTAATTAATACCATATACGTACCATTAATAATTGATAGAATTTTTTTAATAATTAATTCACCACAGAAGCTCGAAGCTTGTATGTAGGAGTAAAGAAATGGAAATTTTGAAGCGTATGAAAAATGCCATGTCTGACCAAGATTCAAAACTGACCTCTGGATGAAAGGCAGAGAGCACTACTAGTAACTTAGAAGTAATTAAGAAGTAACTTAGTAATTTAGAAGGAACAATGAACGGAATGGATGAAGTCCTACGCAAGAACTACAGCATGAAAATAAACAAGAACAAAACGAAAGTAATGAAATCTAATAGAAATAACAAAGATGAATGTAAAAATAGGAAAAGAAAAGATTATGGAAGTTGAAGAATTTTGTTATTTGGGAAATAGAATTAATAAAGATGGACAAAGCAGGAGCAATATAAAATGCTGAACAGCACATATGAAACGAGCCTTCAGTCAGAAATATAATTTGTTTAGATCAAAAATTAATTTAAACGTCAGGAAAAGATTTTTGAAAGTATATGTTTGAAGCGTAGCTTTATATGGAAGTGAAACTTGGATGATCGGAGTCGTAATTGTCGGATTATTGTTTGCCCAGAAAATTTTTGCAAACGTCTTTAAATGAAGCCCAAGTTGCACTTTCTACATTATTTAACATTGATCTACATTATTTAAATACATCATCTCTGACCAATTCTCTTATCTGAGGACCAACAAATATTCTTTCTTTATTTTTTCCTTCACTTACATCTGCAAATTTCTGCCTGATGTACAAACACCCAGGACTATCCTTCTTCATTGCTTTTACAAAATTTTTCATTAGTTCTAGATTGATATGGAGAGGGGATAAAAATAATTTTTTGGGTTGAAATAAGGGTTCATGAATAATATTTTTCCCATTTGGAGTTAAGTTGTCTCATTTCTTTCACTCTATGGTAAAATAATGTTTATCTCTAGCTCGGCTGTCCCATTCGCAAAGAAAATACGTACATAGTACAGCTTAACTTCATGCCTAACAAAATAGCTATAACTTTCAAATCACCACATACATTCCAGCTATGTTTTTTATAATTTATTTTTTCAAGAACGTCTTTCATCACATTGTATGTCTCTTTCAAATTAATACCATAAGCGATTGGTATTGAAGGATATTTGTTACAGTTTTAAACTATACTTGGACGAATCTATGAAAAGGCACCAGTCCCCAGGTTTATGAACTTGTCCTAAGTGCAACATAAGCTCATCAATATTTGTGCAATAAACAAAATTATTTTCATCAATAAAGTACTGAGAAAGTTCTTTTTGTCGGTTTCAAAAGCCCAAAATTTTTTATATTTTTTTAAAGTAAATTCCAACCTTTCAGTCTTGATCCTAACAGTTCAGCTTGATTTTTGACAAATTTAAATCCCTAACAGAGTCATTTAATTCACCTTGTGATATAAAATGTGGCATATTGGAAGATAATTCAAAATCAAAATCATTGTTGTCTTCTTCAGTACTGCCCGATTCTTCATCACTACTTTCAAAACATACATTCACAGGTGGCTCAGGAGCTGCAATAATTTCACTGTGAAGTACAAGCCTGATTGCAGATTGCAATGAAGGATATTTTACAGTATGTTTAGATTTTTAGAAATTCCAGACACACTTGTTAAACAAAAGTAACGATCAGTTACATGATATTTTGGTTCACGTCAGATCACAAGTACACCAAATGACAAAGCCTTCTGTGTACCTTTCAGCCATCCTCTTAAATAAACAGAACAATTAGTGCATACTATATGAGAAGTCTCCATCTTATCCTGACCAGTTTTACACTGAAATCTCAAGCGAATGCTTTTTTAATTAAAGGTGTAATGTTTTTTTCTATTTGATTTTATGTAAACTCACCACATGCATAACAAAAGATATCCACAATATCTACACAATTTCATGGGATTATGATACTGCACTGTTAACCAACTTAAGACAGAAATAAGACTGAACAAAATTAATTCATTCCTAAATCCAGTGCTAATACAAACAACACAGCTGTATTTTCAGCTACATTTTTGACCTGCAAAGACACGATTCACGATTAATCTTGTCCATGAAGGCTCACTCTTCAGTATTAGATATGATGTCATAATATGCGACTGTGATATGATTTAATTCTTTGTCTAGTATTGTTTATTTTTAGCTTACAAATTATGTTAACAATGTTAAACAATAAAAGATGAGCTAACAAAATACAATATAGGAGCTTAGTATGTTAACTATGTGTTGAAAAATGAAAAAAATCCTTTAATTAAAATTAAAAAATTTTTCAAAAATGGTGGTCTATAGAAAGATTCTGAGTTCATATTTATTTTCAGCATCAAAAAATAGATTAAAATCATGTACTGCATGTTAGGAAACAAAAATTATGTGTTTATCAGTGTTATTAATAAGTCAATATATTTAAATTAAAAAAAAAAAGAAGATGAATCTGATTCGAACCAATGTGCCTTCCCTAAGATCCAAATATTTCCAATAACAAAAATTTTATTTGGCTATAATTCTAGAACCAAAGAAAATAAATACCACATTTGATATATCGCTGCAAATTAGAAAATATCATAAATTTATAATAAACAATAAATACCAAGCAAGAAGATGTCAAAAAAATTCTTCCAATCAACAACATGGTCAAAGTATTTTTTTTAAAAATAAACCTTCCATTGATGATATTTTAAAAACTTACTGTAGGACTGTCTGAGAAACTTCCATTTCAAAATAGAAAAAGGAAATTTATATGATATGCACCAGAACTTATCCCTACGAGATAAAAACTAAAGCTACTTAAAAAAAATTACATATGGATCAAATTGAGGATGTCCTTGTCAACTCTGACAAGGATAAAAGATTTGCAAAATTAAAAAAAAAGATTTAATATACACTAGGCATCAGTTTGTAGTTGAAACAATAAATGAATGAACTTGATTTTAATAAATAAATAAAATATTATTTTATTTTATTATTATTTTTATTTTAATAAATTGATTTTTTTTTATATAAAGTTGTCATCTAAGATGAGTTAAAAAGAAAATATCTGAAACAAAAAATTAAACGTACTTAAATACAATTACTATTTACAAACTACCAATTGCTATTTATGTACTTGCTCAGAAAAAATTTAATTCCTAGCCTATGGACACATAATGGTAACCAAAAACTGGTTGGTATACATGTTAATCCAATTACAAGTGTATGTAAATATACTGAACGATCAATTGAAGTAGCATCACATAGCTTTTCTTCATGAAATACTTTCTTTCTGTTTCCTGTTTAGCCTCTGGTAACTACCGTTTAGATAAATCTTCAGAGGATGAATGAGGATGATATGTATGAGTGTAAATGAAGTGTAGTCTTGTACATTCTCAGTTCAACCATTCCTGAGATGTGTGGTTAATTGAAACCCAACCACCAAAGAACACCGGTATCCACGATCTAGTATTCAAATCCGTGTAAAAATAACTGGCTTTACTAGGACTTGAACGCTAGAACTCTCGACTTCCAAATCAGCTGATTTGGGAAGACGTGTTCACCACTAGACCAACCCGGTGGGTTCTTGATGAAATACTGAAGATACGATACAAACTGATGGAGTTTCATTTGGGTGAAGTTCTTCAAATTTGTCAAAACGATTAAATAATTCAGGAAACCACATCATTAAAGTATAGTACCTGGAAAACAAATAAAAATAAGATTATATACTATTAATAAATTATTTTATATGAATAGACAATATAAATAAATATAATGAAAAGAATGATAAATAAGTTTAATAATAAACTTATTATTTTTGCAAACTTTTACCTTTATTAACAATGAGAATCTTAGTAATTTTTGGGTTTAAACGCAAAAATGTATTACCTTCTAATTGTCCTAAAATTTGATACATAATTTTTTTATCTTCAGGTACCTTGGTAAATAATTTTTTTTTATACTATTTGAACATAAGAGTCACTGAACTGCCTCACTGTAAAGTCATTTCCTTCGGAAGCCTAGTAAAGAGATGGATGTCACACAGGAATACTATAATGTACCAGCACATCACCAAGAGAGATCAAAGGTGAGCAGGTGACATAATTAACTTATCCTGAAGAATCTATTCAAGGAAGAAGGAATAAAGAATAAACTTCGAAAGGGCTTTATCACAGTCTGCCTTTGATCAGGACGATTTATTTGTTACTTTCACCTGACAAACAGGCAGGTTAACTATTTAAAGCAATGAGTGGTTTTATGAAAAATTATACGTAATTATTTATCTTCGCCTGAAAAGCGGAAAAGAAAAAGAACAATGATGCAGTCAAAAAAAAAGGGAAGAAAATAAAAAGGAAGACCCATAAATCAACAAAAAGATAAGACGAGAAAAGGTTTGGTAAGGAGAAATAATCTATAGAGAGGGGATAATGGAGGGAGAAATCTGATACTCACTCGATCCAATAAATTAGTACAGGCTGTAGACAGTATGTGTATTTATGTCTGTATACAAGGGGCAAAATACAAAAAATACAAAAATAGAAGGCTAGTAAAAGTACAAGGGAAATTATTTTTTCACAGTTGATAGAAGTGCTGCATTTGAAAGGGTCTGAATGACATGCAAAGTTTATCAGGTTATCGATTGTAATTAGTCTGACAAAATTAATAAGAAAAATGTGCTAAAGTAATTACATGATCTTAAAGTGAAAGGTTGCTAAGTCGGTGTAATGATTAGCATGTGAGCTTTGAGATAAACTGGTCTTGGTTTGATTACTAACAAGGGTCTGGATTATTTAACTTATCATTTCATCCATCTTATCCTCCTTATTAAAAATGTATGTAGTATGTCTGAGGTTGTCAGTAAAAACAAAATAATGTTTAATGAGTGGAAAGAAATACAAAGTCATTAACTGTAGTAGATTAAATCATTGAAATATCAAGTCTAGTCATTCAGAAAACTGAAGAAAACATTTTAGCTGCGGTGCAAGAGCATTTCTTGAGCAGAATAAATATATATGAGCAAAATTTTTGAAGTGTAGTATGCCACCAAATGAAATAATTGTTATCGTACAAAAGTAAATAAGCATAAATCAATGCAACGGAGGAATATTAACTGCAGTACCAAAAATGATTGCAAACATCAAATGAGAAACTTTGGCTTGTTTATGGAGTTAGAAGAACAATATTTTTAATTTTATTTTTTTAATATTAGGTACACTATCTACCTTTCACACACTCGCTGTGTGTACAGCGAGTTTTTAAAATGGAATACATCTGTAAATGTCAACAGGTGATTTAATTATGACGAAACTAAGAAAGGTAGATGATAAATGTACTATTATAAAAATTACAATGACCTTACCAAAAATGTACATATTTTAATAATAATTAGACGAACATCTTACTAGAAAGTATTTTTGATGATAACCATTAGGTTTAAGACATGGTGATGCCATGAACAGGCAAGAGATTTCTATATCGGTATCAAGAAAATCAATCCAGGCTGACTGGATGCAATGTGATCGTGGTGAAAAGTAAATAAAGGTATGTTCTAAAAGGAACTCGATCCTGGAATAAAAAATATTTATATTATAGTGAAGTTTATTCCTCTTATTTTATATACTGTAATGAAATGGAGCTAAAAAAAAAAAAAATGTTGATATAATTAAAGTGCAATTTGAAATAAAAATGACTTATCTGCACGAACAGAAAATTAACACCCGGGAGCCTGGAAAATGGTTGGTTTAAAAAGCAGGACAGTAAAATAAAAATAAAAACAATTAAAAATCATAGCATCTGTTTGAATTCTTGAAGTTTCCTCTTCATATAGCTCTTAATTTCTACTAAAATACTTATTTTACAATATACAATACCACCAACCTTCAGCTATTTCTTCTTTTGCACATATTTCTGCTAGGTATATACGCATAACAAAATAAACACTAGAAACTACTATTTACACATTTTTTTTTTTTATGAAACAGCAAACATCAACAGCTATAGTCGGTCATTAACCTTTACACAAGTTTACTACAGTATATTGCTTATACTGTTTGTACAAGTTTTACATAATTTAAAATGGTAACATTTTTTTGCATAAATTATAAAGACTTTATACAAATCACAATATAATAATAAATTACACAATATAATTATAAATTGTACAAATCATGTCAGGAGTCAAGAATAGGTTTTATTCCAAAGATTAAAAAAATTGAATTGCTCCACCATTTATATAAAAGAGTCAAGGAAAAATAAGAAAAAACCTAAACCAGTGCAACACTAAAAATTAAAAAATGAGTTAATAAAAAAAAAGGACTGGCTTAAATTTAAATTAATGTAAAAAGATAATTATAGCAGCGAACAATATTGATGTAACTACGTGAAGATAATATATAAATAGAAATACAGCATAAAATAACAATTTCGATAGCATTAATTGATAAATATTTGAGAACAGTGTGCATAATAAACATAGTAATGTATGATAAATACATAATAAACATAGTAATGTATACAAGTTTAATGAGTTGGGAGAAAATCCAGTTTTATCTAATTATCAACTGATTAAAAACTCATCAACTAAGTAATACTGATCCTGTTACAAGAGATTTCAATAGATTGTCAGACCTTTTAGATCATTAGTAGATTTATAAAATGTAGAAACTGAAGCGCAATGAAGTCTCTTCTTATAAATCAAGGTAGTACACGATGAAAGAAAGATGATGATCATGATAAATGTCATCATTGAATTGAAAACAATTTAAATAATTAGTTATTCTTACCCTACAATAAGTCCAAATTGTATGAGGCATGTAAGTACAGTTGGTCTTAAATGCGGACTCTTAAATAATAATAAAGTCTGTTCCCATGACTCCTTTAAAAATATTTTAACATCTTTTCTTGTTTTAATACTTCATACACTTCGCTGTGATAGCATTCTTATTACACTCACCCTGTGCTCCTTTTCACGCAAACTACGAATCTGAAAATAAAATAAGGTAACTACATTCAAATTTTAATTATATATTTTGTTTGAAGTAACTACAGAAATATTAATAAAATACATTTTTTTAAGATAAACTGGACTTTTAAAAAATCTTTGCTAAAAACATTTTGCTAAAACATGTTCCGCTTTAGCCTCGTCTAGTGGAGCTGGTGACCGTGAGATCCCCAATCGCCGAGTTACTATCTTGTAACCTAGCCCCCAAGGGTCTGCATCCACGGTCTCCGTCAGTTCTCTCCAGCAGCGTGCCTTGCTCACGTTGATGGCTCGACGGAACCGCTTCTTTGCTGTCTTATACTCGGCTGACCTGGCGTTCGCGTCAATGCGATTCCTCGCACGTTGGGCCACCTGTCTTAGTCGAAGACACTCTCGGCGCCACCCCGCAATCTCCGGTGTCCACCAGTACACGGGTCGCTTCTGGTGCCTCGGAATAATAATAATAATAATAATGCCCTGAGGTAGGTAATCCCTACGTCCGGAACACAACATCTACGTTCCACTTCCAGGGCTATATGTAATGTACTTACGTACATTACATATAGCTGGCTGGCTAGCAGGGTTCCGAGTGTTGTTCTCGGATATGCTATTTTTCGGCCGAATTTTAAAACTGGATTTCGCGGCCACGTGAGGTACGAAAACTTTTAACGAATATAGACATGTATTGATATCACCTTTAGAGGTGGCGATGTGGGGGCCACGGTTGAAGTTATTTGCAGGTGTAACGGAGACCTTTCGTTGTCCACATGCCCCCAGCGATGGCAAGCACGTAGTTAAGGTGCCCATGTTTTTCATGGCATGGGAGCCCTGAAAACCTCGGTGTGTAAGGGCCTGGAGTCAGTGCAGAGACTGCGCATCCGCTCTCTGCCAAGACATGGAATGGACCTCCAGGGTTGGTAGCCCTGGAGTGGGGGTGTACCCCGGCGGCTAGCCTTACTACAGAAGGGATAAAACGATCATGCAAGTTGAACAAACAAACCTGGCAGAGGGTTCACGTAAACACCCCCGTCTAGAACCAGCCGTTTCGCCTGAGGCAAAACGGAGAAAGAGTGCGGAATCAAGAAGGATTGAGATTGAAGCTAGAAAAAGCTTTTTTCAAGATTAGTAATGTACCTAAACCCAAATACTTGGTCATTACAAAGGAGGATGGAAATTTCTCGAGGGTGAGTCCTTTTCTCATTGCTCGGAAAATAACTAAATGCGCTGGAGGGCCTGTTAAAGAAATAAGGAAGACCTTCACAGGATTTCATGTGGAGACCGTAAATGATGCTCAGTCTCAAAAGATCCTAGGCCTTAAAAAGATTGGAAAATTGGCTGTACATGTTGATCCCCACGGTACGCTCAACACCTCAAGGGGTGTGGTCGTCTGTCGGGATCTTCTAAATTGCTATTGCTCGAAGCAAGCAATTGTTGAGGAGTTGTCATCGCAAGGAGTAATAGAGTGTCGTCGATTGAACATGAGAAGGAACGGTAAGGTCCTACCCTCAGCCTCTCATGTCCTAACTTTCAACCGGCCTACTTTGCCAGAGAAAGTAAGAGCGGGGATTCATCGACTGGGCGTGCGGGCATTTGTCCCGCAGCCTATGAGGTGCTTTAAGTGCCAACGCTTTGGTCACACCGCTCTTAGATGTGAAAGACCGCAAATATGCGTGTGCGGTGGTGAGGTGCATGAAGGGGAGCCATGTAAAGAACCTCCTACATGTATCAATTGAAAGGGAACACATTCTTGTGGATCCAGGAACTGTCCTGTCTACAAAGACGAGCTGGCTGTGCAGGAAGTAAAAACCCTGCAAAAGGTCAGCTACTTCGAAGCAAAGAAGATTGTTAACGCCCGCAAGCCTAGAGCAACAACAACTTATGCTCAGGCTGCGGCTGCTGTTCCTGCTCCTGTTCCAATTGCTGTAGATGAGACTCAAATTATAAACAAACTTGCGCCTACTTTGGCTAACATGATTGAAAGGATCATCGAAAGCAAGATAAAGCCTTTCAGCAACAAAGAATTTGTTAAGCCAAAGATAGTGGTACAGCCTGCTGAAGATAAATCTGTAAAAATGAAAGTTGCTCCTGTAGAAAAGAAACGGACGCCAAACCAGAAGGTCAAGTCCGTCTTAGCGATATCCTTCAAGATCCTTCAAGAAAGAGTGTGTTATAGAGGCTTCCAAGCCTCCTGCAACTGAGGCCTCTAAACCACAGAGGCCACAAAAACCACACAGGGGGGGCAAGTGTCCCCCCTTCCACAGGCGGTGACTGGTGCTATCCCCGTGCCGGGAGTCGGCCAGGTTGTCGCCTCTCAATCGGCGTCGATCCATGTCCTTCGACGTCGGCGGCTTCGGTGGTCTCCGATTCGGAGACTGGAAGCTATACGGGCGACGACGTTCTCCGCGAACACAATGCTGTTCGCAATATGGAGAAAAAAAGGATGGCCGAAAGGAAAACCTAGGCTATAATTTAATTTAAAATCAGCAAGTCGATTGTACAACGGAACATCAATGGATGTTTTTCAAACATCCATGAGCTCCAACGCTTGGTACATGATGTAGACCCGATTTGTATATTTCTGCAAGAAACAAATTTCAGCCGAAATGAAAATTTTAAATTAAAAAGATACGATATATTTCGGCGAGATTAACCGCCAAATGTAAGAATTAGAGGTGGAGTAGCAATATTAACATCGACCAGAGCTACCGCCGAAGCTGTTGATCTAAATACAAACCTGCAAGCGGTCGCCATTAAAATGAAGCGTCCGCTTCAGGTCACTGTTTGCAGCATATACCTGCCGAATTTTGATTGGAAGGAGGATGACAGCACGATTAATTTCTGAGCTTCCCCCCACCTATTTTACTGGTGGGTGATTTTAATGCTCATAATTCACTTTTGTGGATCGGATCGAGTAGATACCCGTGGAAGAGAATTGGAAAGGTTCCTGATGAATTCTGAACTTATGCTTTTAAACGACGGGTCAGGAACCTTTTCCAATGCCAGAGATGGATCGACGTCCTGTATAGATCTTGCACTCATAAGCGGATCGATAGCACCGAGGTACGGCTTCCATGTTTTAGACGATTTGCATGGTAGCGATCATTTCCCGGTGCAAATTGTAACTGATGCTACAAGAAAAATATATCCCATCTCTAAAAGATGGTTGTTTGAAAAGGCAGAATGGACGAGCTTCACAGCTAGAACGATACTCCCTGAAACAACTGGAGTTATCGGGGACGATGTCGACGCTATAACAAATGCGATACTCGAGTCGGCATCTAGATTTATTCCCAAAACATCTGGGAAACTTACGAAGAAACCCGTGCCACGGTGAAACGATGAAATAAGTGAAGCTATAAAAAGAAAGAAAAGGGCGTATAACGACTTTAAGAAACGTCCTACCACAGAGAATCTTATTGCCTTTAAAAAATACAGGGCGTATGCAAAAAGTCTCATGATAGACTCGAAGAAACGATCCTGGCAGCAATACATGTCATCCATTGACAGAAGTACTACTGCATCAGACGTTTGGAGGAAAGTGAAGGCGATTTGTGGGCGTAAAAATTTTGCTTCCATAACTAGCCTTCAAGATGAAGATGAAATTAAAGACACTCCAAACGAAATTGCAAAGCTATTATCCAATAAATTCGTAAAGGCCAACTACGAAGAAGATTTTCGAGCGAAAAAAGAAGAACTTGAAGGTCTACTAAACTTCAGAACCGAGTATAATTATTCATATAATGTACCATTCAAAATGGAAGAATTCGTGAAAGCGTTGGAGAAAGCAGGCAACACAGCTGCTGGTCTGGATGAAATCCATTATAATATGATCAGGCAGCTGAATACCATTGCAAAACTGTATAATGAAATGGCGGGATGGAATGTACCTGCAGCAGTGGAAAAGAGCACATGTTGTTCCAGTACCGAAGAAAAATAAAAATCTATCAGATCCCAATAGTTATCGTCCTATTTCTTTGACGTGCGCTATGGGAAAAATACTCTAAAAAAATGATTGATAATCGACTCGTTTGGGTTTTAGAAAAAGAAAACCTGATATCACCATATCAAGCAGGTTTTCGGCAATACCATTCTACCACCAATCAAATGATCAACTTAGAGAACGTTATATATAACAGCTTTATTAAAAGGAAACATTGTGTCAGAGTCTTCTTCGATCTGCAGAAGGCTTTTGATATGACCTGGCGACATGGAGTAATGCTCCAGATACATGAATGGGGCATTCGTGGCAATCTGCCAGTATTGCTCAGCAACTATATGAATGACCGTACCTTACAAGTACGTGTCAACAATGAATATTCATCTGAAAGAATCTTGGAAAATGGCATACAACAAGGTTCATCGCTGAGCGGTACCTTGTTTACCATCGCCATTAATAAATTGATATTAGCCATTCCAGAAATCAGCAAAAGCGTCTATGATGTTTTGGCAATTGTGTATGCCAGCAACAAGACTGTTATGGTGAAGTACAAATTGCAACGAGTGATTAACGTTCTAAATGAAGTTGCAAAGAATAATGGATTCCATTTTTCACCAGAAAAAACGTGCTGTGTACACTTCTGTAGGAAGAGAATTCCTCATCAAAGTCCTACATTGACAACTGGCGATAATCCAATACAATATAAGGATAACGTGAGATTTTTAGGACTGGTATTGGATAAATCCCTTATGTGGGGATCACACATACAGAACTTGAGTGTTAGATGCAAAAAAGACCTAAACATTATAAAATTTTTATCGAACATTAATTGGGGCTCAGACAAAGAGATATTATTGAGATTGTCTAAGGCATTGGTTCAATGAAAACTAGACCCCGTGGTCTAGTTTTATAATATACAATATTAGTTTTATGAATATACAATACATCCGTATGTATTGTATATTCATCCGCTAGGAAGTTGCATTTAAGAAAGTTAGACATAATACATAATAGCGGAATAAGATATGCGACAGGCGCTTTCCGCACAAGTCCAGCAACTAGTCTAATGTCTGAAGCCGGATTACTGCCACTACATTATAGAAGAGAGATCCTTTTGTTAAGATATGCAGCAAACGTTGATTTTCTGCTACTCTAGTTTAATGTATTTCACCAATCAGTTTTATTTGAGTGTTCAAGAGGTGAAAGTCCGGATCATTTTCTTATGGAAAAGAGGAAAAAAGCCTCATAAGTTTAAGAGGGCCACCATTAATTTATTGCCAAGCTATGAAAAATCCAAGAACTGAAAAACAACTATTTTTCTTATAGTTACAAAATAAAATGATTTTTCACAAAAGTAAATCATCAGTGAGTGCTTCGGTAATAGTATGCAACTGGGATCTTTCAGGATTTAATCGGTCCTGATAGTCCAGAACACAGTTTAGGCATTGACATTAATTAATCTATCAATAAAAAGTTGTTTGCACCAAGGTAAATCTAACTGGTTTGGTTAACCACACAGGTTATATGTGTAAACGTAAAAAAATAAAAAAACACATCATTCTTGTTTGAAAACAAAAATGCAGTAACACACAATAGCAAAACATGCTAACTAAAACATAATAACTAACATGCTTCATAAAAGCAAGGATAACTTTGTAATCATTTACATCATCATTGTATACAATGCTGAATCTGAGTATAAAATGAATGTGATAGTGATAGCTTTGATTGCAGCGTGAGGCTTCAACTCATTGTATTTTCTTTGTTGCGTATTGTTGTACAAAATGTTTATCTACTGTAAAGTTTTAAGTGCAATCTGTTCATCAAAGCTATTTACCTCCCTATACTTTGTTAATAACTTTTTTTTGTACTATAAATAAACACATCTCAAGCCAGACATAAATGCAAAATGTTATGTGGGCTATAAACAGTAAATAAAAATATCATCATGAATAGAACAATTAAGAATTCTTACAATAACTAGGTTTATGTTTTTAACTAAAAAAAAGACAAAGAAGAAAATGCCTTACTTGTTTACATATTGTCAGATCATCATCAGTCTTGGCAACATGTACAAACAAATATTCTTGCTGTCCTGTTTCATGCATGTTTTCTTTTTTAATGGGCAAGGATAATGGATTTTCTTCTAAAACTGAATCACCAGTTTGTGCATCCTTACTCTGAAAACATTATTACGTAATATTAATATTCTATTACACAAGTGTGATTTAAAATAAGCATGTTAAATGAAATATTACTGAAATGTAACATCTGATGAAGTCAAGAGCTTGGAACTAACTATATTATTAAAGATAATTTAACACTTGTTATGTATCAAAGCGGGTTTTTAAGCACTGACTTGTGTCCGTTATGTATGGAAATGACTTGTTATACAAATAATCTATATTTATAACTAACACCACATAAATAACAGAGTTTTATGGTATAACTGAATTTCTAAATCTCCAAAAAATATACATAAGGTGGCAATAACAGTAGAGGTCATCGTTTTTTATTACCTAAAATGATACAATTTTTTGCAAAAGAAAAGTTTTCACTAGGTATATAGACATTGATGCTAAATTAAACAAGGATTATTGCATGTTTTTAGTAGTAATGGAAGCCAATTCAGTTGCGTAAAAGAAAAAAAATTAATTATTGCAGAATCAAAAAATTTTTAGATGTAAAAAGATAATTAAAGAGTTAAGATGCCAGTAACATAAAATATGGCTGTCTTCCATGAGCTAGTAGAAGGACGTTCTTCTTAGGATTTCTTACCTTCTGGCTGTGCAAATATGATTAATTATTATATCTCTTATTATAGGGTTTACTATATCATTATATTTAGTTATATTAATACAGTTACGACACATAAATAATACACACTTCCTTCACTCTGTAAAAGTAATTTTAATGACTACCAAACACCATCTGACAGAATAGATTTTGTATGTATATTACCGGCGGTGTCAACAGTGACAGCACATGGTAGGAATGCATATAAGTTATACTACTGTGCTATTGGGGTGTTCGTATTCATACACCACAGTCAACAATATATGTAAAAACAATGAAATAAGTTGCCGAATAATTAACCACCGTGGATTCTCAAAGCTTCTACTTAACAAATGTGCGAGGAACAAATGAGTTTCTCACGTCTCACTATCATTCTGAATAACTGTCAGTTGTTGATGTTTAATTTAGTTTTTTCCAACAGGGCGGTTATCACTCGGACCCATTATTTCAAAAATAACTAAACTTTTCTTATATGATTCAATATTGTATAGGTTATTATAATGCTACATTATTTTTAGTATTTGTTGTATCTCATTGTTCGATTTAACGATGTATGTAGATTATCGATATAACTTTTGGAGTCGATCAAAATAATCTGTTTTGAGTATACTTTTCAATTTTCATTTTGTCTTTGTTATTTATGTTTTAATTACTAAATTTATTGTATAATTTGAATCGGGTGTGTTTATTTAAATAGAGACTTAACATGTTCGACGAGGAATAAAACAAGTTAAAAATAAAACTTCCTGTGTTTATACACACTCAAACAAATTTGAGTCAAACGTTCAACTGACGACTTTAAATACCACGAATAAAAGTTTAACAATAAAAATAAACAACCCTCAAATTAAATAATATTTATTTTATACTGTTTAAAAAGTATTGAAGTATTCGTTGTCATATAAAAAAGGTTTGTCAAATATATATTGATTAGTTTAGTTCTATTAATTCTTTAGATGACGATTGACTAGGACAGGAGTGTTACCAGCGTCTTGTGATACGAAAAATATGATACAAACAGTTTTGTCTTATGGTAGTCCATTTAATCAAAAATTTTGTTTTTGGTGAATTTAAAATTATTAATGCAAAATCAAGAACTTATCTGATACTATTTTCTATATCATACAATTTTACTTATAAAATAGAATACATAAATATAACCTCAAAACTTGATACACAATTTTCAAAAAATAAATATCCGCTGCAATATAAATAAAGTTTTATGAATACTAACAACAATATTCACTGTTTGAAATATCCGTCTTCAGAAATCCGTGTATATAATTACACAATTAAATATATATATTTAAATGTGAGGGGAAGGCATGATTTGTAAGGTCCTCCCTGTAATCTCATGCAAACTAACAGTAATAGCTCGCCTCCTTAATAACATGTTGAACTACAGAATGTTCCAAGTTATCATTGGACAACAAAGCAGAATAACCAAATCCCATGTATTACTCAAAAGCGCCGGGTTTTGACTTTCCACTTAAGACATAATCAACGCTAACAGAATACAAACTCAACATGGTAAATGTGCCTATTTCCTGTAAAAATAGGGTAAAACACAGACGCCTCTTTGTGAGTGCGGTTATTAAACTGTTAAACACATCACAGAAGTTTGCTCTAGGACAGCTTATGAAGGGGATCCTGAAGATTTCAGAATCAGTAGCTTATATTAATTTGTTGAATGTTTGTTTGTAATTTTTGACTGTAATTGGTGTTGCGTGTTGGTGCCATACACTAAATAAATAAATATATTTATTACGAGTCAATCAATATTTTTTTATGTTAACAACTTGTAATTGCACTGAAAGACAGACTGAATATGATACTACACGCACGTGTGTGCAAACTGATCCACTTAGGCTTGCACAAATCTTCATGGTGTGTTAATTGGCGCATACAACTTCTGTAACTTGCTGAAAATATAATTTTTGTTCAGTTTCTCCAAAAGAAGTATAATTTCAAAAATATTCGCGTTTATCTGGTTTGTTATTTGTTTAAACTTCTCAACAAATTTAATTATATTTTCTTTAAAACCCAATCAAATTCAAACTATTTAATTAATAATATTCATTCACATTTGTGGTACTGTTTTTTAAGTGTTTAAATATTTCGTAAGATAATTTTATCAATATCAACAAAACATCATATCCTCAAATTGGAAGCCGAACACTTTACTCACTTTTTGCAAATGCAACAACAAAACTTTTAAACAATATTACAAAAATTCAAGATCAGTGAAAATCCTCAATCAACAATTCAACATAATGTAAGTAATTTTGAAAAATTTGACAAAGGTGAAAAACATTTTCAACAATACAAAGAAAGATTCGATAACTTTCTTATTATGAAGCGATTAGCCCCAGATAAAGATACATCAAAAACAGTCCTTTTAAATAGTATAGACCCTGAATACTTCGTCGTTTAAAGTTATCAGTGGCACCAAAAAACTACGTAACTTAAAGTATGACGAAATAGTTCAAACTTTGAACGATTAGTAAGTGAGAAAAAGAATGTATTAGTTGAAAGACATAAATTCCTCTCACAAAAACGAGGATCAAATCAACCAATTCCAGATTTTTTCACACAATTACCTAAATATATTTCATGTGAATTCCAATGCAAATGTAAAAAGTCTATACCAGATATTTTTCTGCGTTCACAATTTATTAGAGGACTTTCCAACCAAGACTACGTCATCAATTGTTGCTAGATGACTCAAAATCTTTTCCAAATGCAGTTTTGAAAGCTCAAACCTTAGAAGCGCCATTGTTGGCTATCAGCAATTCAATGTCCAGTAGAAAATTCCTCAACCAATGTACACAGAGTTTCTAGACCACGAAGTAGACATACGAGCAACTTCGTAAACTTTTAACATGGAAAATTTTTTATCCGTTTAAATTACCTATAATCTTTATCGGATTTGAAGCTTGATCTCAAGCTTGGAGATAAACCTTTCAGGAACAACCACCTCTTCCTTGTGTCCTTTGTTCTTGAAGTATCTGTTACTTTCTTTTCTATATCCTGTATCGCTTTGCTGTGTCATCACTTCTGTGATCTTCATCTAGGTATTTCCTCTTACACTAATTCTTTCAGTTACTGTTCCTTTCTCCATCCACATTAGATTTCAAACCAACTACGTCTGCCTTCTTCAAGACTAACACAGATTTTCCATTTCAGTGTTAGTCTTTACATTCTTGTACATTGAATGCTCAACCTACCATTATTTATCTAATTAACTATACTCATTATTTCATTTCCAATAATTGGAATTTTCCTTCTCTTTTACCTGCGATCACTCATATACTTTCACCTTAATTCGGTATGAGCATATAATATGACAAAGAGTACCTCCTTTCAGATATCATCACTTTGTAGCAAATTCTCCCAACATGGAAAAAACTACCAGGTTGTTGGATTCTCCTGGTAATGACAACAATTTTTCTCAATCTTCTAACTCTACCTAAATTCATGATGCAACTTTTTTAAAAATTAATTCATATCCTCCTAATCAGACTAATAATAATCTTTAGTTCAACATAAATTATTTGTTAATTTATTTTTTTTAAATCGTAGCATCCTAAGAAATTCATTTTTTTGGAGAATTTAAATATTTTTATATTATAAATATAAAATGTAAAGTCAATTTGGTATAATTCAATGAAACTTATTTAAAATGAATCACAGAATACTTCTCAATTTGAAAAATATAATAATGAGGGTGAAATTCAATATACAAAAGAACAAATCACATGTGGATAAAAAGGATAATGTAAACAAGCAAAACTTGGAAGAAGCAGACAAACATTGAGATTTTTTGTTACCGACATCATACCTTATATAAATATTAAAAATAAAGAGAAAGATAAAATAAATAAAAATTTTTCTGATAAACATTCAAATTTAAAAGTGGCAGAAAGTTAAAAATAAATGGTAATGATAATTAACATGGAGAGATAACCATTCAAAGTTTCACCTGTAATTGCAGAATCTCAGATCGATGAAATTATTCAAGGAGATAAGACAGGTTATAAAATAATGGATTGATGGAACTAGTTACATAAACACCAAATCTTTAAAAAAAAAAATTGATCAAAAGATTAATTTCCATTTCACCATATAATAAAATGCAAATATTTATTCAGTTGGTTTTCTTTAAGTTCGTATTTCTAAATACCATGCCCTTGCAGATCTGAAATCCCCATAAAAGTAGCTATAAGACCCGATTAAATGAAAACAACACGTAAGTGGCATAAGCCACAATAATTACTTTATTCAAATTAATAATACTCACTATACAATTAGTTCCTTTCAAGGTGTGGATTTACATTTTAGTAGGTTTAACATATAAATTTACAAAAAAATATGATTAGCTCACAGAAGAAAGTAACGGAATACAACTTCAGTTCTAAATTTCTTAAGGAAGCTCATCACGGGACACTTTTATCTTCAGATTGATTTTGCAGATTTCAAGTGCCTAATATCTTGTGTAAAGTTGCCTATATCACTGGTCAACATGATTTTTGTCTCACGAGTACCAATAGGTGTACTTAATGCAGTTCTTTATCCTGTTTTCAAATATGTATTCATAATTTCTCCATTACCTACTTCTTTGTTATTTTAATATTTTAAAACTTTTTTTATCCATTGTCAACTAAAAAATCCTAGAGAATTATAAATGTGATGGAACCAAAGGAGCCAACTCAAAAAGTTGTGTTGCTATTGTTGTGTAGATTCAGATGTGTATAGACATGTACAAACGTTACCTAGTGCAGAATACAATCATCAGAACAATGCCAGTTGTGATATAGTAGTGATCCAGTAAACATGTCATTGTGAGTTCTTTGTATATTTGAATTATTTTGTATTACATATTTACAACTTTTAATTAATCGTTAGTTACAATGTGCCTGCAGTTTTTTTAAATCAACCTAACTTTTTTTTTATGTATCTGGTGAAGTAACACTCTAGTCCCAAAGGCAAAGCCCTACTCCAGTAGTAAAAAAATGTAATGAACTTTATTTGGGTGTAAAGTCAGGATCAAACGGGCCTGGGTCCCATATATCTGTTGTTTATCATGTTCTATGCTTCTAACTGTGTGGAAAAATGCCACATGCCATTGCTATCCCTATGATTTGGAGGGAACCCAAAAATCACTATTCTGACTGTTATTTCTGCTTAACAAAGATTAAAGGGATTACATCAAAATGAGAACATACAGTGGTGTAATATAACTCACAATCTGCAATGAGACCAGATCCACACTCCGAAGAATTGACCATACCAAAGCTTCCAGAACATGTGATGTTAGATGAAAGGAGCTCAAAGTCTGGTGGAAGTAAGAAATAAAAATAAACAGATTCTGGTGATACAACTTATGAACAAAGCATTTCATCTCAGCCTCATTTACTGAATCAAGAAAATTTTAATGAACTCATAAAAGATTTAAAGGATCCAAAAAACAGTCTGGAATGCTTGCTTCCTGGCTAAAAGGGTGGAATCTTCTTCAAAAGAATACAGAGATATGTAGCACTTATCGTAATCACCATTCTCAATTTAAAGCCTCTTTTTCTGAAGAAAATGCCTTAGTGTTTTGTAATGACATTTCTTCTCTTATGCAGACACTTTGTAATGAACATAACCCAACAGAATGGCGCTTGTTCATAGATTCCTCTAAAGTTAGTTTAAAAGCTGTGCTTCTGCATAATGGCAATAAATTCCCATCAGTACCTGTGGCACATTCTGCTACTATGAAAGAAACTTATGAAAACTTGAAATCTATATTGGAAAAGCTTCAATATTCAGTATATAAATGGAGTATTTGTGGTGATTTGAAAGTGATTGCATTAATTCTTGGTTTGCAACTTGATTACACAAACTACTGTTGTTTATTGTGTGAATGGGATAGTAGGGACAGAAAAAAAAACATTTTATTAGAAATGAACAGCATAACCCATGGCCTAAAAATGTGTATCTACCTCTGTTACATATCAAACTAGGAATAATGAACAATTTCGTCAAGGACATGGACAATACTCCTGGTTCATGTACTTAAAACAGAAGTTTTCTGAAATTAGTGATGCAAAAATTACAGAAGGATTATTTGTGGATCCACAAATACGGTCACTAATGCACAATGAAAAGTTTGAGAGACTATTGAATCCACTGGAGAAAGCCGCTTGACAAGCATTCAAAAATGTTACTCAAGAGTATTTTAGCGATATCGAAAGCCGGAAAATTATTGTGATATTGTCAACGATCTTATAAAAACTTGGGTAGTAATATATCCTTAAAAGTACACTTCCTGCACACGCACATAGATTTCTTTCCGGAA
The DNA here is from genome assembly GCF_047948215.1 of Lycorma delicatula. Lineage (NCBI taxonomy): Eukaryota > Metazoa > Arthropoda > Insecta > Hemiptera > Fulgoridae > Lycorma > Lycorma delicatula. The sequence goes on from NC_134456.1 coordinate 16,066,192, forward strand.
AATCTTGGCGCAGTGAGCGATGAGCACGGGGAACACTTCCCTCAGGAGATTTAGTTACGGAAAAGAGGTATTAAGGCAAATGGAATCCTAATATGCTGGCCGATTATTGTTGGACCATCAAGAGGGATGCTACACAGGCGAAGTGTAACAGAAAATCGTCATTTCTTACTTTCTAGGTGAGCCAAATGTATGAATATTTTGTAATGAAGAATGCAGAAATTATTAAAATGTTTGAATTATAAATGCCTCTCTTGGAAACCTTGCGCAGTGGGGAAAAATCAATATCATATTTGAATTCAGAAGAATAAAATATGCTCAGAATCACATATTTTTCTCCCAGAGACAAAAAAAAATTCTTTTTTTCCCCCAGTGTAAGCTTTTGAATTATAACAATCAACATACATATAACTTAAAATATTTTATAAAAAAATCACTTATTCTTACACAAATGGTCAAAAAGGAGTGTAATGCAATTAGGATGTATGTAAATTATTATACAATTTATTTAAATATATATATATATATATTCATATAGCGTGTGACACTTTCGGTAACATAAGGATTCTAATGCGGGGTCATACATTTAAATCGGTTGACTCATAGAGCTAATATGGTGGAACAAACATTTGTACACTCTAAATACATTACACTCCTATTGTCTAGTTTGGTTTCTATTTCATTTTGGTTAATATGAAAATAATCAAAATACATCTGTTATGGTAGAAAATTATTTTTTATTTTCTGGATGAACCGCGTATTAAAAATATAAAATTATCAAAACTATAAAAGGATTACAAAAAATCCCCTAACTAAAACAAGGAAAAAATGGATATAAGAAAAAAGTGAAAGTTGGTACATTATATTTTAGCTGTCCAAAATCAAAAATACTACATGCAATTCAGTAGTGAGAAAAACAGTATTGCAACAATCTGATTATTTTTTTTTATTACATCTTGGGCAATAACTTATAAAATAAGGGTACTGTCTATTTTTTGTTTTATTTTGTCGATGGTTTCTTTACATCTACCATAGTGCCAGGAAATATTTAACCACAGGTCGTTACAAATATCAATTCATCCGTAACCAAAGAAAGATTGATTTTTCATTTCATATATATATATATATATATATATATATTAAAATTCCTTTAAATTAAAGAAACTCCATCTGAGTCAAACATCTATTATTTTGAAAATGACGGGTAAATGGAAAAATGTTGACTCAAAAACTTGTAAATTGTGAAAGAAAACATTGACCCTAATTACGTGTAATTTATTCATTTATGTACGTTCCACATTGGGGAAATTAAATTAAGGTGTGAATTTAGCAAAAGAAAAATAAATATTTATTGATTATTTCACTACAGCTTTTTATAAAGAAATTCAATGTCGTTAATGCTAAGTAGAGTTTCAGCGAAAATTTAATTCTCCATTATATTTTTATTTTTAGATCATCCAAAATAAATTTTATTAAATAAATGTTTAATTCTGATTAAAAATTTACGTTAAAAATAATTAAAAAGTCACTTTCATTTTTATAAAAATTATTTTCCTATCCAGTCAGTCGATCGAGTAAATTCATCATTATTGTTTGTAATGGAAGAATTGAAAGTAGTGAAATTACTGTAAACGACAGTAAAAATATTGAAAATATAAACAAAATGAGTTAATAAAATTAATTACAAAAATTAAAACTAAGTTTAAAAAACTTGTTTACATCGGACATAAAAGTTAGTTTTATGATGATTTAAAATCAAATATAATTTTTATATTGTATGGAGTATTTCCAAGTGAAAAAATAATTAAAAACTCAAAACAAATACAATTTCAAAGTTTTTATCGATATCCACACTAATCATACTTGTATGGTTTTTCATCAACGAACAAAACCCAATCGAGGCTCCGAAAAGAATTACTTATGTTATTAGGTTTTTATTTTATTACATTCATAATAATGCTATAAGGTACAAGGCCAAGAGGGTGAACTTCTCTCATTATAACGTTGGCTGGTATTTTGTGAAATTGGATATATTCAAGAAAATTACCAATAACATCTTTTAATACCATATTCTGATTACTGTCACAATAATTTTTGCTCCACATTAATGCTGCCTGCAACAAAAATATCATTATATAATTAAAAAAATTAATAAAAATCTTACATACAATTTTTTGAGCAACTGAAGAAAATAATCTAATAAATCAGAGATAATACAAACAACTAACTCTTATTTTGTCATCAAAATAAGAACAATTTAAAACTGTAAAAAAAATTAAGTATTACTTTCCAATTTTTAGTGTAATTATTTGTAATCAATTTTTTTTTTTTTTTTTTTTTTTAAGTTTACACGTGCACAAATAAATAGAACTTTAATTTGATTGTACATAAAAATACATTACACAGAACATAACATTATACGATTAATTACAAACAGAAAAACAAATTTTACGATAAAAAATTGATGATTTTGAAATGCACTTAAATTTTTTAATACACACACACATGAAATAATATTATGGTAAGAAATATATAAATGTAAAAAATTATTACAAAATAATTTACTGTTCAGATGTTCAAACTATTTTGAACAAATAGTATGTACACGCTGAACAGTATACAGATAAATAGTTTTATTTTAAATAAACTAGTGGAAGGATTTTTTTAAAGATTTGGCAACTTATTAAATATTGCAACAGTCGTGACCTGTCAAAATAGTCCAAGACTAAATAGCCTTGAAAAAATAGGCTATTCTAAAATAGCCTGACTAAATAAACCTGACAAAAAAGTTGGAAGATCCATACTAGGTTTTCATCGACAATGAAAAAAAATTGATTGACGATTAAAAATTTTATTGTAGTTGAAGATACAAAACTACATATTTCAGGGTTGTCTTCAATATCCTTTTCGGTCACCGGTGTAAATGCTGTACCCACTGAAGCAGCAACCATTCCATATAGGCTTTGTATAACTACATCATCGTTATCCAATTCCAGTTTTGTAGGGTAATACGGGTACGTGATATTTTTCTTTTCATTTGAATGAACAAAACCTAATGTGTGATCTATTTCGTGGAACTGTAATCCCACTGTTCTTCAGAGTCTATATGGATTTCAAGTAAGAAATTATTTCTCACAGAGTAAACCGCATGAGCTAGTAATAAACCTTCACCATCGAATTTTACTAGAGATAGTGATGGTTTCCGCCTATCATTATTGTGACTACCTTGTTTGTTTAATATCAGTACACTAGGATTATTTCAGTTGTGGTAAAATGAGAGTCCTAAGAGAACAGACCACATCTCAAAACGCTCTCTCAGCGATATCTAAAAGACTTTGCTTTACCAACATATAATGCCAAGACAGTCTCAACTTTCTCTATATTATAGAACGGGTCTATAAAAGTTTGAAAAATCCTGCTCGCCGCAACAAGGTGTCTTTGTTAATTGCCGGGTTTCGTTGTTCAGTTCACCATCTATCAGCAACTTATGGTTTCTTGAAACAGCATTACGGCTTCTTTAATTAGTTTTTAGTCTTTGATTTTATTATCGTTCTCTAAATAGCCAAACGTAGCCAGGTAATCTACCACAGAACTGTTATGGTCTTCTATTTTGTAACCATTCATCAAAACCAACAGTACAGTATATGTCATAAACATTTTCATAGTTGAATATATAAAGAAGACATGGTGTTGTAATTCATTTATTGTATCCACATTATAAAAAGATTAACATCTCCAGCTTCTATTTCATTAAGTACTACTTGATCTGATATATAAAATCCTAATACCAACACAGATATCGCACAGTATTCGTCCCCATTATAACGTGGGGATGTGATCTAGTTCTGTGACAAAATGTGTTACAAAAGCTCAATAACATTTACCTCTATACTAATGAACTGCTGCTGTTAGCTCTGAACTAAACATATGTAGTTTGGTATTAATTGATTAGTATCAATTCATGTGGATACAGATGTAGTCAACCGGTAAATATATACACAATAGCATCGGCTGGAACTCCAGCTGTTGAAAGGTATCATTCTCTTGTGAACAACATTTTCTTGTGGTATGTTTTATTTTTACTGAATTTGCCTCAAACATTATGAGGCATTTATTCACTAGTAGCTTACTTAAATGCAGAACAAGGCGCAGGGTTCCTGCTTCTGCGAACTCAGTTAGCTAGTTCAGATGGCAACGAAGTAGGACAATCAAGATGTCCAAAAGAATCCTACAGTGAAGGCTAAGACGAGTCAAAATTCACTGATGTAAATGTCTACAAAAATGTTTACATCCGTGGCATCCCAATGAGGCCTGCCTAATTACTTTGAGATGTAATCAGTTATAGGGTCACAAGACGACCTCCGTTAAGCCCATCAGGGCTGCGAACGGGGGCGTGGGTGTGGAGAGTGGCAACCAGAATCATCACAAGTCTTCCCCGATGGGGGTTGGGATGATGAAAGGTATCGTATATTCATTGCAATTTACCACTCGCTATAAAATGCTTCATTTCGATCTTTCACTTTTATTGTGGTGCCAATAATTATTAGTATGGCGCCATAGCTGATGACATACAGGTGACATCATGGGTTACATAGGTTAGTTGTGACACCCATGATCTTCAGTAAATGAAAGTTTGATAAAACATTAAAAAATTGAACATCACAAAATTTAACCTTTGTTTTTTTCCCTCTTCCAATCTTTACCTTTTCCCCTCATCCCTTATTCCTTTTTCCATCTTGCCTTTTACGCAAAAATATTTCTTTTATGTAAATAATAGATATTCTGAATAGGAGCCAAATTGGACCATAAATACAATTTTTTTGAAATATCTTGACCCCTGTGCCACCTAGCGGGTCCAAACTAATTTAGAAACCTTCAAAGGCATGCACACAACTACTCATGAAAGTTTTGTTGCAATCAGATGAATGTATAGGAACACATATGGGTCAAACAAACAAACATTTATATATATATATACATACACACACACACACACACACACACACATATATATATATATATATACAAACACACACACACACACACATATAGTATATATATATATATATATATATATATATATATATAAGATCACACTTATTATTATCTTTAAAGTATGTAATTTTATTATAAGACAAATTTGATTAAAATCCAACTTAAAATAAAACAAAATCTACCTGAAACTTTGTAAATGCATCAGCTCTCAATTCTTCTCTCGCTAAAATTAAACGAACAACATGCTGTGGTAATAAAGTAAATGAACCAAGGTTTAAAACCTCATTACCATGTTCATCAACAAACTCAAGAACCTGAAAGTTGTGAATAAAATACAAGTAAGTAAATAAATAATTAAAACAAAAATAATCTGATAATTATAAACAATTAAGAACTTGCCTCACCTATTTAGTCCAAAAATAATATATAGCGCTTAATTCTTAATTACAAAATTTTTGGTTTCGATTCTGTGTAATTTACGAAGGGTGTAACTTGAATGAAAGGTGTTTCCAATGAATAATTTCAATTTTAACAAAAAACTTAGATCCTAAATAAGATATATGAAAAATTTTATTTAAATCAGAGGTGAGTTCCTAATTTTACATAATTACAGAAAATTTGTATGGCAAAAATTAGAAAATCATTTTTAATTTTATACTACACCAGTAATTACAAGATTATAATAGACTTTATAATTACCGACAAAAACCATCATAAATAAACCAAAATTAATAGGAAGCTAAATGTAAACTTACGAATTTACATAAGTATTTTCAAATCCAATGAATCATCAATTATTTTAGGTAATGTATTACCTTTGTCATAGGTAAAACTGATAGTTAATATGATCAGTTGAATTAAAATTGGATTTCAACTAAGCTAGCTATCAATTCAAGTGTGGCAATTTAAATAATTCATCATTTTTAATATTCAACTATTTATTTATGAATGTTCATTTATGTTTATATTTCTAGACCCGTTGGATTGGTCTAGGACAGATTCCCAAACTGTGAAGGGAGGGAGTGAGAGAGATAGGTGGGGAAGAGTAATTCATACAGCATATAATACAGTAGCATACAGTTTTCTTGTCAAATTCAATAATTTTTTGAGTTCTTTTCACAATTATGCATTATGTTTTTTTTTTTTTTTAAATACAATTGCGAAATAAAAATACATAAGTATAAAAATTTCATAACCATCTAAATAAATCTATGAAAAATAAAATCAGCAAAGACATATATGGTAAGGTATGACTAAATAATTAAATACAAATAACTAAAAAATGATTTCCTACTTGTTACCAGAAAAACAGTATATTTATAACACCAACAGTTCAAAACTGTTATGACAAAATTAAAAAATATAATTAACTACCCAATAATGTACGAGGCTGAAGAGTAACACAGCCAGTATGTATGTATTCAATCAACTGTCTAAATATGTCTGGTTCAAATTCTTCAATAATTAATGTAAAATGCTGATTTGAAGCAGGCTAAATAACAAATAATAAAAACAATATGTAAATAAATAACATTATTAATAAATAATACTAAGATAATTTTAATATTAAAGGTGAGGCTACATCAGATGCTGACTTGATTAAGAGTAAATGCACTTGAGTGCGGCTTCCAGGCCAAATATGAGTTTACTTTGTTGTAAAACCTTGCTAAAGAAGTATATCCATTCTACTCACACTCTGAGATTTGTACTAACAAACTCCAGATTATGAATTTGAATTTTTGGTGCACAGTGAAAAGAAAACAAAAATGGATGAATAAATATGTAGAGAAAAAAGATAAAAATATGGAAATTTCCACTCATTAATTTGTAAATTTTATTTTCAGTTTTGTTTATTATAGTATTCTCCCATATTAAATCTGTCAATTTTCTTTTTTCTATTTTATTAGTAAACTGAAATGGTTATTAAACTGTACTCTGTAACAAAAAAAATGTGTACACCAAATATTAAGGAGAGAAACACAAATCAGTGTTCTCAAAACTATTTCGAAGAGGTAGGGGAACTTGATTAAGTATCAACCCAAGAGCACTACACAATTTTATCTGTGAAGTCAAGTCTAATCAGGAAATAATTTAATTGTCCTCATTAGAAAATGAACGATTGGATTTTCTAACATAATCGCATTCTAGTCAGGTAAAGTCAAGTAAGAGTCAGTGTAGCTTCACTTAAATAATAACAAATATAATAAAATATATCATATACTAATGAATTGCTTATCACAGATAAACCCAAGAAATCAAATTTTATTTATTGAACAGCATTACAAAACATAGAAACACTTTAAAACAATTAAATATTAAATAACTTACTCTCAAAATACTAATTTTTTTTTTTTAGAGCTAATTATAAGCACATTATTCAAGAGAGTTACTAGTAGTAACACAACTGTTAATGTCACCTATTTTAAAATATTAAAAACCCGTTCAAATATGTACTTGAATAATATAATTAATCTATATTGCGTTAATTCTTTTAATATGATATTTTTTGAATAATTTTGTGCAATAGTGAAATTTTGCGCAGAATTGTGGATAAATTTGGTGTCATTTTTTTGCACAATTTCTACACAAATTTTGTGCAATTGTGAATCTTATATTGTTCAAAAATACTGAGATATCGTACACACAAAATTTATATGTTGTGTTTAAATGTCTTTATATGAGTCTGTTCTGTTTCTGAGACGATTTGCAATAATCCTGAAGTCTAATCTGTATAATAATAGGTTGCTGTATTTATTATAGTATATTTTTTTTATTGTTTTCTATAATCTGTTTGTCAATTTGAAGGAAGCACCATATTCCTTTATTATTAAAAATTTTCAGGGATTGTTTAAAGATCAGCAAAAGGCTCTTTTCCGAGAATGTTAGCCATTTTACGTAATTGTTGGTTAATATATGTTAGTTGTTTTTTGTTGTGAAGCAGATGAGGTTCAGTCAGAAAGTTCTCAGCCTTAAACAGAGATGGCAGAAATATGTCAACGATTTTTATAAAGTATGATCTTTTAGATAGTGTGTTGCAAAATTCCAGATGAATGAGTTCAGTTGCTTGTTTCTGATAATAAAGTAAAGCAAACAGGGTTCGATATTTTCTGAAAATTGGATAAAATTGGGTTCAAGCTATTACAAAGTATTTTGCTTTAAAAGGTTTACAAACCCATATGGATATAGAAAAAAGAGTTAGATTCCATTTTATAGGAATTTTCCCCCTTTGTTTTCAATAGTAAAAAATTTATCTGCTTAATTTAAACATGGTCACACATAAATTCAAGATGATAAACACCTAAAAACTAACAAAACCATCATAAAAATCTACAGTTTTGTACTAAATTATCACCAACTGAAGGTAAGCGAGCTTACTGATATGACAAACATCTTGACAGACTGTCCCACTACATTTTACATAATCTTTTAGGTATGAAAAAGCTTTCTACTTGATGAATGCTGCATTTGTTAACAATCAACCAAAAATGCATTCAATTGAACACTTCTAAAGGGTGTTTGGAATTATTTAAATGTGATTTCACTGAGTTTCTTCAACATTTTATAACAGTAGATGAAATATGGACTCACTATTATATATCAGACATGAAATAGCAGTCCAAACAGTGGGTGGGAGCAAGTGAAAGTGCATTAAAGAAAGCGAAAATGGTTGCATCTACAGAAAAAGCCGTAGCTGCGGTTCTTTGGATTCACATGGTGTGGTACTCATAGAATATCTGGAAAAAGGCAGGACCATCATTGCGAATATTAAGTTTCATTACTGATATTATTGAAATGTGCTATTAAATTGTCTACATTTGGCCAAAAGAACTCTTTCACCACAGTAACACGCCTGGGGATTGCACATACATCTCAGGTTGCATCCTGGCTGAAAAACTCCATGACCGCCAGTGATTCCCAGACTTTTCTAAGTCAAAGCACCCTTTCCAAGTCGCAGATTTTCAATTAAAATTTTTCCATGGCGCCCTACCCTAAGTAAAAGTATGACTACCTGTAAGTAAGTGATAAAAATAAATAAAAATCGTGTATCTTCATTTTTTTTTACTTTAACATTAAATTAATAATTATAAATGTCTTGTTTTAATTAATTATGAAGCTTTTACAATATTTTAAAGCACCCCTGTGAAGAGAAAGTGGCTCCCCGGGGTGCCGTGGCGCACAGTTTGGGAAACACTGACCTATGCTTTAACTTGCTTCCACATGATTGTATTCACCAAATTTGGCTCTCAGCAATTGCTTTTTCTTTCTAAACCTGAAGAGGTAGCTCATTAGATGAAGATTCACTTCAAATGATGTGGTCAAATCTGAGACAAGCATTTATTTTGAATTCGACAAGTCACATTATACTGAAGGTATTAAAAAAATGGAAAGTTACTGGTCTAAATCTATCTAACTGCAAGATGATTATGTTGAAAATAAAAATTTCTGAAAAATCTTTTATTTCCTCTGTCAGATATAGAACTTTGAAACAGCCCTCATACAGGTAGTATGCTTCAAGAGAAAACAAAAAACATACCTTAACCAACAATTTTTTTTTTTTGAGTTCTAATTAACTTTGAAAGATCCGATGGGAAAAATTGTTCCAGTGTTTTGAAAATAAATCAATAAATATTTAATAATTCTATTAGCTGGTTTTCCAATGATACTTTTAATACCTAATCATAGTTTTATAATACGTATAAATTTAAATGACTTGCCATTAATTGAATAATTTCAAAACATTTTTTGATTGTATTATACAAATTCTGCATTGTTTTTGCTAAAACAAATGTTATGATTTAAAAGTAAGATTTTTATATTTAACATAGTATTTTTATACTGAACAGTGTTTTTTCTAAACTGCATATTTAACCATAACTACATATAAATTCTCTTCCTTCTGTTAAAATACGGTAATATATTTTTTTTCAAAAAATATTCAGTGAAAAAAGAATTAAAATAATAATACATAAATAAGTTATTCAAAAACTAAACTCCTTTCTGGTTATTGAAAATAAACCAGTTGCCACAGCAACATGATGCATGTACAACAGCTACTAACATTTATAATTCTGTTACACACTCATCTGTCATCCATAAGTAAACAACAAGTAATGTAAAGCTGTCATTGTTTCACACACCAACTACAGAAGTGAATAGCATAATTAGTTTTCTACATATGAAAAAAGACAGAACTGCAAGATCATATTTATGAAAGTTTAGTTATGAATAATTAGTGCAAGAAATTTATAGAAAGAATAAGACAAAAGAAAATCTAAGCAAACAATATGGAACCAAGAAGTGGATGGAATACAACCGTTTTTAAACTGAAAAAGATTTCTCAACTGAATCAGTGGAACATGCACCACAATAAAATTATAATTTCATTACAAATCTTTAAAGATATAAAATATTTTATAATAGATAAGTTATTAATAATTACAGATAGGCATTCACGTAAATTTATTAGAAATTTAAAAGATGATATTAAATTAAGAAGGATATGAAGAAAAAATTGTCTAATGAACATAAATTAAAAAATATTTAATACACTTTTGTCAATTTTCCCTTTTTCCTAAAAAAAAAAACACCCAAAAAGAAAAATCAAATTTTCTGCTATTCAAAATCTTAAAACCTGATATTTTACAGCAAAAAAAATTATCAAAATATTAAGAAATAAATAAAGGATAAATTAAGCAATGAAATAAGAGAAAAGAATATTTACTTTATAAAAAATTTAATATCTTTCTTATCTGACTAATGAAAATATAAATTTCTTATTTTTTGACAAGACAATAAATAAAAAATATTTATCATAATGCATTAATTAATTCTTATGCATTCAAAGTTTGATTCTTTGCAGTTTCTTTATTTATACTTTCTCAGTGAATACAGCTAGAATAGCTAAATTAAAGAGAAAAGTATTACGATCATGTCAAAAATGGGGTAATGAGTTTTATTCGAAATATTTCCGTTTTACGATCCAACTAGTTGTAAATAAAAAACATACTTAAATAAAAAATAAAGAATGTTCCCTATCACCATTACTTTTTAATCTTTACATAGAACTAGCAGTTAATGATGTTAAAGAACAATTTAGATTTGGAGTAATAGTACAAGCTGAAAAGATAAAGATGGTATGATTTTCTGATGATACAGTAATTCTAGCTGAGAGTAAAAGGATTTAGAAAGAACAATGAACGGCATGGATGAAGTCCTATGCAAGAACTACCACATGAAAATAAACGAGAAGAAAATGAAAGTAATGAAATGTAGAAATAACGAAGATGGACCACTGAATGTGAAAATAGCAAGAGAAAAGATTATGGAAGTAGACGAATTTTGTTATTTGGGAAGTAGAATTACTAAAGATGGACGAAGCAGGAGAGATATAAAATGCCGAATAGCACAGGCGAAACGAGCCTTCAGTCAGAAATATAATTTGTTTACATCAAAAATTAATTTAAACGTGAGGAAAACAGTTTTGAAAGTATATGTTTGGAGTGTCGCTTTATATGGAAGTGAAACTTGGACAATCGGAGTACCTGAGAAGAAAAGATTAGAAGCTTTTGAAATGTGGTGCTATAGGAGAATGTTAAAAATCAGATGGGTGGATAAAGTGACAAAAAAAGAGGTGTTGTCGCAAATGGATGAAGAAATAAGCGTTTGGAAAAATATAGTTAAAAGTAGAGACAGACTTATAGGCCACATATTAAGGCATCCTGGAATAGTCGCTTTAATATTGGAGGGACAGATAGGAAGGAAAAAATTATGCAGGCAGGCAACGTTTGGAATATGTAAAACAAATTGTTAGGGATGTAGGATGTAAGGGGTATACCGAAATGAAACGACTAACACTAGATAGGGAATCTTGGAGAGCTGCACCAAACCAGTCAAATGACTGAAGAAAAAAAAAATTTAATGTGACTATAAATAAGAATATAAAAAAGAAAAAAAATTAACTAACTGAAAAGTTTTTTATCAGGCAAAAATAAAGCATTTATGCTTTAAATTAAGAAAGCATTGTTACTAGACATTTTTTATTCATTTTAAAGCAAATTCATATGGCTTTAGTAAAAACTTAGTCATAAAAAAACCTAAGGGAACTTTTCACAAAAAAAAAACTGTTAAAAAACAAATAGGTTTTTTTTTATTAATTTTATTGTTTTATTTTTTAGCAATAAAAAGATAATTGAATTTATTTTTTTGGATATTGAATTATTCATTTTATTTCCATTCACTTGTAATATGTAAGTAGTCTAGATAATGTATAAGAATCTACAATACAAAAATTTATTTAATACATTAACTAGTTCTGGTACAAAACAATTATGCATCCTTGATTGAATATCTATAAGGTTAATATACAAATTTATTTTTAAATTAACTTTTTAATTACAAATCAAATCAAGTTTATTTAAATATAACTTTTCTAAACCCATGTCATAACGTTTAAATATGCATTTGTAGAAATTTTTAACAAATAATGATTCTAAGAAAAAACCCACTATAACATATGTAGATATAATCTACATGAATACACAAACAAACAAGTATATATTAATTAACAAACAGAATTCATATTTTATTCTTTTTTACCGCATTTTAAATATTTTGTTAAAAAAACTATCTGACTAAAAATATTGATGATATTTTGAAAACAAAATATTTATTAAATTTTATTTGATTTTTTTGCAAAATGTTGAATATTTAAAATAATATTCGTCAATTTTATAGAAAAAATCAATCTCAATCACCCTATCACCTCACTTCCTCCTGAAATTCTCGCACTTCATATTTAAACATTAAAACTAATTATTATAAAATTTGTTCTAAATTATTATAAGCTTTATTGTTCAAAAAAAGGTTATGATAACATTCATTTCAATTCTTATTAAGTTTCAGTAAAAAAAAATTGACACAAAGATGCATTCACATTCTCTGGGGAGGGGGGGTGATTGGATGTGACCCTGGTAAAACTGGTATTGTATAATTCAACACAGTTTTTGAACATTTAATAACACATAATTGTCTTCTTTTTACAAATAATAATATACTATAATCTTATACTATTAATAGAAGAAAGAAATAATATAAATTTTTACAATTAAAAATAACAATAATACGGAAAGTAATGAGTGCAAATTGTGAATAAAATAAAAAAATAAAGCAATGTAAAAACGAAGAAACATTAAACAAATACAAATAATATTAATGTAACATTATTTATTAATGTTTCCATTATAGAGGACTTCAAATATAATTTAGGAATACAAACAATAATAATTTTATAAATAAACTGAACATCCTCTCCCCACCAAAAAATAATTTAAAACTGATATATTAAAATATATTTCTTAACATTAATGTATTATTTTGAAAGCATACATTTTTTTAAGGAATATTCAAGTTATTACAAAAAATATATGACTATAATTTTCAAAAGAAATTGATTATTTAAAAATAATTTCATAAAATCGTCAAACAAACACAAAAAAAACCTTAGAATTTAGCAATATTAACGTAAAAATCTATGAGTAAGGTTGGATAAACATAATCGTAACTACTCATAGTAATACATTTTATATATCGTTATAAAAAAAATAATACATTGCCTAAGTAGTATTATAACATCCTGACCCCTCTAGGGAAAGACATCCGCCTTGTGGCGATCCTGGTTGCTATACCATCCCCTAGCCCTGATGGGCTTTACCAGAGGTCATCTTTTAGACCCTCTAAATTTGATATCACAACACAGTCATCAATTTGGCTTCTGTCAAGATGCCACCGATGCAAATACCTCAGCAGATGAAATTTCAATCAGTGTATTTACAGAACTTACTATCGCCTGCGTATGGCCTCTTCCAACCATGACCACCTGCCGTATCTTACAACCCTCAACTATCAAATTAACCGATTCTTGAAAGCACAATCCCTGTGCTTTTCTCTAACATCGAAGGTTTCACACAAAAACTCTTCCTATATATAACTTCAATTAGACTATACACTCAGATCATTACTTGACCGAGTCATTAAACATCAGAAATTCTATCCTCATACCAAAAAAACAAGTGTTGATCGCAATAACGACAATTTTGTCTTACTATTCAATTTACTTAAAGTAAAAAATTTAATTAGCCACAAATTTAATTAGCCTCTAATGAAAACATTCCTCTGCTCTGATCCACTTTTGGGAGCAAGGTCTCCCACACTGGAGCTCTACCGCAGAGTTCTTCACATATCCATTCTCATCCTAACAGTGAATATCTAAGTTATCCAGGGCTCGATGCCAAAATGCCTATCTTGGCAAAGTAAGCACAAAGATGGGCCCCTAGCGACCCAGATTTACTATTCTATCTATACATTTGTAACAAATTCAGCCTCTCTCAGCCATCCTTTGCAGGGCTAAGAATCTAAGGAAGCCAGCAACTATGTTTCATTCCCTTTCGATTTTCCTATTAACTTGCAGATCAAACTTACAATTGACCCTCGCAAGCTTGAGTGGTGAAAAACGGTTGGCTATATGCATCTTTAGCAGTGGAATCTGCAAGTTCATTACCCAGGATTCTCACATGGCTAGGGATCTAGCAGAAACTTACTTGTGTGTTGTGACAGTTCAACTCAACAAATGCATCATGAATTTCTGATAGGATGTCTAGAATACAAACCTTGTAAAGCAGTGTTCCTCAACCTTTTTTTTATGGCGGACCCATAAAATTATAGAAAAATAAATATACAGGAACCGGCAGACCCTCCACTCATATTTTTATTTTATTAGTAATTAAATTATCATATGCATAATATTAATTAATATCATTTCTATCTATAAACAACAAAACAATATATAAATGAAAATCAGAAAATAAATAACCAAAATTAAATGTAGGTTGTTTTATTTTATAATAGGAACTAAGAACAAATCATATTACAAACTAATCGTAAGTAATGAAAGTTAGTGAGAAATTTGTTGTTGCTCATTTTGCACAATTTTTTCAATGTCGGATTGTAAATTACTTAAACCTAATACAAAGAAATGGATTTATTGATGAACGATTTCTTGTTTTATTTTTAATAAGTGTCATAGATGAGACTTCACACAAATATGTGGTAGCAAAAAGAAGTAGTATTTTCATGGTTTTGTTATATAAATTTGGATATTCATTTTTTATTGCAGTCCAAATTTAATTAAATTTGTCGTTAAAAATTTGTTTTTTAATGTTATCTGAACTCAGTATCAAGAGATGTTCTTGTCTTCGTTAATTAAATTTTTATTATTGCAATTATTCTCAGTAAAAGTTATCCATAAATTCATCTCCTGCAAATATATGTTTATAGGGAAATATTTTTCAAATCCATCATACAATGACTTTAAATGTTGACTTATTACTACATTCAGATTATCGATATTCTTTTTGTATAGTAATAAAATATTAATAAGAATTAAATACATCAGGATTATTTTCTTCAATTTTTTTAAAGTGCATCAATTTTGTTAAAAAAATTATATGCAATTGTTATACTTCCCTGCAAACCTAAATTTAATTTGTTTATGTAAGAAAATATGTCACTTAAATATGCCAGTTTTGCAATCCAATACATATTGGAAAAACATTTTGATAACAGAAGCTGTTTTCTACCAAAAATATCTCCATTTCTGTCCTTAATTCATGAAGTCCTGTAAGCACTTTTCCTCGCAAGAGCCATCTCCATGAAATAAAAGAGTCATCTCTTACTTCATGGAGAAGTAAGAGATGGCTGGTGTTCTGCTCCTAATTCTTGACAAAGAATGGTGAATAATCTAGAGTTAAGATAGCTTTTCTTCACACAATTAACAATTTTTGTCGATTCCAAGAGAATATCATTTAATTCAGGTGACATATTCTGGCTGCTAAATGCTGGCAATGTATTATGCAATGTGTTAATAATATGTCAGGAGGAGCAATTTCTTGATTCCTTTTTGTTACTCTGCAATGTTTCCCAGTCATATTTGCTGCTCCACCAGTACATAGACTGATATAATTTTCCCAGTTTAAGGAATAGTTATTAAACACGAATTTAATTAATCAAAAATTTCAGAACTTGTCATGTGGGAATCTAAATTTTTGTAAAATAATAATTCTTCTTTAATTTCTTCCGAAGAATAGTCTATGTACCTTACGTAACAGAGCAAAATAGCTTTTTTTAAGGATATAACATGATTCGTCGATCTGGATGTCAAACATTGGTGATTTTTTAATACTTTTTAACTGGTATTCAATATTTTCAGGTAGTTTCAATTCAATGACTAATTGTATCATTTGAAAAAGGAATTGGTTTGATCTGATCTGCAGCTGAGGGTCCAAATATTTCATTGCAAACATCAATTTACACCAGTTTAATTAAATTTTCTCTGGTTGTGAACAATTTTTTTGTTTTGGCTATACGTAGTGCAACTAAATATGAATATTTCAATTGTGATTTATTTTGAATAAAAGTTTCTTTACATTTTTTATTTCGGAGATTAAATTCTTGTTTTTATCGTTCAAAATATTCCAATGGTTTCTTTTCTCATTTGGGATGTCTTGATTTTAAATGTCGCAACATTTTGGACAGTTTCATCGTATCATTATTCTTAACTTCCTTTACATATTATGTATATTATCTTTTGTAGAATCTGCCCAAAGTATAAAACCATATTTTAAATACTCATTATTATAGCATCTTGTGAAAGCAGATTTATTTTTCTTATTTGGTGGACATTCACTTTCTGTTTCAGTCGATTTTATCCCAGAGTAGAACTTGTCTTTTTTTACTCATTTTAAGAAGAATAAAAATTTGTGTTTTTGCAATAATTAAAAGTAAACCACTTGACTATAACACTACTACTCAACTGTGTAAAGTAAATAATGTAATTGTAAATGTAGTGTTGCAGTTAGCTGCAATTGTACGTGCACATAGCTGTCATAAAACAAAAGTAGCACCAAAGCTGTACTATTTAGGGCGGCGTTGTTTTGATATCTTCCACTCCTACACTTCATACGTCGCAGGATAGTTTCTTGTTGCCAACTGTGCAAAGAATATAACGTATTTAATAAATTAAACATGCACCACTATTCACCAATGTATACGTACAGAGCATTATTAAATAATTACACAACAGTGTATAAATTCTATATTATCGTTATATGAAATTTTTCTCATACTTTTTAATTTTTTTTTTTTTTTTATGTGGACAATCTGTTCAGGAGTGGCATTATCTCACGGACCAGTGGTTGAGAAACACTGTTCTAAAGCTTGGAGTGCACTACACGAATTGCTACAAATAAGATGTGACTGTATTTTGGATTAAAGGTACTCAAAATCTTATTGGTGGCGTACAGATCAGCATTATATACACTTGTAATACCAAGTAGACCAAACATCTAGATTTTGTCATTTACTACAAAAGCACATCCAATGGTATCATTCTGTTTCGACCCATCTGTCTAGACTAATGTCTACTTTGGTAGGTTAATCTTCTAGATAACATAAAAAAATAATCAATTAATTAATTAATGATGATGTTCATTTAAATAGCCTTTCTTTTCTTCTTCTTCTTTTTAGTTATATTTATTTATACAGCTGTCAATTTTCTCTGCTGAGTGGTAACAAGCATGTAGTTTCACAACAGTGTATATTAATCTGTTTTATGCACCATTTATTCCACTGCTTAAATGATGTAATAAATGCACTCTAGCTACTTTGGTAGGTTCACCTTCATACCTGAGACAGACATATAAGACATAGTGCACATCATAAATGGCCCTACACTCCGGACATAAGCCTGAATTAATCAGACCGTACCTGGGCAACTTATCTCAAAAAGCACAATATCCAGAAAAAACTGTGTAATATTAATCTACCTAACTACCTGCATACTTCTCACATCAGGAAAAATTCTATGCATGTAATGGCCATCAGGTGATTCAGTCCACCTAACCTGCCATAAATGGAAACCCTGGTTGTCTAGTTCTTTTATGCACCGAGAAGTAAATTGGCTCACCTTCTTAATATCATAACATAATTGGGGCTCAGGCGTAAGGATATCAATGGGCTTAATTCCAGAAATAATAAGGATAGCCTTTCTGTAGACAAAAATATTTCTAAAAAAAATTATAAAAACAATGTAAAGAGACTGCAAAAAAAAAAAAAATTAGAAAAAATAAAGGAGTGAATACATTAACAAGAATATGGGAGAAATATGTATTACTTTTTACCCTGTTTTTTTTTAAAGTGTAATTTTTTTTACACTTTAAAAAGTCCTCTTAAGGATAGAACAAAGAACTAAGAACCAATATGAATAAATATGATAAAACATATTTGTTACGGTGTAGTCAACTGGATAAATGCCACAAATTAGTTTTAAAAACCCATAAGCTTTTAAAGAATAATAAATATCCATTACCTTCTTACAAAGAAAAATGAACTGGTGGTGGTTTTGCATTGCTTTTGTCAATGAACTGAACATATTTCATATTAGATTGCCAAACTTGGCAAACTGCAGTTGATATTCAACCTTAAAAACATAACTTTCAATTTGTCCATCTCATAGATCACCAGTAAAATCAATATCTTTACTCTCAGAGAAAGCAACCCCGATTGGTGTCTACTGTATCTCAAACAGTCTGCAAACATCACAGCCATAAGAAACAGTGGGATAAATGGTGTAAAAAAAAAAATTAATATACACAGTTGTGAAACTACAAGCTTGTTAATCAATTGGCAGGGAAAATTGACAGCTGTATAAAGATATATATAACTAAAAGAAGAGCTGTTTAAAATCTACGTTATCAGTAAAATTAATTAACTGATTATTTTTTTATAATATTCTAAAAGATTAAATATAATGTGCGACTTAGTTAAATCAAAGATATCTGCATTTCTGTTTATCTCTGCTGAACACAAAGTCAAGATGATTTGTTAACTACGATTTAATAATGAAATGATAGCTAGTAGCTAATATTGAAAAGCCAACAGCATTAAAATATAACTGGTCAGAGCTGACTTTAACTATCGACCCTCCACATGGTAAGGCAAGCTCTATCACTACATCACATTGATACACATTAATAAAATGAAATATTTTATAAAGAAATAAATAATAATGATAAATATTAATACTAAAACGTCAATATTTACATGTTGTAATTTAATGAATATAACATATCTGAAATATAAAAATAAAAAACAAATATTTGTTTTCTCAGGTAGAACCTCTCATTGAGGTTTTTAACATTCTTTCATTATTAACCAGGAACAACTGTCAAATTCAATCTACTCATTTATTTATTTTTAATCACCATAAATAAATGAATATATGGAATATTTATTTGTAGCGTATGAAAAGTTTCAAACATAACCAAAAATTTAAATGCAGAAAATCAATGATGAAGCTGAAGATGCTACCCCTCTATGACAAAAATCGAGTTACAAATTTCAGCAGGATATTTTCTAAACTACTTCAAACAATATTCAAAACACAGCAAGTAAAAGATTTGCATTTTTAAAATATTCTATGAGTAAATATTATATGAAAAATCTAATATATCACCAATGTTTACCTTTTAGATTGCTTATTACCTTAGCTATAAATCCCATAAAAACAGAACATATAAATATACATGTAAGACGTAAATCAATCTCGAAAATGAAACAACCACTTTCAGGGATAACAAAATCCCCACGCCAAGTTTGAGCAGAAAAAACTGTTACATCTAATTTAAGTCCACTAAAATTTAGGTGCTTTTTTTACTCCAACAAATGACACTTCAATCTTCACCAAGATGACTAGCAGTATATTAAACATCATTTCTCTCAGAGAAAGCAATTCAGTATTTCTTGATACTTATATTCTTTTTAGACATATTGCAACCAAAAGTAAGGGGATGGACAAATCATATAAATAAAAATAAAAAATTATGTTTTAATGTTAATAAATCAATATTAAAATAAAAAAAAGAGTTAAAAAGAAAGGAGATGAAGTCAGATTTGAACCAATGTGCCTTCTCCTTGTAAGATCCAAATATTTCATTAACTAAAATTTTATTTGGCTATAACTCTGGAATCAATGAAAATAAATACAACTTATGATATATTTTTGAAAAGCTCTTAATGAGAGCTTATTACTACAGTTAAGAAAAATTTTAAATCCAAATTTTTTTTGATTTTGAGCTTTTTTGGACACTTTTGGTCCAGTCAATTGCAGTCAAAAGGGGAGGTCAGATTTCCATTGAAATCTGAAAACCAAAGAAGTAAAAAAGTACTTTCCTTACAACCTGATAGTTTAGCAACACAAGGAAAATATATCAAGGAGTAGCATCCTACAAATTACAAATAGTGAAATAAGATGATATGCTTTAATTAAGTAATACTTTAAATTAATTAATACTTTAAGTATTAATACAATTAAGTAATACTTTAAATAAATCAGTTTTTTGAAAGTAACTAAGTTAAACCACACTGGATGCAGTTTCACTATATACTGCTGACACTTATTAAGAGGTTTTATCATGACAGTTGATGTCACACAAAAAATATATATATTTATTAATTTCCAATATGATTAATCGTTTGATTTATTTTTCAGAGATGTTACATTCATAACATTTGTAAAGAAAAAATGTTACAACAAATAACAGTTATATGTTACCACGATTTTGATAGTTCATAAATATAAAAAAAAAACCTTGCTCTAAATAAAGAAAGGAAAGTCAGTATATAGATAAAAAATTATAATTTTTTAATGTGATGTATAAAAACAAACATTACATAGAATTTACTTCTACAAACTAAAAATCTGGAATATAAAGTGCTAAAAATATGGTTATGATAATAACAAAAAAGTGAGACTATTATTTCTCTTTAATTTTTAAAAAGAATGAGATTTAAATATTTTTTTTTTTTAAAGGAATGTATTCTGTTACCTCTTGTATAGGGGCAAGCTGTTGAGTAAAGCCTCCCTTCTGTCAATAAACAGAGAACAACAATACACAAACATACACAATAGTTAATTGTATTTAATGCATACAACATTAATCAACATAAAAATAAACAAAAATATTAATAAAAATTGAATATAAAATCCACATACACACACATGTATATATAGTAATTTCTCTTTGCATCTGTATAATGGGACAGCGATTTCAAAAGTTATAGTTTAAACTTAGTGATTACAGGAATCAAAAATAGAAAAAACTTACATAATCACTTCCTTTTCCTTCTGTCAATAATTTATATAGTTTTCAATTGAAATTAATAAGTAAATAAATATTTTATTCAAATCAGGATCTAATTATACAAGGGATGGCTGAAATGTAATCCACATCAAAATTTAACAGGAGAATAGAAAGTCAGACGAAGGAACAGGTTCAGCCATGTTGTAATTTCATTCCCTTACTACTAATATCTAAAATTCATTTTCTGTTAGTCACCAATGTTGAGGAGTCGAGTATGCCTGCTATGTCAATACATCTTAAACAATATGTAGTGGTTGAATTTTTAACCGTTGTCTAACAGCTGTTTATGGTGATAAATTGTTGATCGAAGTACTTCACAATATTTCAATCATACCTACATGAATAGGCGGGCAATAAAATTTTGTGTATAAGAAGCTGGTAAAACAAATATTGAGGATAAGACTCACAGTGGTCAACTGGATTCCATGACTGATGAGAATCATTAAGAGGAGTTAAATGAAATTATTCAAAATTACCATCAACTGCGCTCTGAAAATGGTAATGAGGGGATGGCTCAAAAAATAAAAATAGGTCAAAAAATCAAAACAAAGTGCCTTGATTTTGTCAACAACTTGGTATTGTTAGCAAACCACTACGACACAGATACTCAAATTTCAAAACATTGTAAATAAAATTGTCCACAAAATGTCATTCGAAAAGATAGAAATTATGTGCCAAAAACCAACACAATTAAAGAAATAAACATAAACGGAAACAAAGTCAAAATAGTAACCCAATTTAAATACCTCGGAGAAATAATAACAAACAACCTAAACAAAAAAAACCTCAATCCAAACAAGAACAAACAAACTAACTTAGGCACAAAAATTAACCTGGTACACCTGCAGTAAAAAATATCTATCCATAAATGCAAAAATAAGACACTACAACACAGTTATAAAACCGGAAACCACAAATGCAGCAGAAACACTCTTCCATCTGAACGAACAATCAAAGACGACAGACTCCAGAAAATCGAAAGAAAAACTGCAAGAACCTGCATCAACAGAAAGTACCAGAAAGACAGGTAGAAATAAAAGAGGATCTGAAAGAAACTGGCCTTACATTAGAAGATACCATACACAAGATAAATTTAAATAAAAAAATCAAGGATAAAAACACTCGCTTCATACTCACAAGAAAGAAACTCATAACATGAACATTTTCAACACCAGAAATGGCACAGAGATTGGAACATATGTAAAAGTATTGGGAGGACTGTGCAAAGCCCAAAAAGTACCTTCAAAGAGACTTTGATAATAGACTGACTAAAGTGATCATATGCAGTTATATAAGATGGAAAAAAAAGAAAATCTTTTAATTCTCTTTTAAATCAATTGGCGAGACAATTTTTTTAAATAGTTCAGTAATTTATAAAAATAGCAACGGAACCATAACTTTTATCCTCTGTCTGAAGTCATAGCAGGCGTTCCCCCAATACAATTAAGAGCAGACCAACTGGTGAGAAAATAAGAAGGTATGAAAAAAGCAGAGGCACGTAGAGGAACTACAAAAAGGTGGCAAGAGCTGTGAGATGCTACCGGGACAGGGTTGTGGATCCAAAAGTTAATTCCTAGGATAGATGTTTGGGTTGGAAGAAAATTGGAAAGGTAAATTATTACCTAACCCAGTTCCTTACAGGGCATGGGGAATTCTCCTCTTATCTCCATAGGTTTGGGATGAAAATACTGTAAGATAAATCCTGGAAGATCCTAATCAGTGGGAAGCAATGAACAGACTGGTGACTGCGATACTCAAACAGAAAGAAGAGGAGAGCAGAGCATGGGGAGTGGACTGAGAAGGTCAACAATTGAAGAAGAAAAGAAGACTAGTTCGAGCAAGTGGCAGAGGTGCTGATGTCAGATATTGAAAAATCCTCTTTTGAGGTGAAGAAGGGGAGGGCTGGGCAGAGGGGAGGGCGAAGGGGAGGAGGACAGCTCCCAATGAGGCTGTCATTGGTCTGCTCTGCGCTTGTGTGGATCAGCAACGGTGATGAGGTACAGAGACTCTAAATCCCTTGAGCCCAATGGCACCTCCCAGAGCTGAGTTGAGAAGAATAGAGGGTCCAGCCCCGGACAGGGAGGTACGGTGAGGTAGGAGTTTTAGTCAGTAGAATGCAGGTACACAAAGGCTCTCATTAACATCTAGCCGAATTCAAATGAATCTGAAACTTCCCCATTTATGGGGTTTAAACCTACTGTCTGGTTTGATAGAGCCTTTCACTTCCCTATCTTAACATTTAATTTTTTATTATCTTTCTTTTCATCATATTTCATTACCCTCTTTTCTTTTTTAATTCACCATATAAGCTTCGAAGCTTGTGCATGAGAAATATGAAATGGAAATTTTGTAGCATATAAAATGGGGGGAGGTGCCCTGGGACCCCCAGATGAAAGGCCGAGGCACTACCATTCCACCACGGAGATTGGCTATTTACTTTCAATTCTAATTTCTACCTTAGCAATAAGTCGATGCAATTCGAAATATCTTAATTAAATATTTCAAATCTATGATACTTCATGAAACCTATTATACTTTTGCACCCTTCTTAATACTTTTATTAAAAATAGTGCCATTTACATATTTTTTAAAGTTGCCCACAAAATTCACATTAAACGTTTTGTTTAGTCACACATATAAACAATAAATAAAGAGCATTTAAATGTTAAAATGTGCATTTATTCAATTTTTTTATAAAAATGTTTTCCTTTTTACATAAAAAAAAATAAAATAAAACTTTTAATTAGACATACAAAAACCTTTGCATGTTTTTGTAATATTGTTAACAGAGAAAATCAGATCTGTATGAATTCTCCAATATCAGAAAACACATAAAAAAACATCAATGTAAAATCTAAACATATTTTAAGTATTTTTTTTTTTGAATTTATAAAAATTATGAATAATTCATTTAGAGTTACATGCAACATAAAACATAAACACATTTAAAAATTATGCACACAAAAACTAAACAAACAAAAATAAAAAAATAAAATAATTATGATGTACATTTTTTTTCTTATTAAAATTTTTTTCTTTATTTAAAAACAATGAAAGTATTTTATAGAAGTATATATAAGTTCATTTTGTTAATAAATCTAAAAATACACTAATATAAAAATCGCACTACCATATCTATGATTTTGCTTTTGGGCAATCTTTAATTTTTTATATGTTCATGTCTGCACAAGCATCACTCGCACCAAGTAGCAGACCGCGCAGCTTTCCCACCAAAACGGCACTGCGGCCCCACCACTCATAGGCTCCAATAAAAGAGCGAATTTTTAATTCGTCGTCGACCACCTCCTGGAGAAAGAAGATGGAGGAAGAAAGAGGTTCCCTAGCCAACTCAACGTGGGACCTCCCAGCAGATGCCAACATCTCCGCCAGAGCAGCAGACCTGGCTAGCCCAACAAGGGAGGATGCTATCTTCCACCCCAGTTTGCTGGGCTTCAATTGCCCTGGCCAGCAGACCCAGTGTGGGATCGCTTGGGGAGAACCACCTCAGCTGCATCGGCGGAATACAACCGATGCCAATCCTACCCTGCGGGGATCTGGGGGCCACCAGTGCCAAGCTGTACTGGGGACCCAATTGCTGAGGGGAAGCTTGGTCTGATTTCAATGGACGAGCAGCAAATCCCCGACTACAGTCAAGCCAACAACACCGGAGACCAGCTTTTGGACCAAACAGTTCTTCTCAGAGCTACCTAACAAAATGCACAAACGATTAGATTGCACTATAGCAGAGCTATAATTCTAGAAGAAAAAGTATTGTAATCGGTCCAATTTGGGCATATGCAGTTTTCACTGGATCTGGATCTTTTTGACATCTAAGGGACTCAAAAAATTAGGTAGAAATTTTCCAGATGTTAATGTTCATACGTACATGTGTGTGTGTGTGTGTTTGGCTTTTGGCCTCTAAATCACCTTATATCTCTAGAACTACTGGAATGATTTTGACCAAACTTGGTAAAATTACTTCTATATATGGAACACTGATGCCATTAAATTTTCAACTTAAAAGGTCAAGGGAGTGAAGCTGTAGAGCAAGATCACCCTCAGTATCTCAAGATTTTGCCTTAATTATAAGTAATATTTTTCTTACGCACATTTGTTAACAATTAAAAAATAACAATATTTGCAAAATTGCACCTGCACCCCAAAAAATACAGTTGTAAGTTAGTCGTCTGCTATGTTCTGACATCACAGTTGAGCGCGGTAGAATTAAATAAATGAATAATATATAAAGTGTAAAAAAACAGTAACTCAGTCTGGCTGGGTCTCAAATTCGATCACCTGGTTGACTTAGTACCTGGTGTGTTAAGCCTCAAAGATACACCAGTCTACTGACCGTACAACCAAAATTTGTTCTATATAAGTTGTGAAATTACATTAGTTTAGTTAGTGCCGACCGTTGCTGTTAGTATTGCCACACTCATGCGAATTAAATGCAATATGCACATGCACTTTAGTTAGAATCACTGAATTAAATAAACAAAAAAATATTATATTTAAATAAAATTATAAATATTTTAAATTGTGTGTGTATGTGTATATAAGTCATAAATCAGAAACAATCTACAGTTGTAGGATTTACCTAGAACGTGACTTTAGCTGCGTGACAGGAAATTCCTACAACTGTGTTGTCAGTTTTTTTTTTTACATAATTCAATATTTTTTTAGGAGGCTTATACATTTTTATTAAAAAATAAAATGAGCAGTATATATAAGTCCTACATATATTTATAAAAAGACTAACAGTTTATTTATAATGGTATATAAAGGCTGGTGAAATTATTAAAGCTAAGCATTTATTCATAATTTTCTTCTTAAGTATTAGTTTGCTGTGAGTGAAACCCCCAATAGACAACATGCCAATAGACTTTTTTTTAATTAATTAAAAAGAGATTTTTCAATAGTGAAAATAATAAAAATCAGTACATAATAATTATTTTTTTATTTATAAACAACAAAAAACACAATTAAAATAAACACATGCAGTTGTAAAGTATTGTAATAAAAAATATTTAAAATGATATTTATAAATAATTTTAAAAAAATATATACATTAAAAAATTCTTTGTATACTTACATAACGACAGATTAAAAAATAAATAAATAAAAAAATAAATGTTAATTTTTTTTTATAAAACACAAAAAAATAAATAACTTAAATACATATATATATAAATATATTGATTTTGTATAATGTGTAATAACATTATTAGTTAAAACTAACAGTTATGATAACATACAAAATAAAAACATAGATTCCATTGACAACGCTTATATAAATACTCACTCGTTTAATATCATATTAAATAACTATTTCAAAATTTATAATTAAATGAATATAAAATGTACACTAATTAGGCACCCTTAGTAAAGTATTCACATAAAATTCATCCATTACAAAACGCAAAAAAAAGTTTTTTATTTTTACAGCACAATAGATATATTGTTCTATGAGGTATGATTAATCAAATTTATTTACACAGAAAACTTATTTTTTATATGATATCTAAACAAATATCATTTCAAATAGCACTGCAGAATTAGGGTGCAAGTAAAACGTTCCAAGACAAATTTTTGTATAGGAAAATATAAGATGGGTATAAAATTGAACATTGAATTCATAAAATAGTTTAAGTAAATTTCATTATACAGGGAAGTGTTGTCATCTCTTTATAATTAATTCACATGATATATGAAAGGAAATGAAGGAAAATTAGCAATGGAATAAGGAATCCATTGTAATTTAGTGATGACATATTTGATCTGAAAATGAGAAACATAGAAAACAAAACTAGAAATATAAAGGAACTGGATTAATAATAATGATATATCTAATTGAAATAAACAATAACAATTTTATCTATATTTCAATCAAGTTTTTCTTTTTTTAAATTAAAATTACAGAATTTTTTAATTCTATTACTTAATTATCGTTGGATGGATATACAAAACTAAGAAAATTATTTACAAAAAAATTGTTTCGCATTATTTTCATAAAGTTGTTTTCTTTGGTTGTCAAACACTTTTGCCAACTTTAATAAAAATTCCTAATTTCAACTTTAAAATAATGATTTCAAAATAATGAAATTGTTGTTGTTATATCATTTTCCATTCACAATAAATCTCAGCAAGAAAAATGTAAAAAAAAAAAATAACTGAAGCAAATTTGGAAGAGTACAAGGGATATCATAATTTTGCTATACAAAATACTTTTTGTTCATCAAAAGATCAGTGTGTTGATGTGTTGTTACTATGAAAAAATTATTCGACTTTATTTTCAGTTTTACAAAATATTTCTTTGTAATTGTACTACTTAGATGACAAGGGTACTGATATTCTTTTTTTCCCTTTGTTACTGTTGACTATCTGGAAAAATCTCATGATGGGTAATATTTGGTAAATTAAAAAAAATCTTCCAGTTTTTCCATGTTCTTATTCAAAGAACACCTCTGAGTCTGATACGATGACTTTGGTTTCCACTCAAATGATTGAGATTTTTTCTGCAAATGTATAAAATAAAAACAAAATAATCCAATTTCTCTTTACTTCACTTTTCAGAGAGTTTCTATTTCTATCAGTCATAATGATGGCATCTCCTGTTATTGTCATTTGCGTTTCCTTTTTATATACAAACAACAACTGGAATAATTTTATACACAAACCATATTTCCATCATTATGGTACCATACAATGATTAAGTTCAATTGAAACTTCAACTTCTGATGCTACCCTTTTGTCATTTGTCATAATAAATGGAAACGAGGTGTGGCTATTAAATAACGAGATTAATGCTGTAAAATATTTTATTTTAAATTTATACATATTTAGTTACTATCGCCTTCTATATACACCACTACTCAATTCCTACAATGCTCCATGTGAATTTTCCATTGTTCAAAACAGTGCTGGAAGTCTTCTTCTGTAAGCTCTTTCATGATGTGTGCCGCTTTTTCTTTCACAGCTTCAACGGTCTGAAATCTTGCTCCTTTTAATGCAGATTTGACCTTGGGGAACAAATAAAAGTCACATGGTGCCAGGTCAAGTGAATAAGGCGGATGGTTTAACACTGGGATGTTATACTTTGCTAGAAACGTCTTGACAGACAATGCAGTGTGAGCCGATGTGTTGACCTGATGAAGAACCCATGACATGTTTGTTCTTCCACAACTCAGGTTGTTTTTCTTATTTTTTCATGGAGTTAAGCAAGGATCTTGAATAAAGACAAGAATAGTTAACCAACGATCAGATCGGATCAGATTACCAATTTTTTCAATATTATTATTAGTTTTTGACGTGAAAGGGCAACCTAGGCGTACATCATCTTCAACGTCTTTTCGGCCATCTTGGAAACGCTTAAACCACTCAAAATCCGTTCATGTGATAAGCATTCATTTCCATATACTTTTTTAATAAAAGATAAGTTTTGGTACCAGTTTTTCCAAGTTTGATATTAAATTTCACGATAATTCTTTGCTCTAATAAAACACTTACAATTTTTTTGGCAAAACAAAAAAACAGATGTTATCCAAACAACAGCCACAGTCAGACTAATATGTCTACAGAAACTGGAATGACAGCAATCGAAAGAGAAGACTACACAACTATCGATTGTATGAATTTGACGCATGCACAGTTCTTCTGTAGCAGTACCAGTCTTGTTATTTAATAGCCATACCTCATATATGCTACCATTATCAGCAATAATAATAACTCAATCCTCCTTACCAGTCATAAACTTAATTATTTTTTTTTTATTGCAGTTTCACTATTTGCTTTTCCAAGCAACATTAATGTCTGTCAGCAAATTTTAAAACTAAAAGTAAAATTTAACATTTTTATTCAGTTTAATGAAGATAATTTCCAACTGTAAAAATATCACAAGCATTTTCTATTGGAGAGGAACAAAAATGTGATTCTGTATTGCATTATAATGAGTGTCAATAATTTTATGAAATTACAAGGCACAGTTCAAAAGTAAGGGCTGATCGGTAATAAAATGAAAATGGTTGAAAAATTTATTATTTTCAAATACTTTTCTACGTAATAACTATTTTGTTCCTAACACATTTGATATAATGAAACAAGCTTCTTCTAACCCACTGCATAAAATTCCAACGCCTGGATTATAGCCACTTATGCACCAAGATTTTCAACTTTTTACGTTCCTCGAAATTTAGGACGCAAGTCAGTCTTTGAGGTGTAAAAGGGAGGAGTAGTGAACAAAAAGATGATAGTCCCTGGGCGTGAGATCAAGACTATAAGATGGATAATTAAAAATCTACCATCCAAATTTTTCAATTGTTTCTGTTGTGCATCACACGTTATGAAAAAAAAACTCCTGATCCCAGCACTCCGTAAGCTTTAAATGCACAACACAGTTTAGAAAGTGTTTCACAACAGACTTCTGATATGATGGATGTGGCTGGTTCCATGAAAACAATCAAAAAATCAAAAGCACACTCTTTTGGTCCCAGAATAGAGTTGCCAAGATTTTCCTTTGAGATTGGTCTTGATTGAATTTTTTCGGTTTAGGTGAATTGAAATGACAACACTACATGGATTGTTATTTCATTTCATTATTGATGTAAAAAATCTAAATTTCATCACCAGTGATAATATGGGAAAAAATGTGTCTCCTCGTGTCTAAAGCAGCCGAGAAAAACATGAGCAGATGTCATTCTGTGATCTTTATAATATTTTCAACATTCTAGGCACCCATCGTGCATACAGTTTGCAATAGCCTAGAGTGTCTGTCATTATTTTAAACAATGTTGTCTTTAAAACTTCTGGAAATCTAAAGAAATATTGCTAATTGTAAAATAACAATTTTCTCTCACTTTTGTTACACATGTTCAACGAGATCATCATCTCTGTTTGTCATAAACATTTGAATGGCCTTCTGTACACTTATGATTCCATTGTTTCATTTTTCTATCACTTAATGCGGTAGGCCTGTGTTTCACACAATTGACTGTAAATCTCAGCAGCATTATGTCCTTTTGCGTTTAAAAATCTAATCATTGATCGAACTTCATAACTGGCAGTTTTTGTTATTACCACACTCATTTTAACACACTGTCTTGCAAAGATAAACAACAATGAACTGATGGCAATGTGACGGTTACATTACATGCCTAATAGAACTACTTAAAGCTACTCTACATATGCAAACCAATCAGTGTTGCAAATCGTTATTTATAACTCATCGGCCCTTACTTTTGAATCATACCTCATATAATACGTTTCAAATAGATGTTTCTGAGAATGTTTTGGAACTAACTTATATATACACACTGGTACACACAAGAAAATGATGTTATAAAAAAAATATTAATTTAGGTTAAACATGACACAAAGGATATAAATCATTTTTTCAAATAATTTTACTATTTCATTTTAATCCATTAATATTTTTAGACCACTTAATACAATAAAAATTTAGCAAGTGTACATATATTTATACATAAAACACACACAACAGAAATGAAATCTTATTCCTTACAGTTGAAATTAAATCAAATTTATCATTATTAAAAACTAACTTCAAATAAAAACAATAAACAAAAATAAACAGACACTTTTTATTATAAGATCAACTATTAGGGAAAACAGAACAAATATTTAACAACAACTTTATCAAAATTCTTGTATAATATGCGATTCATGTTTGTAACAATAACACAAATAAATAAAGCATCAAATTTTCATAATTTCAAGCCTGAGAACCAGTTTCAAAAAATAAGACGACATTTTGATTTCTCTTCAATATATTTTTTTTAAAACAGTAGCACACCCACACAAATATTTTGCAAGAATACTAATACCAAATAAATGACTTTTACGCACTGGAAAAATTATGTAATTTTTAGTTTTGAATTCAACAACGTAAGAAATACAGTTTACTCTCTTATCTAGAACCTAAGTTACAGTTATTTTTTCAAAAATAACAGGAGAAAACAATTTCTGACATTTTGTAAGCATTGATGTTCTATTTTATTTATTTTTTGTACTTTTTTTTATTAATCTAAGTATATACAAGCTCTGTTCAAAAAATAACAAATAAATAAGTGGCGTACGGTTAGCAGCATTGTGTTTTACATAACCTCCTCTGTAACCACATGTTCTTGAATTTTTGTTTAGTTTTCATATTATTGTTATGAGTGCAATGTGTTTAAGTGTTAGCAGTGATTTTTGTAATGTGTGTTTTTCAGGAGCAACAATACAACATAAAATTTTGCGCAAAACTAGGTAAAACTTTCACAGAAACTTTTAAAGTTTTGAAACAAGCTTACAAAGATGATACTCCGGGTCATACGCAATGTTGCAAATGGTTTTCATGATTTAAAAGTGGTTGTCAGTCAATTGAAGATGACCCTCGACCAAAAAGGCCTTCGACTTCAACTAATGGCACACGCTCAGAAAATTAACAATCTGGTGCGTGCAAATCACCAATTGACTGTTAGAGAACTTGCAGAAAGGGTTAGAATCTCGATTGGATCATGGTGTGACATTAAAAATTGAACATGTATCAAGCTGCAGCAAAGTTTGTTCCTCATTTGATGACCGAACAGCAGAAAGAACATCGAGTGGACAATTGCCAGCAACTCCTTGAACAAGCTGATGATGAAACATTCATGCAAAGGATCGTAAAAGGATACAAAAGCTGGGTTTATGGTTACGACATTGAAACAAAAGTCCAGTCATCAAAAAATCACACATTACAAAAATTGCTACTAACCAAACATGTTGTACTCAAACAACACAAAAACTAAATGAGATATCAACAATCCAAGAACATGTGGTTACAGAGGAACGCAATGCTGCCAACCATATGTCACTAAATATCTCCACTTGAGTGTAATTAAAAAAGTTCAGTTATTTTTTTAACAAACCTCGTAGTTTTTATAAAAAATGATTATCAAGAATGTAACAAACTTTTCAGCCGGATATCTTCTTCTGATGAAAATACAGAAGAAAGTTCATAAAAACATAGGTGCAGAAACACTTTGTTAGCAAGTGACACCTGGCAAAAGTTTTGCCTGATTTCTGTGCACTTCTCTACAAGTTTTGTTTAAAACTTTTAAACCTTTACCTATTTAACAAAGTTATTTTATACCAACCAAACAAAAAATAGTGCTTTTCACCTCAACCTTTTGTCTTTTGCCCCAAATTTATCAAAAACTACTAAAAATACAGTTCTGGGACTTATTCTTTTTCTCAACTTTTCATGTCAGATTTCACACAAAACGACTAAATTTACCCCTTAATTTGAATCCCAAGAATTATAATCTGCCTTAATTTTACTGAAGGTGCAAAAATCAGGGCGAAATCTCACCAGCCGACACTCATTAACCAAGAATTTTCAAACCTGTTTATATGAACTTTTTTTCTTTATTTTCACCAGTAGAAGTTCCAAAATTTTGTTACATTTTTCATGAATCACCTTACATTCATTTATTTTTATTCTTGATATACCCGTTGATGATTACTGTTTAACAATTAGATGTAAAACTAATCTTGATTTTTATTTTTACTATTTATTTATTGTTCCACTGAGGCTTACACTCAGTAATATTTACCCTACATATTTTTTTTTAATGATAAATGGATTTTTTGTGTCATGTGAAAAAAATGCGAACTTACTGGGAATCAAAACCGTCATAACCTGGTTGTTAGGCAAAGATGATACCAATCTGCTAGGGATTGTGAATAGATTTTGAATATTTCTCTTTAGTAGTTAATTTCACACACTATTTACTATAACTCATTATTTAAAACAGAAAATAATAACAAATATGTTTAATCTTAAGACACTGAACATTTTTTAAACAAGCAACTGTGCATAAGCAAAGTATTATAAAAAAGAAACTACATGGTTTCAGCCATCTTTTTAAGCTGTAGCTGGTTCTTAGGCTCAAATTAGTGCAAACTAGTTGACTTAATCAGATTATTGCATTATATAAAAAAATAATAGTGTTTGTTATTTTATTCCCTTAAATTTTATTTTTCCTGCAAAATGTATACTATTAATTATAACAATTAAAATGCATAAAGCACCGTTTATAAATATAACTCCTATAATGGACCAACAATTAAACAAAAAACAATCAAAGCATTAAAAATCTACAAAAAAAAAATCATAAATTAATTTTTTATAAACAGTAAATTTCACCACTACAATTAATATTAAAATTAATAACTACAAGTACATTAGACATGTAAATAAATAAACAGACCTGCTGAGCAGCATTTTGTAGGTTCAAAAGAGGTTCACTGCTTCTTTTAAGAAATAATCTTAATTTATTCTCTTTGGGTGGAGGCTCTTTTTTACGTTGTGGACTTGGTGCTTGGTACAACATCTTATGAAACACTCTGTAAAATAACATATTTTTAATTAAAATATAAATAACTAAAATGCAACCCTAAGCAGAATTTAAACGCTACTATTTTTATATGATAAGCACAACCATTGTGTTTTTTAAATTATTTTTAAAATCAGTTAATATGACTTAAATTAAAACAAATATAATATCAATTGGTCATTCTCGAAGCAATAGGAAATATGTTTCCGTAACTAGGTAAAATTATTTGAAGTGACCCAAAAAAACATAAGCTGATTGCTTGACAAATTAAAAAAAAAATTGAAACTTACCCACTTGTTTCCTATATATTTCAGGACCTTGAAATTATTATTTTTATTTAAGTAGTTTACCTGTAACGGCCATTTTTGTTATGGTGTGCACACCTACTTTTGTGGTAGTAAGGGTTTATAGAAAAAAAAATCATAAATAAAAAACCATTGGTCCTGGACCACTGGTCTTATTAAAGAAAATTTTTATCAGTATTATTCTCACAAGCAATGAACACAGTAGGGGTCCAGGTGGCGAAGCCCCATGGCAAGACATAGCAAGTGAAACAAGCTCTGACCAGCTAATAATAAATAACAAATCTGTTTATGTACTATAATTTTGTTTTTTTTATTTAACTTTTTTCTTCATTTGGTACATTTATAAGATTATATAAAGTATTCCTGGCAAATGGGATAGCTCTCAAATTTAATGATTTAACTGGCCATTAAACATTATCTGGAAATTTTGAGCAGATTGGTCATCAAAAGCAGCAGTAGTCTGTGCTCCAATTTTGTTTGTTAGCGATATTTTTAATAGCTTTGTTGTTAGAACTTTGTTCTGAAGTAAGTGTTTCAATGTTTTCAATCTTACTGTCACTGTCCAAATCATAATTATTATCACTTCTGTAGCCAAAATTCTATTCATTATTATTATCACAATCTTCATCACCTCTTTTGTTTTCTAAAATTTTCCTTACATTTTAGTCAGACATTACTCTCCTCACATTTAGTCATCTTTTCAATCAAAAAATTTCAAGGATTTCATTTTCTCTTGGGGGCACAACATGTTATCAGCACCCAGACACAAAATTACTATAGTAAATGATTAAAAATTAAAACACCTATGCGGTATCTTAAGTGCGAAATAAAAATAATATTAAAAATCTAATATGAAACAACAAAATTGTTGTTTCAAAACAACAATTTTGTTGTTTAAAACAACTATAAACGTAAGTCAAAAGCCAAAAACAAAATATTTGAATCCAGATGCATAGCCTTAAGAAATCGTAAGATGTTAGGTACATTGTTGCCTAAGATATTTCGGATGTTAGCTCCCAGTTTAAACTTCTGATGTAATGCCGCTTAACAGGCACAGTCTACAAGGTGTGATATACCTTGAAATAAAGAACAAATTGAAGTTGAAAAAAGTACAATATTAGGAATGTTATTAGTACATAAGGTTTCATATATATGGTTTTAATGAGGCATGTTGGTTGGTACATGATGTACAATAGCACCACTGTATGTGTTAATCGTGTTCAAGCTTTAACACTTCACTAAATGGACCAGTTTTAATGATTTTTATTTTCTAGAAATAATTCCTATGTTGGTTCCATTGTAAGTTTTCCCCTTACAATTAAGTCAAAAATTTTTTTTTAAATGAAATATTACATTGTCTAAATAAGCAATTTGAAGAAAATTAGTTTTTTAAATTCTTTGTTTTTTATTTATTTGTCATTCAATTATTTCATTCATTTTTTTAAATATGATAAAGAATTAAAATAATAGAATAATTATTTTTGTACATAAAATGTATGTATTTATGTTAGTTGATGTTTTTTATGTATATAATTTGTAGTCAATGAAATAAATTATTAGATGAAATGATTCTCTCTAGTCATTAAAATCTTAGCACAGCTCCCTTGTGCATGTCGTCAGAATCCACAGAGCCCCCAAGGGAAGATAAATACATTAGATAAGGGAAAAAATAACAGTTAGAAAAGGATGATAATCTACAACACAATTTTGAAATAAGACAAACGAATGTTCCCAAAGGAGTAGAACTAAATTAGTTGACTTGCTATTCAAGAACAAATAATGTCTTGTTATTCACAAGGGACATGTTTTAAGTATTAAACAAAAACAGTAATAACATGAAAAGCAAGACTTTAGTATTGTGGAAGTTAAGGAATTATGTTACTTAATAATATAGTAGCATGAATTTATAATGGTTTTTTTCAAACATGATAGTTAAACATACAGAATGTATCACGAAGTTCTCCCGGGACTTTCATAGCCTATTCTACTCATGAAAATAACAAAAAAAGTTCACATAAACATACATCCTAAAATGTTTCCTCTGCAAACTATGGCTGATGAAAGATTTCACTCAGATTTCAGTTACTCCGGTGAAATGAGGTCGTACTGAAATTTTAGGAAGATAATTAAGGAGCAGAATTACTGATTTCTTATGGATTTTGAACTGAAAAATCAAATAAAATAGGTCCCAGAACCGTACCTGCAACAGTTATTGAGAAATATAGGGTGAAACCAATAAATTGGGGGAAATAAATTGGAGGGTTTTTTATATTTGACATATAATAAGTTTGCCCAATGGGTAATAACACATAAAACAAACAAAACAAAACTTGTAGAGAATTTAATTCAGAATAAAATGGGGTAAAATAAGTTGAATAAAACAAAGAAAAATTGAAAATATTCAAAATTTATTTAGAAACAGTACACTAGACCAAAGCGTATTATACATACCAGTTTATATTAATTGTTCAAAAATGACGCTGCCATTTTTACATTTCTTGGCACGATTCTGTACTGCAGAAGTGTTTTTTTTTTAATTTATCAGGGATGTCCTTAAGTTTCTCAGCGCATCCATAATGCGGACAATTAATCATGAGAATGTATTTTTGTTTTGTATATAATATTTTTCATCCATGTCCAGATGGAAAAATCTAAAGGTGTTAGATTAGGCAATCTTGGTGGCCAGGTATGTGGACCTTCGTGACTGATCCACCTATTTATTGGTTTTCACCCCTATTTCTCAAAAACTATTGCAGATATGGTTCTGGGACTTATTTTATTCGATTTTTCAGGTCAAAAACCATAAGTAATCAATAAGTCAATTAATGTCCAAAAATTTCAGTATTATCTAATTTCACCTGGGTAGCTAAAATCTGAGTGAAATCTTTCATTAGCCATAACTCGCAAACTAAGCGTTTTAGAACGTAAGTTTAGGTGAACGTTTTCCATTATTTTCATGAGAAGAATAGATTATTAAAAGTCCCAGGAGAACTTTGTATTACACCCGTATATGTAATAATGAGTTATTCTCCCAGTAAATATAGCTAGAATAGCAACATTAAAGCAGAAAGTATGATGATCATGCAAAGAACGGGTATCAGGTTTTAACAAATTTTTATGTTTTAGGGTCCAATTATTTCATCTAGACCAAAAAATGTATGTAAGTATTATGTGTATCACATTGCTTTTGGTCTTGTATCTCAGGATTGAACAAACTGATTTTCATCAAGTTTGGTTCAAATATTTCTATATATGGGACATTCAACCATATTAATTTTTTTTTTCAAAATTCTTTAAGGTGGTGGGTGGA
This sequence comes from Lycorma delicatula, assembly GCF_047948215.1. Classification (NCBI taxonomy): domain Eukaryota; kingdom Metazoa; phylum Arthropoda; class Insecta; order Hemiptera; family Fulgoridae; genus Lycorma; species Lycorma delicatula. Next base: position 16,103,429 of record NC_134456.1, read on the forward strand.
CATTGAAAAAAAAAACAGATTTCGATTTTCTTTAGACGCATTTTTGAAAACTTTAGTAAGCCAAATTTGTTGTTACCTACAATTCATATTCATATATAAATAATCCAAAATTTTTTTTAAGGATCAACCCCCACCTCTTAAAATTGAAAAATATGTTTTTTTCTTTTTCTCTATCTCCCTTTGATTTAAATATTTATTTCAAACATATTTTGAAACTTTAAACTTCATAAATAGAGCTATCATGAAAAGTGTACATTTTTTTAAACCATAGATCCTGGACTTAAACTATAGAAAAAGTTCTTATTTTAGCATTTAATGAATGGGATGTTGTTAGAGTTGAAGAAAACTTTACTTAAACAATTTTTTTAAACTTAACCTATTATATGAATATTTTTGAAAACATTTTCTTAAAATTTATTCCTAACCTCTAAAAAATATACATGCTGTTTTTTTGGGTTTTTTCGCTCAAACTCTTTTAATTTTTAATATTAACAAAATGTTTTAAATATTTTTCTTCATCACTTAAAGATTATTAAAATTAAAGTAGCTTCAGCACCTATATTATATCCCAGATCCAAAATGAGAAGCAATTTTTTTCATTACTTTAATAAAAGTTATACTTTTTAATAAGTTATACTTGATCAAGATAGCTGGGATAGTCATGCAATACTTTGTCAGCTTTTTTTATTTATAAACACTTCCTGACCTACACGTAAAACATCCAACAAATTACTAGTCATGAAATATTATCTTACTTATTTTGATACACTAACTACAAAAGTCAGTCAAATGTAAACCATACTTTTATTTTTAACATTTATTAATATAGAATAAAAATACAAAACATATTTATTGCTTTTCTATGTAATCTGTGTAGTTCTACACATTTTACCAATGTCTGGTGAGTTTGTGGGAAAAACAATTTGAGGAAACATCACAAACCAAATGCAAATGAACTCTCCTACTTCATTATCAATCTAAAATCAATATCCTCCTAGTACCTCCTTCAATGGCCTGAAAAAAAAAACACAGGGGGATAAATCTGGACAGTATAAGGATATTTAAGGTTTTCCAGTAAATTTCATCCACTTTATCCCGAGTGTTGAGATCGGCTGTGTGAGGCTTGGCATCATCGTAAAGGAGAATCAAAATGGCACTTTTAGTTCATGTAGACAGTTTTTATTTTGTCCAAAAGCTGGCAGTATGTCAGACATTGTACTTTGAATGTGACATTTGAGAAGAAAATTGAAGAGCAATATTCTTTTCCATTCCCAAAAGATGGAGACACAAACTTTTTCAGCTGATTGACACACTTCACCTTTACAGACAGGTTCTCCATCCTATTCCACTACATACTTCAGAATGTAATGATGGATCCATCACAAACAATTATTTGATGTGAAACATTGGCTCTCTCTTGTCAAAATCGATTCAAGAGCCTTTGACAAATTTTCTTAGGGCCTGTTTCTGATTTTGGGTTAAGAGTCTTGGAACATACTTTGTAGAACCCAAGGAGCTTTGCGATAATGGAATGACCATTCCTGACAGATCCGCCGAAACAATTTTATACTATAAAATGTCAATCATCTTCAATCTGATCATGGATTGAACAGTCACAATTCCTTGAACACCAACTGTGACTCATTTTCTACAGCTTCAAACCTTATTTTACCCAGTTTCTTAATTTAGTCATAGTTTTGCCTACGTGACAATGTCACATCCCCAAACTGTGCATGCAGTCGAGTCAAAATTTCATACAGTTTTGACACCCTCATCTATAAGAAATTTCACAATAATACATTGTGCATCTGACAATGGAACCTCTTGATCTAACATAACACTACTGACCAGAGATAAGTGAATACTAAAATATCGGCGATTTGAGCCCCTTACCACATCAATACCTCTGTCACTGTAATCCATCACTAAGCCTTTAATTATTTAAAATATTGGTATGCAGACCGTGAAAACAAAAGTACAGTTTATGTTTGATTGAACCTCATACCAATGAACAATTTGCAAATTTACCATTAATAAAAACTAACATAAACATTCTCGTTATTTTTATTTATGAAAAACCAGTAACAGCGTACTATCTCTGACAATAATGTATAATCATTTAACATACTTTTGAAGTCACTAATGAAGAATAAAATTATTTAGGTCTAAACTAAATGTAAAAAAATACTTATAATCCTATTTATGTTTTGTCATACGAAGAAAATAATTTGTTAACTTGCACATGTTTGCTTAAATTTTTACACAAAATAACTCATTCTTTTAACATATCCCTTAAATTTCAAATCTGTACCTTTAATCAATTATCAGCTATTATTATTCACTTTGTACAACCATTTTATCTTTTAAATTAGATACAATGTAGAAACAGCAAACAAGATTTTTTGTCTGCATCATTATTTAAAATTGATGAATTTTATAAGTTTCTTTTTTTCTGGATGATTAATTCACAATAAAAGCTTGAAGCCTGTGCAAGGGAATATGAAATGGAAATTTTATAACATGTGAAAAATGCCATACCTGACAGGATTTGAACCCAGGGCTTCAGTATAAGCAGCCAAGACGCAACCACAGAGATCAATCATCACTAAGCTGAATTTTTTCTTTTTTTTAATTTTTACACACAAAGAAATAATTCTTTTAACTGAACTTCTAAATGAGTAATAAATTATAGGAGTAGGTAAATTCTCTCTCTCTTTCGACCCTGCCTATGGATACAAAGCCAAAATGCTTTTATTAAGTTTCATATATTATTATACTACCACATACCAGTAAATATTAGTTTTGAATTATTATTTTACTTTTGTTTCTTTTAACAATTTGTTCAGGAATACAAAGAGACTAAGAAATTTGCAATATGACAGAACGAATCAATCACAGGCAGTTACAATTTAGGGTGTGTTTAGACAAGTCCTAACCCTCACTATACCTAGTCTAGTTACTGCCTCACTGTCATTTGGTTTTTAGCTGTATTAGTGAAAACTAGTAATGATCTCACCATGGTCAAAAACTGAATAGAGTACTTTTGCAGTACAAATTTGCACATGGATTAAATATTAATCAGTGTTCAGAGGAAATGACCCTTATGCTAGGAGAGGATTATCCTCATCATACAGCAATATTTAAGAGGTACCAAAAGTTTGAAAGAAAAAATTTTGGCATAGAGAATTCTCCAAGGTTGACCATCTTTGTCTGTGATGAAGAGAAACATTGCTGAAGTACAAAATATACTTGAGACAGACAGACATACCTGTCTACAACCAAACGAGGTGTCCTTGGGCATTAACGGACCCACAGTTCATGCTATTCAGCGAGATCACCTTCATGTTAGGAACCTTTGTACCCTTTGGGTGCGCATAACTTGACCAATGATCAGATGGCATGTCACGTTTTCATAGTGCCATAAAATGCTGAAAAAGTTTGAAAACAGGAAATCCCTACGTGAACAGTATTGTGATATGTGATGAAACTTGGGTGTACATTATGATACCTTGAATATGTGGGGACCCCCCTGCCATTGGCTGTTTGAGAATCCAAATCAGTGAAGAAATTTTAGAACGAGTTGTGTCAAAAATTCAGAAGTCAGTTACAGGGGAGTGGTATACTTAGGAATGCCTGCCTAAAGTTGTCAAACCTATCTAAAAACAGTGCCTAAATTTATGGTTTCTCACAACAATAACACTCCAGCACATTGCTCTAATGTTTGTTCTGAGTATTTCACCAGCACTGAAATAAGACTGTTAAAAGTACACTTCCTAAACTCTTGACCTCACTCTACATTCTACAATTACATTCTACATTTTTTTAGATATTACTTAATTTCCTCTTTTATCAGTTAAATTAAAAGTAATTTATATATAAAAATCTATAAAAAATAATTTTAAGTTAGTAATAACATTTATAAAATACGATACTGGCCAATTTAAAATAACAACAAAAGCACAGAGCTCTGACTAACGTTTATAAGTCATATAGTTCTGAAAAAAAAATGGTTTTATAAATTGAATAACAGCTCATAGTCAGTTAAAGATATAGATCTAAAATTTAAGGAGTGATAAAAGTTATAAGTGATAAGTTAAAAAAATGGACTAGCTTACATAAAACTTTGAGTAAGATTGGTGCAATAGTTCTTTAATACCATATGATCAAAGTCTAGCTATCAACAAAAGACACGAAAGATATTCGTTTTCCAAACTCACAGTAAAAATATATCTTGAAAAATGAAAAGTCTAAAACCATCAAATGTAGAATAAATTTTGATGTGATTTGTTTTGAAACTGGATGGATAGTTTGGTTTCTATAAGGATTCAAACTCAAATGCATATAATTTCAATGATGACAACAAAAATTATAGCTTCAATATTTAATGCAATAGCAAACATTCCAAATTCATCTGTTATTCTTGAACAAATGATGTACATAAACTCACTACTGTATATTTCCATCCAAACATTAATAAATACAAACTAGAAATTACCAGCTTCTGGCTGCTAACACAGCTTTTACAGCACAAACCGGTTCTCTTGTATCACTAACAAGAAATGTAACGTCACACAATTCTGGCATATTAGCCAAAAATTTCATATCTTCAGCTAAACCAGTTTTATTTTCAAACGTACTAAGATCTGGCTCATCTGTCATCAGAGTAGCTTCAGCCATTACACTGCTTGGTACCACCTGCACTTCAGGCATCCTAAACTGCAAAATAAAACTAAATTATTATTACAATAAAATTAAAACCTGATAATTTTTTAAGATGTTGACACTAACTTATGTGGTTTTTAATTAGATTAGTTCTTTCAAATCTTCAAAAGATTCATCGCCAGGGTAATTTAAAAGCCTTCAAAACGTATGAGGGACAATCCAAAAATTAACATCTGATTGGTCATTGAAAGTTAACTGGTTGCCATAACAATTCAAAGCAGCCACAATAGTCATCAGCTATTTATAATCTCATTGCATGCCCATCGACTGTGCTGTAAAACAATGGTCAATAAATCAGGTAAAAATCAAATTTTGGCATTGATGTTGAAATTCATGATTTAACTGTGTAACTATTCCATATTCCATGTAAAAGTGGCTAGAACAAGGTGAATCATCCATTGAAAAATTCACGGCTAACAGTATATATGATAAAAAGAAATTACAATGGGCCAAGAAATACATAAACTAGACTTTTGTAGATTCTTCAACGGTTGATTTTCCCCAAGAAATTCATTTCACTGAGGAAGGAAAATGTCTCCAGTTTGTTTGAATGGATGATGGAGAATATGTTTCTTCTAAACACATTTGTTTTATTTGTGAAACACCTGATAAAACAAATTTTTTGGGGCCATTTTTTTGTTGAAGGAGTTCATTGTGTTTCAATCAAAGGGAAGATGAATTTAGAAAAAATATATAATGATTTTCTAAAACAGAGCTCTGCCCTTGGAAAAGAAAATCAGGGTATTCCACCAAGATCTTATTCTTTGTAATTTTTCAAAAACAGCAAATAATCTCACGAATTACAATAATATCCGTTTTCTTAGGCAGGCTAGGAAAACTGCTGAATTCAACCCTGTTGATAATTTATAGATCATATGGTGAAGTAGTAGCATCTCAGCCTTTCATCCCGATGGTTGATCTAGTGATGAATGCATCTTCCCAAATCAGCTGATTTGGAATTCGAGAATTCCAGGGTTCAAGTCCTAGTAAAGGCAGTTATTTTTATATGGATTTGAATACTAGATCGTGGATACCGGTGTTCTTTGGTGGTTGGGTTTCAATTAACCACACATCTCAAGAATGGTCGAACCGAGACTGTACAAGATTACACTTCATTTACATTAATACATATCATCCTCTGAAGTAATACCTGAATGGTAATTTCCAGAGGCTAAACAGGAAAAAGAAAGAAAAGAAAGCCTTTCATCCAGAGGTCCTAGATTCAAATTCCAGTCAAGCATGAAATTTTTCTCATACTACAAAATTCCATGTGCAAGATTCAAAGCACCTGTGTAATTCTACAAACCAAAAAATAAATCCATGTGCAAGTGAGGAACCAGTTTTGGGATAAAAAATTGAAACAAAGTATAAAATTAATTTAGCCTACTCCAAAAAAAAAGTAGTGAAAGAGGTAATAAAATAGAAAAGCAGAAATATTTTATACTAGGAAAAATGTATGTTAGGTTAACCTCAGTTATCCTTTCGCTAGTTTATAGAACATCATTACCCCATGAATTATATTACATTTATTGCTGCACATATAAACGACTGTATTAACAAAATTTATAACTCATGTTCATGTTCATTCCTGAGCGTTTAAGGTAGTCCCCCATCAATAGGTTAGTGCAATTAAGGTGATTATGTTAGATTTTAGCAAGCATGTTCATACTTTCTGATTAGATCATTGTACTACGTACGAATACTGATATTTATTATTAAAATTACACCACACATCTTAGTTATTTGAAGTGTTGTGTTGTCATTATCACCGTTGTAGTAATTACAATTCAGTAATGCTACAAATCTTCCTGTGAATATATATGAATTGTTTGTTTTATCAAGAGATAAAATGAATTGCATTTGATCTGTTTCAACATTTTGGTATTTTACCAGAAGATAAATAGTGTAATCAAGGGCACGTCATGGCATAAAATCTTTTGAATGACTGAGAATGGTGGCAATACAAGAAAAGGCAGTACCTATTCACAATATAAGTGTCCAGTCTGATACATGGTTGCAGGGCTCTAAACTAAGCCTTGATAAAATGTTACTATTTATTTATTCATGGAACTATGAAATGACAACTGAGGCATTCTGTGAACACAAATTAAATATCAACCATATTACAGCTGTTGACTGGAAAAATTATCTATGGGAAGTGTGTGCCAAGAAGCTTTTAAAATCAAATTGTGTAACTGGCAGCCCAGGTCTGACAGTAGAGATCAACAAGTCTTTATTAATAAAGAGGAAAAGTCCCTCAGGAGCAATTGCTGTTCGGAGAGCTATGCCATGAAACAGAAGGTTTCATGATGCAGTAGATAATCGTTCTGCAGATATGATATTGCTGATTATAGTACAGCACACTGTACCAGGTTCAATAATAATTTCTGTCCAGTGGAAAAAATTTCAAATGGTATATGTAATTTGAACAGGAATTATGTACACTACCATTCACAGAATGCAGAATTTCATTGATCCACTAACAGTATCACATACTCAAAAAGTAGAAGTACAGGTACAGCTAAAAATAAAATGCACTGTAAAGTAGCAAGAGAATTTCTGAACAGCTACTTGTGCAAATTCTTATCGTAGAAAAATAAAAACTGATGATCGCAATAAGTTTCAAGCAATTCTTTCTAGAGATATGAGGTGTGTGAGAAAAGTAATGAGATTGGTAACACTGCGAGCGATCTGGCAATGCTGTGTCTACCGGTCTGTGCTAGACCGGTTTGTTCATCCCTTCCACATGCTCAGTACAAGTTTCAACTCTGTTCAGCCAATACATTATTTTTGACAGCGCCATCAGTGAAGTTGTGCTTTTGTTGTGTGTTACGAAAATGGAGCATCAGAATTTAGAGCAAAGTTGTGCAATCAAGTTTTGTGTTAAACTTGGGGAATCCACAACTGTGACCTTTGAAAAGTTGAAACAGGCCTATGGGGAACATTACTTATCAAGAGCATAAGTTTTCCGCTGGCACAAATCATTTTTGGAAGGCCGAGGACACGTTGAAGATCAGCCTCGCTCAGGGAGACCTTCAGCTTCAAAATCTGACGAAAATGTTGAGTGTGTGAGGGTTCTTGTGAGATCAGACCATCGTTTAACAATAAGGATGATGAGTGAACAGTTAAATTTCACCGTACATCAAATTTTGACAGACGATTTGGACATGCAAAAGGTTTGTGCGAAATTGGTGCCGAAAAACCTCACAACGGAACAGAAAGACAATCGAAGAAACGTGTGCGTTGATCTCCTTGAGGATTGACAATGACCAAGAATCTTCAATCGTGTGAACAAAGGTGATGAATCCCGCATATTTGAGTACGATCCTGAAACAAAGAGGCAAAGTGTAGAGTGGCACACTCCATCTCTCCTCGACCAAAATAATGTCAAATGAGCAAATCAAAAATCAAAACCGTGCCGATTTGCTTTTTTAGCAGTAGGAGTATCATGAATAAAAAATTTGTTCCTCCAGGACAAACTGTCAACCAAGTGTTTTACAAAAGTGTCCTTGAAAGGCTCAAGAAAAGAGTGATTCGCATGAGACCAGACACTGCAGACAAGTGGATGCTTCGTCATGACAATGCCCCGTGTCACACGACCATTTCCATCACAGAATTTTTGACCTCAAAACACATTCCTATGGTTCCTCAACCCCCCCCCTATTCATCTGATTTGAGTCCTTGTGACTTTTTCCTTTTCCCGAAATTGAAACGTGTCTTAAAAGGACATAATTTTGGAACTCTAGAGAACATTCAAAAGACTGTGACCGACCAGTTAAAAGCCCTACCAGTTGAAGCCTTCCAGTGCTGCTATCAGGAGTGGGAACAATGACTCTGTCAGTGTATAGCCGCCCAAGGGAACTACTTTGAAGCGGATAATATTATTGTTTGAAAAAATAAAAACTTTAGTAAGTAAAAAGTCAGTGTCATTACTTTTCTCACACACCTCGTATTTCTGCTTTTTGGCCTACACAATAAATAATTGTGTTCAAATGCCAGTATTCAATGTTTCGAATATTATTACCTCAATTTCAGCTTTCATTAATTTAATCATTTCAATTGGCAAATTTTTTTTTAACATTTTATAAAAATTATTTTTGACATTTTTATAAATTTATCTATCTGCACATTTTTTATTAATTTTTTTTTAAATGTAAATTAATTAAGAATTTCTTAAATATTTTTTTTCTAAAGCTAATCTAATTTTTTGATAAAAATACAGACAAAATATATTAGGGGAAGATAATGGAAGACAACCACTATTAATCTTTAACACAAAAGAGTCTGAAATTTTTCAATTAATTCAATAATAATGGGAGAGACTGCATAACAAGAAATTACACAAATATAAAAGTAAAATAATAGATTACATAAAAAGGAAATATTAAATGAACAAGTTACATTTTTAAAGAGAGTATTATTAGAAATCCCCACAATAAAAACATCAACAATACTTGGTGAATAAATACCAGTACTTCTACAGATGTAACAAATGTTTTAATATGTAAATACATTTTAAAGGATTTATAATAACTTGATAACAGACCCAGCATTTCTGAAAAAAAGAACCAAAGGGCAATTCACAAAAAAATGCAGATAGAAAACTACTATTATAAAGTAAAGAAAAGCTGAGAGGTGGCAACAGTACACAGAAAGGAAAATTTGCTGGTGATATGTTGAATAAAAAAGAAATAAACTGATGAAATCAATTAGAATCTAAAATTTGAGTTTTATATAGCTCTTTAACAATTTCAACAGGGTTGAAATTGTGGTTGAAATTGTTAAGAGCTATATCAATGGAATCATGGGATTCCACCTCTTTAGTGGGTACTGAATTCTATAATTACATTAAAAGATTTATAATTTGTCGAAATTGTATTCTTTTAAAGATTATTATGGATGTATATGCAATTTCTACTGTCCTGTACTGGAATGATGTAATATCTAAAACATAGTATTTTCTTCGTTCTATTGTCATTATTGCCATATTGTATTTTTATTATGCTTTTAATTAAATCATCATCTTTGAATGTACTCTGTGATGGTACATATTTTATATTTATATACATCAATGTAATATTTCTTGAGTACATTTTCTTTTTATCATTATTAAAAACTTCCTAAATCTCTAAATTATATTTTCAGTCATTAATAATATGTTTTCATTTTAATAAATGGTCAGCTACATTAGATATACTACAGCTGACCATTTACTAAAATCCAAACATTATTACTTTTTGCAAAATAATTTAGATTTTGTAAGTTGGTAATAATGATAAAAAAAATGTATATTTAATGTAACTGACCATTTATTAAAAGGTATAAATAATATTGCTGTTATATGTATATAAATGAGGGCTATTTTTTAAGTTAGGTCAGATTGGCTACGGAGAGAGGTTTAGCTCCGAGCAACTCAGGCTTCAGGATGCTTGAGTTGTGCGGGTCAACAACATAAGATGATGTTTAGCACGGAAAAGACCACGATGATGCTCCTCACATGCTGTTTGGCAGTGAGTTGGCTAGCCCATGTTTCAAAGAAAGGCTAGCATATAAAGTATGTTGAAGTTCAAAAGTAGCTCAGGTGTTTCTTGATGAGAAGTTGCAATTTAAGAAGCACCTTCAATATATCACAGGGAAGGCCTGGAATGCTTTCCTGGTATTCAACTTGTAGTCAATCCTGATTGGGGGTCTTAATTTCAAGACTATGAGCATTCTGTATAAGGCATGTGCAAGGCTATTATGCTAAAATGTGGCACCTGTTTGGGCTGATAGGCTAAAATTTACTGATTTAGGCTAAAGTTGTCAGGATATTTTATTGAGGGCTCAATGCCTTATATTGTTAACAGTAACGGATGGTTACCGTACAATTTCACAGGAGGCGATCTTGGTAATCACGGGTGTGAAACCAATAGATTTGATTGCGTCAGAGAAACAACAGTGTTATGTTGCAAAGAAGACAGGTGAGCTGACTTTAAAAAAAATTCGAGAGATTGAACAACATGGTGATGCCTTGTGGCAGGCCAGGTGGGATGAGGCAAAGGGTGGGTGTTATACGCATGATCTCTTCCCAAATGGTTTGCAGGATGCGTTTTGGGTACACCCTAATAAGTACGTGACACAATTTCTTTCTGGCCATGGCTCTTTTCAGGACAGACTGCAGATATTTGGCCTTCTTCTTTCTTTTCTTGTTTAGCCTCCAGGAATTACCACCTTCATTTACACTCATACAAGCGTAAATGAAGTGTAGTCTTGTACAGTCTCAGTTCAACCATTGCTGAGATGTGTGGTTATTTGAAACCCAACCACCAAAGAACAGTGGTATCCACGACCTAGTATTCATATCCATATAAAAGTAATTGCCTTTACTAGGACTTGATTGCTGGAACTCTCGACTTCCAAATCAGATAATTTGGGAAAACATGTTCACCATTAGACCAACCCAGTGGGTTAGATATTGCCGTCCTGCCAGACAGGCAGGACAATGTCCATGAAGTACTGCGATTGGGCCGACCTTCTGTAATCACAGATGATTTGGTACGTGAAGTTGGCACAAAAATTTGTGAAGACCAGCACTTCATGATTTTCACTTTGTCACCGATATTCCCACAAGTTTGAAATTCAGTGCTATACAAAATTATTTCTGAAATCCTGCAGTTCAAAAAACTGTTCTTGCGATGAGTTCCTAGACTGCTTACTGAGAACACCACAAAAGGAGAATGGCTAGGTGTTTTAACATTTTTGACTTGGCACAGTAAAGAACTTTACTGTAGGAGATGAACTTTACACTTTACACTTTTGTCACAGGAGATGAGACATGGGTTTCTCACATCACTCCAGCATCCAAGCACCAGTCAATGGAATGGCGACATACAACATCTCCAGTCAAAGTGAAAGCCAAACAGATAATGTCAACATGCAAGATTATGGCAACTGTATTTTGGGATAGACTGTACATGGGATAGACTTTGATGAAGCTTTAAAATGTCATACAGAATAACCTATGTGACCTACTGTCATCTGGGTTTTTGTTGCAGTATGACCTCATTCTGCAACTCAAACTGTAGAGTTAATAAGATATTTTAGAAGGGAGCAAATTGAACACCCACCATACAGCCCAGACTTAGCACCGAGTGTTGTCACCTGTTCTGCTACCTGAAGGAGTTTCTTGGTGGTCAGTGGTTTGACACTGATGAAGTGAAAACAATGATTGAAGACTGGTTGTTTTCACAAACAACAGCCGACTGATTTCTATGACATGGGGCATAAACAATTTCGTAAAACACTATGATAAATGTTTAAACAAACAATGTAACTAAGTAAAAGTAGCATAAAATGTAAAGAGTGAAATAAAAAAGGTTTTTATCCATACCTTTATTAGTTTTGTTTGTATTAGAAAATGGATCGGACGTTACTTAAAAATAAATAGCTCTCATATATAAAACAACACATAGTAAATAGTACACTCAGAAACTATCTTTGACATATTTGAGTCTATTCCCAGAACTTTAAAACTAATTTAAAACCGTATGATAAGAAAGAGAATCTTGTCTAATAAAAAAAATAATTGTAAATTAACTTAAAAATTAATAAAATAAAGTTTTTATTTATTTATTTATATAATAAATCTAATTACACGATTTAATATTGCTAAAAATACTTTTTTTTAAAAATAACTAATTTTATCCTATCACCAAATTGTGATTCACATAAAAAAGTGCAAACATATAAAAATTACCATTAGAGAGCATCTGGTATAATAGTTTACAAAATAAAAATTTGATTTCTGTAAATTTCCAATTAAAAATAATCTTTCTTTTTAAATATATCTTTCTTTTAATATAATCCTTTTTAAATATAATCTTTCTTTTTAATATATATTTGTATATCTGACACTTTTTCTTCAGGTTTTTAAACCTCAATCTACATTTCATTATCACCAAATTATGGTTGCTATCAATGTCTGCTCCAGGGTAAGTTTTGCAGTCAACAGAGAATTATATAAAGAACTAAAAAAAAATAAAAACCAAACAAAAATTAAAAGTTTTTTTTAAAATAAAGTAAACATAGGCCAATATTACGTGGTTAAAACATTTTGTTCTTAGTGTTTGTTTATCAGCAAGGTTACATGTGATTATTTTACTTCTTTGTCACTCATTAAACGCTTTACAAATTAATATTCTCCATTCTTCTAAATCCTCAGCATCCTCTTTTTCTTAATGTCTGTAACATCATTCCTTCAAATCCAATCATTCCTTCATCCGCTGCCTCTTCTTCCCTACTCTTAATTTCTTAACAGATACCATAAATGTCAGTTGTATTCACCGGAAGAAAATTTGTCAAATGCTTTTTTGAAAATGTTCAAAATATTATAGGTAATGTCCACACGATAGTAAGTGGTATCTGGATTAGAAATTAATGAAACAAAAGAACTAGGAGAGAGTGAAATAAGGATGTATGTCATCTAAAAAAAAAAGAAAGGAAGGAGAAAGAATAAAGGAAATTAAATATGCAGATAACAAATGTTCACTGTTAGCAGGGAATGAACTGCATTTTATAATGAAGAGAGAGTAATTATAATTGTTATCTTAAACTGCTAATTAACTAGCTGATAATTAACTAACTCTCATCATAAAACTCTAGTTACTGTAAAAGCGGGGAAAGAGCTGAGAATAAAGATAAATATGGAAAAATGAAAGTTTGGACACCAGAATTGACAAAAAAGTAGGCTCTATATATTGTGCTGGAAAGAAAGATTAGAGAGTAGACAGCGACTTAATTACTAAAGAAGTTATGTGACTTGGAATGAAAGATGTATGCAAGAAATAAAAAGTTGATTATCTACAGGAAAAAAAATTTTTTAAAAGTGAAATGATAAAATTAAACAACACAGTTCTGCTCATTTATAAAAGGATTATCAAATCTAAATGATAGGCTTCTATTATCTTACTAAATACTTTTGTTTAAATTCTTGTGTAAAAAAAAATTGAGCAATATTTTTATACATTTTAATCACACGATGGACATCTTTAATGAAACTGATTTTAATTTAAAAAAGAAGTTTTATAAAATGCTTCAGCTTCATAAAATATTCCATGAAAGCTCTTTGGTTTTTTTTAACAGCAGTCAAAATTGAGTCCATGAAATGGAGACACTCAACATCTCCCTTTTTTTTTTGTCTTCAGTCATTTGACTGGTTTGATGCAGCTCTCCAAGATTCCCTATCTAGTGCTAGTCGTTTCATTTCAGTATATCCTCTATATCCTACCTCCCTAACAATTTGTTTTACATATTCCAAACGTGGCCTGCCTACACAATTTTTCCCTTCTACCTGTCCTTCCAATATTAAAGCGACTATTCCAGGATGCCTTAGTATGTGGCCTATAGCAGTCATAAACAAACAAAAATAAATAAAAAGACTGGTACAGTTCTATGCAAGAAGACTGACTTTTTGTTTCTGACACCCGCACTATTTTGTAGTCGGAAAGTACTGATTTTTAGAGTACAACGCATTACATAAGTTTAATAAACTAATAGACCATACATACAAGCATCAAATTTCACACTCACCACTGTGACTAACTGTATAAGCATAAATTAGAAACACACCGCTATACAGTCAACATAATCTCAATCTTTTTTGACCTCAAATTGAGCATAACTCAAGAACAACTTGAATTCTTCATCGAATTTTCATATGTAAAATTTCAGATACAGTACATCAAATCTAAATTTCAATAAAACTGATCAATAGTTTTCAAAATGTTAAAACCACAAAATTAGGACTATACATATATATGAAACCCCAATTTAAATGAATGATATTTTCGTATTCCTAATGATTCAAAACACAAAGAAAATTCATTTTCAGCTCTCACTACCACCATGTAACTGAAAGTAATACTGTACTTTTCTTGAAAAGGTGGTAAAAAAATAACCACACACTAATGTTTGTATTGCTTATACGGATTGTTCTCAAATGTTTTTAGAAAGTTTGATAAATTTTGCACTTAACTTCTTCTCCATTTCATCAGCTGTTTCAGCAGACTTTTTCCTATAACCATTTGATTTTGTTATCTCTTTCTTTCTTTTGATTTTAACTCTCTTTTCAGCTCCTAATGCCATGATTGCATCAGCTTCCTTGTTCAAAATTCCTAATGATTTTTCCATTGCAGATTTTTCATTTTTAGCGTTTTTATTTTTTTCTTGAATCTGTTTTTTCATCTTCAGTTTTTTTATTTCTTCTGGTCATGTAAACAATGAACGCTAGCCTAAGGTGCTTTACTTAAAACATAATCACAATTTCTTTCTCTGAATACATCATAAATGATACTCGATGGAATTAAACTTTCTTCCTTCAGATTTGCCACAATAATCGTTTTAAATCTGAATAGCTTCATTCTACAGTTGCTTGTCCATAAGATAACATTAAGATAAGTTGTACCATATTCCAAATATCACTATCCCCTTTTTTAAAAATTAATTACCAAAAAAAGCATCCAGCTTTTATTTATCCCTCTGAAATTCATTGAAATTAATTGGGCATTCCAACATTTCCTTCAAGAAACAATTTAAATTGCTGTAATGCTGTATTATAGATATTTGAATCGATTATGTACGGTGTACGTATATTTTAAAACTTGCTTCAAAAATTTGCAAGCCATCAATGCAAAATAGATAACTTTTATCTAAAATGATTCATGAAAAATATTTTGAATGGATTTTTCTCAAAACTTTATTTAAATAAAATCTTGCTCCATTTACCCAAATATTATGGTTAACTTAGCATTCAAAAACCCTTGTATTTGAATAGATGCATTAAATCACGTGAAAAACTGCAACTCAAATCACATATGCAGGAACCTATGGAGGCACAGTTTATAATTTAAACTACTTCGGGAAAGAGTTGCATGTAAATTTCATTTTAATAAAGAAGAAAGTTAAATACCTAAGAGCCTATGCTCATCCTGGTATAAAAAGTAGGGGGTTTTTATCAATTCACATATTATTTCTACATCGTGCAAACCAAAGTGATTCAAGCATTCGCAATAAAGCCTTATGCTCCTGAAAACATATGATATTCCCGACATGAATTCACCACAGAAACCTATAATATGTCATAAAAATAATAACACAGTGAAAATCAATTGAAATAGTTATCATATTATAATACGATTTGACAGAAGTTTTTTCAATATTTCTCAAATCACAGTGTAAACTAAACAAGAACATTATGAAATGATGAAAATTACACGTGGAATCAATTGTTTTCTTTCTTAGACTTTTAGTGGATATAGTATACCTTACATCTATTCAACCACCCACTTCAGTTCAAGTGTCTGTGGATAATTTAAATTATATAAAAAATATAGGGCGATTATTTTTATAAGGCAAATTGTAATGTTATTTTCACGAGTATACAAAAAATTGAAAATTCTCTGGAACACAAATAAATTGGAGGGAACCAGGATTTTTGTTACGGAAGAGTGCAATAAGGAAGTAAATATGATAAGAAAGAAGGTAATTAAGATATAAGTTAAGAAGCAGGAATCAAACAAAACGGTAAACTTAGAGGGAACAACTTCTTTAGAAGATAGAAAACTGCATTATACAGAAATATTGAAGGTACATGGAGAATATATGCAAGTGAAGAATCAGAAGAGGGAGCAAGGAAGCGATCGGCAAGAGTTCTGAAGAATGTTAAGAAGCACAAGAGATCATCAGGGCAGTCAACCTCACCATCCACTGGTAAGATTAAGAATTTTTTTCATGCGGATTCTGCATCTTTATCAAGCAGAAAGTAGAATGATTTTATGATGATAAAGCATGTTTTATAACTTCTTAGAATATGGAGGAGTTTTGCAATATACTGTATTAATTTCAGTACTAATGAAACAATGTGCATGCCACTAAAACAAAATGTTTCTATAATCTGAGTGTAACACTGTATTTGGATTGAACTAATAAATTATTTATGCCTGAAATGAGTAATTATTTTTATTAAGTTTAAGATCTAATTTGCGGGCAAAGTTAAATGAAAAAAATTTGCTTGCGAACCAGAATCTAACAGTAATCTACATGAAAACGTATTACCACGTATATCAGTAGTATTACATACAGCTGTTGACAG
The DNA here is from genome assembly GCF_047948215.1 of Lycorma delicatula. Classification (NCBI taxonomy): domain Eukaryota; kingdom Metazoa; phylum Arthropoda; class Insecta; order Hemiptera; family Fulgoridae; genus Lycorma; species Lycorma delicatula. The sequence continues at coordinate 16,120,278 of NC_134456.1, forward strand.
AATTACATTTTCATTTGACTGATTTTTAAACAAACAATAAGTTATACTTTCAAGTTTATTGCCGTCAACCTTAGAATGCTAATTTTATCCATAAGAACAAGCGTATTGTGTTTCTTATCACAAATCTTACAGACTCTTTGAACAACATTGATTAATACAATGACTTTTACATAAACAATTAAACAGCAATTATTTGCCAAAAACCTTTTACAATTATCTATGAACAAATTTAAAAATTCTTTACATCGATATAAGTAATGATTTGATTAACAAAATGAACATGGATACAAATTGGATTTTACATAATAACTAACATTATGAATTTTGTATTGTTCATTAGGATTTAAATTAAAACATTTGGTTAAAGATCTGGTTGTATTTTATGACGTTGTATTCACTTGCGTGTTTGAAATGGATAAATTAATATTTTCTAAAAGTTATCATCTAGAATAAAGAAATTCAATGAAGTCTGTAAAGGTGGGAAACCTCTCATTTGACAACCTTTCTTTACATAATCTTGAGGTGTTATGATCCAATTTAGATGTTAAAAACTGAACCACGATAAATTAATATGTATTAATAGGAAGTTTCATCGCTTTAAGTGAGTTCACGTTTGCGGATATTTCATTAATAAAATCGGAGAAAGTATCTACAGATTCTTTTTTTACAGAACCTGATTTTAAAATGCGTTCAGCATTATGAAAACCTACTACATATTTATTGTCAAACCGCACCTTTAATAATTCTAGAGCAAATATTTTAAAGAATGTAAATAGTGTCATTTTTTATTGTTAGTTAAATCATGTCTATTATGTATTAAATTAATAAATACAAGATATATTAATATAATACTGCCATTCTAAGACATTACCTTTAAATATTGCTATATTTATAGGTTGTAATTGAGTTTGTTTAAATGATGTATTTGTACTAACTTGTTGATTAGATGGTTTTTGATTAATATTATTCATTAAATGTTGCAATTTGCATTCTATATAGTACACTAGTTTTCTTTGACCTGTTCATGATGCAATGATAAAACATCATTGTCATAATCTAATTCAAGTTTTCATTGAATGAGGCCATATTTGCATTGTAAATAAAGAAGATTCCTTAATTTAATTTACAAGGCATGACTATCACCTTGTGATGGATCAAATTTTTCAGTAAATGTGGCGATTCTAGTTAGAGGCTTTTATTGATCCTCCTTGTTTAATTAATTGTTCCTTTTCTATAATAGTGATTTAAATTAATATAAATTAAATATGAAATAAATTAAGAAAGATCGTACATAAATGATGTTGTAAAATTAAGACACCGTGAATCGTAGATTTTTGAACTGAAGATTCTTGAATAACATTTCTTCAAATTGTAGATTTATATATACCTGCAGTCGGAGGACCAATAAAAATGTAAATCGAAAAGTAGAGATGTTTGTTTTAATAAAATTATTCTTGAGTTTTTGTAATTATAATTATTTTATTGTAATTGGAAATATAATTCATATGTATAACATTAATAACTTATAAATCTTTATGTAAGTTTATTGTATTAATAAATGTAATCAGTGAGAGAAGACTAGATGAGTCCTTAGAGACTTGTAATAGGACTGAATGAAGTGAGGAGATTGCTTATATACTGTGTACGGAACCGCTGAATCGTCAGGAGCCGTGTAACCTGTAAAGAGCCGAGTGATGCCGACAGGAGCTGAGTGCATCTCAAAGGAGCTGCGTGAACTGTATGGAGCCGCTGAATCATCAGGTGCCACGTGCAACCGAAAGAAGACAAAGTTCTTTAAATTTTAAGTCCTCATGAATAAAACCTTACTCTATAACCCGTTTTCAACATTACTATGAGTCAAATTTTCTTCTTAATTTTGAAACTTCTGTTTTTTATTTAGAACAAAAGAATATTCCATAATAATTTTACTTTAAGATGAAAGAGAATAATGAAAATACAAGAGATAATGTAATTCCAATAAGTGATGTTAGAAATTGGTTTAACCAGGAATTGTGATTTACTGTTTACATAAATTTATACAGAATGTTTATAAAATCGTGAGCTGGCTATACTTTTGGATTCTACTTTAAAAACTAAACAAAAAATATCCATAGGAAAAATTGCAATTTCTTCTTTGTTCTTCCCCATCTGTCATTTTGTTACTTTATAAAAAAATTTATATCTCAAGTTGAGATAGAAGAATCACATCATTATTTGGTATAAAAAGTCTTGGTAATAAAAGTTTTAAAATTAGCAAAAAATCAGGACTTAAAATACCTTAACAAATTACAAAATGTTACAAAATCAAAAAATGTTAATTTTTTGATCCGTTATATAAATATAAGGTTTTATCAAAATGTATGTTATTAAGCCTTTTATTATTTTTAAATCGGTTAAAAATAGCCGAGTTATGACAGATAATTGAAGTTGTAATTTTGTGTCTGTTTTCATGTCCTCCACTTTATGTTCAATTTGATTAAATATTAATTGTTTTTATTTATTGTTAATTCTAGTATTGTAAATTAGTATCAAATTAAATAATAATTTTACGATAGACCTATTATCTTTTCATGAGCACAGTATAAGTATATCATACGCATTATAATACAGGCAATATTTATTTAGCCGTGCTACAAATGTACGTTTACCCGGAAGTCGACCGAATTGAACAAGAAAGTAAACTTGCTGAAATGTTTCAACAAGAAGGTGCACTCTCGCATTTTAGCCTAGGCGTTCGACGGGGCCTTTCGATGAAAGATTTCCTGATCGTTGAGTCGGTCGAGCCGGTCTAATGCTTTGGCCTGCGAGAAACCCGTATTTGACACTCCTAGACTTTTTTCTACGGGAATTTAAAAACAATCGTCTTTTTGGGGGTGGGGGTTCGATTTTGCAATTATTGTTATTTTTTAATCGTTAACAAATCGCCTAAGAAAAATATGGCGAAATTCCCTATAAAGTGACAAAATCGCCTGTGATTAGACAGAATCTGGAGATATTGAGGGCAAACTTGTTCTAGAGACTCATCCCGCTGACCTTTTACGCTGAAAATGTAATGACATCAATGCTCCATATATAAAAGTAATCTGACCACGTTTGGTCAAAATCGGTTCAGTAGTTCTTGATATAAAGTGATTTAGAGGCCAACCCCAAACACACAAACTACGAACCTTAACATACGAAAAATTTCCATCCGTTCTTTTAGGTTTCTTAGGTGTCAAAACGTCAACCCACCGGGTTGGTCTAGTGGCTCCCAAATCAGCTGATTTGGAAGTCGAGAGTTCCAGCGTTCAAGTCCTAGTAAAGCCAGCTATTTTTACACGGATTTGAATACTAGATCGTGGATACCGGTGTCCTTTTGTGGTTGGATTTTAATTAACCACACATCTCAGGAATGGTCGAACTGAGACTGTACAAGAATACAGTTCATTTACACTCATACATATCATCCTCATTCATCCTCTGAAGTATTATATAAACGGTAGTTACCGGAGGCTAAACAGGAAAAAGAAGAAGAAGAAGGTGTCAAAACGTCAAGATCCGGTGAAAACCACATATGCCCAAATTGGACCGATTACAATACTTTCCCTTCTATACCTATAGCGCTATCTAGACGGGAAAATAAAAATGGAGATATATATATGATTTATTGGATATCTTTCTTTGAAGAAATAATATCACGCTGATTTTCCTGATGGTATGGTAGCAAGACTGCCTTTTAACCAGAGATTTCGAGTTTTAATTATAGATACTAAATTTTTTAACAGTGTTCGTCAGTCAGATCTTGCGATAACGACCTCAGAAGCGGTGTAAACGAATCCTGTTGGCGCGTTAAAATATCGACTTTTGAAATATAAATGTTCTTTTTTTATTTATTAATTAGCTTTTATCTCGATTAATTTTTAATTATATTCTTGCATTTTATATGAGAATAAAGTTAACGCGTCAAATTAAAACAGATATCACTCAAGGCTAACCCTAGCGTTTTTGCCGCCGTAGGCAAACCCCAAAAATCCCGCCACCGCCAAGCTTCAAAAAAAGTTTAAAATTTAAAAAAAAAAAAAACAGAATTATAAAAGAACTATGTTAACCAGAAAAATGACATATAGTTGAATTAAGATAATAATACTAATATAGATTTACGTAAAATTGTTTTATTGAAACAAAAAATTACATTTTTAACGAGTTAACGACAACTAAAACTAGTACCTACTATTTTCAGAGATGATTTAAATATACTTTTAAAAAAATAAACAAAACTACTAATAAATAGTAAATAATATTATTTTCTACATTGAAGTAATCGAAATATATTTTTGTGGGTAGTTATTTTTTTTTACGCTCTAATTCAGGCGGCTTTGCCGCCGTAGGCATCGCCTACCTTGCCTACCGCCGGCCCCGAAACGTGAAAAAATATTAATTTTACCGTTTATCGAAGAACAGAATGAATTTTTCCAAACATAGTTTACAGAAGTATACTTCTGTAAAAAAAAAAAAACAACTTTTTTTCAAAACTTTGAACGTTTGTTTAGTGATATTACAGATATTACTATTGAAAATAACTCTCACTGTTTGAAAACCTACTTAAATATACGCTATCACAAATTTGAGTATACAATTAAATTGTAGTCTGTTCTACATTTCACTGTATCAAGAAAGTTGGACAGTTCAACAAACAAAAACAACAGAATAAACCTTTGTAAACCATCTCGTGGAAACTGAATTCTTACATAAAATTACCGACACGCCGTGCAAATCCTAACTTTTTTAAATATGGATAAAGTTTGCGTGATCCACTTCTCAGTAAGAAATATATAAATATAAATGTCATAAATAGTAAAATTTCTGTTATACATAATGTAAAATGTTTGGACCGTCTAATTAGATAATAAAGTTTCATCAGAATAATAACCCGATTTCATTTACAGTGGGTTAAATCACACTGTGTTGCTTTGAAGTATTTTATTAAACGCTAACGATGATAGGGTATACATAAACGTAATTTATACTATTATGTTTTGTGATTACTTGAAAAAGTAAAAAAAATACATATACTAAAATAGACTATCAGAACTTCGTTTTGTACCGGTAAATATGATTCGTGTAAATTATTTCGTAAATTATAAATTCTCATGTTTCCGTGCATTTATATTTATGAATGTATAAAATTTGCTAAGAAGTAAATGCTATTTATTATTTTAATAAAAATTAAAAAGCGAAAATTGTAATTAACTGGTAACAGATTAACAAGCGATTTTCCCTTTGCAAGCGTGCATGTACGTGTGAATTCTTGTATTACTGATGAACCTATGTTGTACACATGTAGTTCTATCAAGACGGAACATTAGATTTGATTAAATAAAATAAAAAGCTTTATCAACCCCTCCTGTACCGTCGGTATTAATTTAATCTAGTTTTGAAGGTACAGTTTTATTTAATTTATTGTAAATACATCGCTTGCGATATATTATTAAAATACATTTTAAAAAATCCAGATTGCGATTAAAACAAAATGTTTATAAATAAATGTAATAAAATATTTTTTTATACTAATAAATAAAAAAACAAAATAGTTCAATAGTCGATGACAAATATAATTTATACAATTCTATCGGTCTATTTTACAAAGACGAATTTTACAGATAATTATTTTTTCGTTTAATTTTTTTGATGATGCGTCAAAAGAAAAGAATTGTCAGTCGGTTACTAAGGGAGGGTGGAGTGCGATAGTGAGGGGAATCACCCCCCTCACTGACCCGCTGCGCCGCTGTCGCGCTGTCCCTCTGTTAAACACGAACAGAACGGCCAGCTGTCTTCCTTCGCGTCTGATTGGCTACCGTCGGACAGTACTGATCACGCCACAATTCAAATACAACCTTTAACGTAACGGTCATCACTTCTAAACGAGTAACAAAGTTAATAGCAATCACTATTTCTTATATAGACGTTCGATATAATTAAATTAAATCAAGATTAGTCCATTATTTTATATCGATTTAAAATAATAATTAAGTTCCTTTAATTTTAATAAATACATTAAAAATATTACGATAAAGTATATTCGTTTTGTAAAGTAAAAAAAAAATTTAACAATAAATTATAACAGATCAAATTTCTCCTGTTTTCTTTACAATACGACCTCGAAATATCCTACACGTGTAGTTTAACGAGCGAGGAATAATAGAATCAAACCCGAGCCCAGCTTTTTTAGAAGTTAACAATCGACTGATCGGCCAGTTTTTAATATGATTGTTATAAACTTACTTTGAAATAAAGCATTAAAGGATAAAAAAAAATAATCAGTAAAACTTATAATTAAATCGATTATTTATGTTTCTAATAAATAACGTAACAGACGGCCAGATAAATACAATGTTGCGTTACACGCTATAAACAACCTACATTCCTACATTTATGCAATTCTTTAATGTTTATAAGAACATAAAATATAATGTTATTTAATAGATCAACAAACATCAACTAAACCGTTTGCCGACCGACCTCCTAAGTAAGAAGCTTCGTCCGGAGGTCCCGGGTTCGAATCTTAGACACGGTTGGAATTTTTAATTTAATTTATATTATTGACTCGTTTAATTATTTATCAAAATATGAATTTATATTACAGAATATAAGGTATATGTTTAGTGAAGGCTGTTAGTTCAGTTTTTAGTCAAGGTCGCAGACACAACGTTGTTCGAAAAAAACAACGGTTTTTCCGATTTCGCATTAAACGGACTAGGTTTTGTCAACAAATCAGTGAATGGTGTTATAAACAACATAACCCAAGCTTGTTTATTATTACAATTCTGACCTGTGTGCGATGCCGTTACCAGCTGTCGCCAGTCTGCTCTCTGTGTGCGTTGGGTGTGTTAGTGGGCGCGATGAAAATTATGATTGAAAATCGGGTCGCAAATACTGAAAGATTGATAAACGCTATATTAACCCACTATATTATACCCTCCATCGCATTATTTAATCGCGTACTATTTTTCTTAATATTTAATTCATTAATTAAAATTTTATTTGGCTATAACTCTGGAACCGATGAAAATAATTATCACTTATATCGTTGAAAAACTCTCGATGAGGATTTATTATTGCGATTAAGAAAAAGTCCAGGATCCAAATTTTTTTGGATTTTGGGCTGTTTTGGACACTTTTAGCCCGGTCGATTGCAATCAAAAGGGAGGTGCAAAACTAGATGTTATAACAGTCTTAAATCCAAAATTTCAACATGCTACGGCTAATCGTTATTAAGTTATGCGAGATATATACGTACGTAAAGACGTCATGCCGAAACTATTCAAAATGGATTCAGGAACGTTCAAGATGGATATTTCCGTTGAAATTTGAAAAACGAAATTTTTCGCGATCACAATACTTACTTTACTTCGTACAATTAAGTTAAAAAAAAAAAAAAAAAAATATTTGTTGTGCTATATGACAGCTAATTGGTATATAAGAAAAAAGTCTAACTTAAAATGTCTAAACGAAGGTAGATTAGTTCACACATTACTTAATCTTAGTATTATTAATAAATAAATAGATCTCATCTCTCTCTCACTGTGTGTGTGTTTGTTTGGGCGCGTGCGTATTTGTATTGTAGATTTGCTTACAGTAAACGTTGTAATCGGCTAAGTTAGATAAATTTATAATTAGTGTAATCGTATCATTACCCCCTTACATACCACTTGTTAATCTTTTTTATAATCTATAATAATTTGCGGTTCAGTTTAGTTGTGGAAAATTTTTCAAATACTAATCTGGTATCGAACCCAACACTTTGGTTTAAGATTTAGTAAGCAAAGCACGTTTTCTGTGGCACTGAAGCGGCAACATTACATTTTTAATTGTTAATTATATTTACCAAAAAAAAAGTATAAAAGCAAGCACGCGAATGTGCTTTTGTATACGTGCAATCATTATGTGTACGTGCGCGGTTGTAATTATATATAATAAATTGAATATTAGATAAAATTAAATAATTGAAAGCCTCATAATTACCCGTTTATGTACCGTTAGCTATGTTTTTTAGCTAACACATACAGGCGAATTTTAAAAGTCGTTTTCATTTATTATGTTGTACAATTTGTAAGTTATCACGGTGAAAAAAAAGTCAGAACAAAAATTTTGGCTAAATTTTGTCGAATAAAAAAATTAATAATAAATCTGACCGTCTAACGTAAAAACCGACCGTTTCGAACTGCAGAACACATCAATATAAATTTCAAGAAAAGTGTGAAAATATTTGTAAAGTATTTCACGATGACAATAAAAGGAAATTTACCTTCCTAAAATAGATAGCTAAATTATTAATCACCAAATGCAGACACAGGTAAAACGTAAATTTTTTAAAACAAAAACAGAACTTCAATAAAATATTGATATCCGAAATAATAAGTAGCAATAATTAGAGCACATTTAAATAAAAATAAATTTAGTATACAAAAAAATGAGCAACCCCTTTTCTAGTGTAACGGTACTTACTTGAAAGCAAATTATTTTATAAAGTAATCTACGTATATATATTTTATTTAATTTAAATTAAAATAACAAGAATAAAAATATATTTCGCTAAGCTAAAAATAATCATTTTTGCCAAACAAAATTTGCAAATGATGAAACGTTCATTAAATTCCCATAATTCCTGCTAATGAGTTAACCTTTTGTAATTAATCACATTATTTGTGTACTATTTTGCTTATTACATAATATTTTATTGAAAGAACTTACCTAATTTACATGTAGAATTCTTCTCTAAATGGTCGTTTAGATTCGTGTAAAACACTACTATATATACTGAAAACAAATAACGTATAAGTAAACAAAATTTGATACGGTTTTAAAAACACCATTAGATCGGAAAGAAATAAATATCATTTATTGTACATGACAACGTTAATCGTTCGTTAATACTACTTATATTAGATTAATAAGTTATCAGAAAGAAAATATTAGATAATATTACAATCTAAGTTTTCTTTATTTTTACTACATCGCTGTATATAATGGAAGAAGCTAATAAATAATATAAACAAATATAATTTTTCATGAACGTAATAAATATTTTGACACACGCAGTTGTTTTGACTAATTGTAGCCGAACCAAGTTGAAGGACGAAATAGTCGGATACAGTCACAGCAATTACGCTTCCTGATCAATTCTATCTGTACACTCCCTTTTACTTACACCAACACGTACAAGTTACCGCAGTTAGTAAATTTTTTTCTCCGCTCTATCCGTAGTTCAGAACCCATCTTTTTATTTTATTCTGTTAGGTTTTTTTTACTATTATTTTCTTATTAATCTGCATAATTAATTTTAATTTTCTAATTAATGTTTTTATATTAAAATATTTTTAAACTTTTTTTAATATAATATATTTAAAAATGTATTTTTTAAATGTAATTAATAATTTTTTCACAAAAAAAAACCAAAAGGATTGATTTCTAACAGACATTCGATTTGGTTTGCTTTAATTCTTATTTTCAATTAGAATCGCATTCTCTTAACTGAATTTCAATGGTTTTCTGAGAAAAAGAAATTTTGACTATAAAAAAGTAATCGGGTTTATTTAACTATGTTGCTTTCCAACCTGTTAACTGCCATCTGTGATCGGAATTAAGTAACGTTTAATGATTTTACAGTCTAGGAACTCTTTATAACCGAATTTAAAAATATATAAAGTTTCATATCATTAGTAAATATCCTCGATGAATCGGGAGCTAAATTAGACGGTTCTGAAACTTCTTCAAGGTTTGTTATTTCAAAAACAAAACGTTAAATTTTTCAACGAATAAAACCTATCTATATTTAATTTATTCTGTAGTAAAAAGATTACGTACATATGACAATCTGCCATCGTTTAAAACACACACATACACGCACACACACACAGACAAGAGTTTATTAACCTCCCCTTAGAGACTATTGAGTGCGATATTAAACTCGAAAATCTTCTTTTTCCTTTCCTTATTTATACAAAATAAACAAACTACGTATCATTGTATTTAATAAATCATTGTCTAAACAAATATTCAATTTTAACAAATACAATTGTTACATTTTAAAATGCGTACAATAAGATAGATTAATAAATAAATTACACTGTTGATTCTTGTATTAAAAAAACCGTTTGAAAATAAAGATATGTTGCAAAAGGTTCTGGTTTCGAATTCCTAATCTCAGACAGGCTCAATATTCTTACACCCTAAAAATTCATTTCATAATTAAAGAGAAAAAAATAACCGGATATTATTAATTTGTTGGCAGTTTAGATTAATAAATTGTTTAATATAAAATAGATTATGAATATTTGTTTTAATAATGCGTATTAAGATCACGACAAGTTCCTTCCCGCGCTGTCTGGCCAGCGCCCGTTGTTGAACACAGTTATGTAATATTACTCAATCCACTCGACAACAAAGGTTCAAGTTTAACAGTCTGACGCGCTTTAATAAATAAATCCCTTACGCGATAGAGCTGAACTGTAGGAAGAATAAATCGATTCCGTATCTAATATTTATATGAATATAAGCGAACTGAGACAGAAGCATTATTCCATGTCACTCAAAGAAATTTCAATATAATTTTTGGATCAAACTGTTTCGTTCATTGAGAGCCAGGTATTAGTTAAAAACGACGAAATATATTTTAAAAGATCTAAATAAAATAAAATTAGGCTTTATACGTATAATAAAGTGAACTAATAAATAGATCTACGGGTGTATGTACGCTCTTACACACCCATTCGATTTGGATATTGTAGACAGGCCGAACCGTGAAATTTAGAGATAATACTAATCATTCATTACCTCCTTGCGTACTGTTCGTGGTTTCTATAATCTACATCGTAAAAGATGCGGTTCTGTTATTTTTCTTTTTGAGAAGATGACTGTTCGTCTTCTCAAAAAGAAGCAAATCTTTTGATCATCTTCTCAAAAAAAAACTGCAGTTCCAGATATCGATCGAATCTGGAACTTTTAGTCTAGCAGGTAGCTTGGCGCTACCTCTTCTCTAATAGCATGTAGATCATGTTACATCTAAAAAAGAAAAGATTAATAATACAATTTTTTTATTTCCTGATTGATATTTAAAAAAATATAGTAACACTTAATAACAAAATTGTACGTGCGCGCGCGTGGGGGTCCGTATTTACATGTAGTATATATATATATATATTTTTTTTTTTTTGAGGACGAAAAACGGTTGAACGTTGTCATCGCCCGGATGTACTATATATTGAGCTTGATTACGTATATAAATTGATTATACGTATTTAAATAATAAGTAAAAATCTCGTTATAACCCCTTTGTGTACGGTTGGCTGTTGTTGTAATATGTCCATTTATAGTTTTAAGCGAAAATTTATTCTCTTTAATATTTTATCTAATTATAAGTTGGTCAAGACCGATAGTCAATTTTAAAAACAATTTAATATTAGACGACATGTAATGGATGCTCTAATGTTGAAAAAAATTGATGGTGATAACAGTTTGCGAACCAAATTTTAGATATAATAATTTTGTTGTTAAACTAGCGAATGTCTTTCGATGACGTCGATTCCGTAGTGGGGGGAAGATGAGTCTAACTAAAGAAATTCACGGAGATGCTTTGTTTTGTGGTTAGTTATTGGCGGGAATTATCGGTAGATAGCCGACTGAATACGTAATGCTTCCAGTTAACATTGACGTCATCCAATTTACATCTTTTTACTGAGATATTTCTTATTACTGATTAAGGTGAGTTGTATTTATTTTTTTAATATTATTGGCCAATTATTATTGGCAGTTGTTTTATTCTGTGTATGTGTTACTCAAATTATTTATTAGATTAAAAATGTTAGAACCCAATTTACTCTCGTCTATTTTTACAAAATAAATTTAATAATAATAAATTTGTTTATTTATCTCTTAATAGCGGCTAAACAGTATCGAAAAAATAAACAAGTTATATGTTTGTAAGAGTATTTCGTGAGTAATATATTAGATGTATTTCGTGTTAAATATATTATGTTTTAAGTCGGGTAACGAGAATGAAGCTAAGAAAATAATTCGCATCTGTATCGTTATAAAGAATATACCGATTTACTAGAGTCCTGGGTTCGACACCTAAATAGCTTACCGTTTGTTCACCGATCTCAATTAATATCGTTAAATATTCAAATAAATGAATAATACTCGGGAATAACACAAAAATTTGAAGAAACTATTTTTTGATAGGAAAGAAAGTAACAAATAATCGTTTTAATAAATTTATCGGCGTAGTTTTTATTTAACATATATATATTTAATAATATAAGTAAGAAAGGAAAAAAACATAGGTAGTGAGTTTGTAGAAGGCAACCAATATTTTATAATATGAGTTCGACACCCAGTAAGGACTCTGTATAATCTTAATAATTATGCATACATATTATTTAAAGCAGAAATTATTCGTAAACAGTACAACGAGATATATACAACAAATAGTTCATTACAGATTTTTATATTTAACATTTCCCGTGTTTACTTTATATTTTTTAAGCTAAATTAAAAAAAATCACAACATTGTTGAAAATGTATAGTCGATCGTTCTTTTAGAGGAAAACTATTTTTAAGAAAGATATAACGACCCTCCTTAGATCGATCGGTTGATAAATTAAGCGACTGATATACCGATATTCCTAGGTTCGAATCTCGGCATCGTTTGGCATTCCTTATCGGTTACAGTTCATCTAATTCTTTACGTACAATTATAAACGACGCAAAATAAAGAAATTACAAAAAAACTATGTTTATTTGCTGATCAAAGGAGCACTGAAATTAAAAAAAAATTGAAGTAACATAATTTAACGATGTACTCGTATTTTCGAAATAAAATTCTATACGCGTAATTTTTTATTACTACAAACGACGTTGTAACTTTTCTTCTCGTCGGGAAAAATCTTTGGATCAGAGGTTAAATTTTACGTAAATTTTTCATTTACAGTTACCGTTTTTTTGTTATAATTCCAACGAGAAATTTTTTAAAGCTTTTTCACGAACGGAAAGGCATTAATAAATTTAAAAAGTGTCGAAAACCTTAACGGTCAATTTTTTTATTACAAAGTTTTTGTAAAAATGCACTTTGAGTGAGAAAATTGAAAAAATACAAACATGTTTAAGTAGCCCACCGCATACAGCGAGAGAGATTGACGGAGGGGGAGAGTGAGAGAGTGACTGGGAGAGAGAGGGGTCGAGTGAGAGACAGAGCGGGTAGTGTGAGAGAGCGAGGGTGATGGAGAGAAATTGAGAGAGGGTTTGGTAGGGGGATCAATGATGGAGAGGAAGCGAGACAGAGGGTCTCTCTCTCTCTCTCTCTCTCTCTCTTACTTCTCTTCTCTTCTAATACTATTCTTAATACGGAGTGGTATATAATCGCAGCTCTAACATTGTGACTACAACAGGTGCCATGTTGCCAATTAACCTGAGTTTTCCTTCCCCCCTCACCCTTTGGCAGCCAAGATCGGCATGAAGTAATTCACTGCGTTGCGTTTGAGTTATTCAACACTTTTACATAGAATAAATACATCATCCAAGCTAACCAGTAAGGAAGATGAATGAAAAAAATAATTTTTAATATTTTTGTAAATTTTTTATTATTTATTTTTTTTTTTTAATTTAATAATTAATCATATTATTATTTTACTATTATTTATATTTATATATTAAAAAAAAAAATCGTGTTAAATTCTTTGTTTGACAATAAGGTCAATGAACTTTGATATTTATCGTTTATGTATTAGTGTTAAAAACTTAAAAATCATACTTGATAACTTTTTTGTTTATTTTAATTTTTTTATGTTGTTATAATACAATTAGTAAAATAATCACTGATTTTATACATCCGGCTCTCGTTTAACCGGACTTATATATTTTATTTATCCGTAAAATTTACATAAACTATTGCTTGTTTAAGTACTCGAATTATCAGAGATTTTCTTGTTACAAAATTGTGATTCAAATTAAATATAATCTGAGATTAATGTTTGTTAAAACGTCGATTATTCGGACCTCCATATCTCAAACATTTTTCGACTAATTGCAGGGCCTTTTATCCGGAGGTCCCGGGTTCGAATAAAAGGAAATAACTGAAAACCTTAACATTACAGTTTAACGTTGGTTACGTTCCTTTGTTAACTTTGTATACATAGGTTTAAGCGAAAATTTGGTTTCAGTTATTATTTTGTCAAATTAAAAGTTTTCAAATCTGTAAAACATTAATGCTATACTGTCGGTTGTTATTATGAGAGGAGAAACAGTACAGTGTAGGTAATACATTTTAGTTGGCGCGCCAATTTTCATAATTTATTTTGCAGATTTGTTCGGACGTTGTTTGAAGCGACAGAGAAATAACGTGCGTGGCAGAGAACGAAAGCTTATGGAATCTAGCGACATTACACATGGCGCTGTGATATGCAGTTCAATTTGGATCCTCGTGTCTGCGGTCATTCTTGTTTAACTATTTCTTATACGTTGTTTATTTTGTTTTGGTGTTTAATGACCTTCATTATTAATCGAGGTAAGTTTCTTTATATTAATATTATTTTAATATAGCTTAAAATAAGTGTTATTATTTTTGTTTTCACGTACTGCATTTTCTATTTATAACACCGGCTACATAGTATCCCCCAAAAATAAACAAAAGTTACACGCTTGTTTATAAATTTTAGGTTAATCGGCCGATAAATAATTAACCAAATAAAATGCCAAATAACCAAATAAATAATTAACCAAATGCACAATCTAAACGTACCGTACTCGTGGGTTAAGCAAAGTACGGTTAATGTGTAAAAACGCGCTCACACGCACCCACAGAGAGAATGAGAGAGAGAATGTTAGAGAATTTTCGCGCTGTCTGGGACAGAGTGAGGTTTAAGAGACGGGGTGATGATAGTGATTGTGATGTTTTATTACTTTCCAAGAGCGACTCTTATTTTGATAATCGTATTCTCTAAATAAGTATATAATTTCGTACCAAATTCTTACGGTATTTTGTATTTCACTTTTATTCGTTTCTGGAATATTAAATTTCGTATTTTAAAATGCTTGAAATTTATCGGTGATAAATTATAATTTTAAACTTGTATTTAAGAGAATAGAAAGTAAAAACAAAAATAATAGTAATGAAAACATTGGCAAAAGATACCAGAATTGCAGGTAGTACAGGTAGACAGAAAGTTCTGTGTTCAAATTTCGGTCAGAATTGGCTTTTTTATACGCTTTATTAAAATTTGAAATAAAAGTAAGTGACGAACTGAATGTCGGTCTATTGCCCGTACAAATAAATAAATAGAAAAATGTATTAGGTATTAATACGTGTTAGGAATACCATTAATAAAGATAACTAGGTCGAATTGTAAATAAAACTGGAAAAATGTTATCTGTTATTATGTAATATTAGAATTTTTTTTTTTGTAAATTACTTTACAAAACTGATAAATTTAATCGTAATATTTTTAAAAAAATTATTAAAATTAAGGGAGATTAATTATTATTTTAAATAAAATGTAATAATAGATATAAAATGATCGACAAATCTTTATTTAATTTAATTATATCGAACGTCTATATAAGAAATATAATAGGGATATTAACTTTGTTATTCGACAGAAATACAGACACACGTACGCACATTTACGGTTGTATTTGAATTGTTTACCATCGCGTGACCAGTACTGTACGTGGGTAGCCAATCAGAGTGAAGTTAGCCACCTGCATTGTTTCACCCCCCCCCCCTCATTCGCGCTCACGTCTAACCATTAGTCAGACTGACAGTTGGTTTTACATCCCAAAAAAATTAAACAAAAAATAATTACCTCTGACAGCGTATGAACGATACAATTTTATTAAATTATTGTTTTATTTTTTATCATTGACTATCGAAGTATTGTTTTTCTATTAAAGCATTTATTATTATAAAAAATTTACTTATTACATTTATTTTATTTATATTTTATTTTTTTTTAAACACTTCGCTTTTATTATAATCAGAATTTTTTTAAATCTAGCACAAATTATGTATTACAGTAAATAAATTTGTACCTTCAAAACTTGATTGTATGTTAGTTCAATCTAGTTTTGAAGGTACAAATTTATTTACAAGGGGTTGTTGAAGCTTTCTATTATTTAATAAAATCTAATGTTACAGCTGGATAAAACTATATGTGTATATGTCTTTATCAGTAATGCAAGAGTTCGCACGCACGCACACCCGCGCGCGCAAATGAAGAAATACGTTACTACATAATTACAATTTTTAATTTTTATTAAATATTAAATACGTTTACTTCTTAACAAATGTTACCGTTCGTAAATGTAAATGCGGGGAAACGTCAAAATTTTTAATTTACTAAATCACACGAATCATTTACCGGTACAAAATAAAAATGCACATATTGCTATATAAATTCATATTTTGATTTAAGCACGTTTTTTCAAAAAAAGGCCTAAAGGATTAATATTTGAATAGATGTATAAATAAATATACACTTATACAGACTTTTGAGAAAAATACAAGGTCTTCTGAAGCAGCTTTTTCAATATTGTAATACCGGGCGAGCGACTTAAAATCAAACCTAATCGGCTCGAACTGCAGTTATTTTAGCGTCGCGTTTAATACTGCTATTACTAATAGTCTATTTTTGTCGGTTGTAAACTGTTCCAGCTACAGTGCGATATAGTTTCGTTCTTTACGATTATGTTTATTCTAAAATACAGTATTCCATCGAGGAAAGGGCTGCTATCGAGGAAGCTTTAGATCCTTTCAAGAGAAACGTAAAATATTTTCGCTAAGTTTTCGAACGTCAGTATCCCGATAAATAGTAGTAGTACACGATTCGGTTAAAAAACGGCGCACAACGGAGTCCGTTTCAAACTAAAAAACGAAATAGGCGACCTTTCGTCAGGACTCCGTAGGCCATAGCCCGTATTCAAAAAACAATATCTGCCGGTCCGAAAAAATCTATAGGGTAAATTATCGCACCAAGATCGTGTAAAGTACACATCTTGTAAGATTCTTCACGACTTAAATCTCGGAAACCTTATCGTGTAAAAACTAAGCAAAACAGATTAACCGAAACGTCTTAATTTTTAAGGGGGTCATAAAAGGAGTAAACTTGACGGGTCCTTATGATTTTCACCTGAAAACTCGAATAAAGCAGGTCCCAATATTGTATCTCCCATAGATTTTACGATAACCGCCGTAAAACAGAAAAATTCAGTGACGAAAAACACGTTTTTTTAGGTTTGAAGTACAATAATTTTGTTAAACGACTGAAAAATGCGTAAATTTTATTAAGAAAACATGTAGAGAACTTAATTTTGAGAAAATTGATGAAATGAAGTTACGAAAAACAAAAAAATATCAACTTTTATTATTAAAAACAAAACGGAACAAAATTTAACAGAAAACAGCGAATGAATTTATGAAAATTAAAAACAACTTTTTAGCGTAATAAATTTAGATCGCAAACAACAAATTTATTTGTAGAATTTAATAATCTTCGTGAGAATAGCACACTTCACAGCACTCGTGTTTCATTTGAACGCCAACCGGTACAGCCGATGAAAAGAAAAATTTCTTCAAGTAGTACAGTTTAGTTCCAAAACGATCACGCGAAGAATTTCTACGTTACTCGACATTCTACAAAGTACAGTACGGAGGACATTACACGCTCAAGGACTGAATCCTTGTCACGTCCAGAAAATAAAACACCTCAAGCTTGGTGATCGTGCCGGACGGGTTTTTTCAGCGGGTTAACATAATTACTTTTAAATCTCGTTCGTACTATTTTTGGACGAAGCTACTTGTACCCGTAACGGCGTAAACAACACGTGAAATTCACATAGGTGGTGTGAAGAAAACCACACGCTCCAGTCGGATCAAATTTCCAGCCGTAATTTTCGGTGAACGTTTGATGCGGCACGATCGGCAACAAATTAGGCCCTTTCTTACTAAAACGTGTCACGGGGAGAAATTTTTAAACGATGTATTTTTTTGCTTGAAAATTTGTCATCGTAGAAACAAATCGAAATGTATTATCGACTTGATGGAATACCGACACGTTTGCCGAATAAAGTAAGACGGTTTTTAGATGAAAAATGTACCGGTATTTACGTAAACTCTACGACTGGACGTAGAGGGCTGGTAAATTGTCCGAGTAGATAGCTGAACCTTAAATCCCTTAGATTATTGTTTACGGGAACGGATGAAATGAGAGGTGTACAAGTAAAGAGTAGACGCACGTGACGAACTGATCGCTTGCATTCTCAGTGCTGTTGCCCCTCATCAAGGAACGCAAGGAAACGAGTTGAAAAGTGCATCGATGTTAACGGTGGAATTTTCCAACGTTTATTTTAAATTTAAAAAAATATAAACCACAGTGAGTATTTTTTTTAAAAAGTGAATTAAAATTATTTTAATTTTTCAAAGGTTAAACATATTTTACTAAATAAAAAAAAGAAAACGGTTGTTTTTACTTTTACAAATCCTTAAAGTTTTTTTCTCCATACAGTATATTACAACGATTTTCTCAGAATTAAACTATCTACAAGTTTGTTTAACAAAGTTATTCTACTTCAAACCTAAAAAAACGTTTTTCGTTACTGAACTTTTCTGTTCTACGCTGGATATCGTGAAAATAAGGGATGATAGTTCTGGGTTTTATTATTCTATTTTTCGCGTCAAAAAACATAAGAAACCATCAATTTTACCCCTTATATATATAACGCCTTAAAAATTTCAGTATGACTTATTTCACCGGGGAACTGAAATCCGAGCGACATCTATGCTAGTTAACGGTAACTGATAGTTACCGTTTATTTAATGTTCCATTTCTGACAAATCAGGTGACTTTATTATTAATATAAAAGTACACGTTAAAACAATCGCACGCGTGCGCATAGAAATTTCATATCAAATATCGCTAAATATTTAAAATTAAATAAATAAAACGAATGAAGGTTGTAACAACGGAAAAAGAACTGCTCCCACTGTTACACTAAAAGTCGTGGGTTGAATTGGCGCCTAGTTATGGTAAACGTATAACAAAACAATCAAAACGTAGTTAATAGCTGAACCGACTTAAAAGTGAAAAATAAAATTAATTACTCGATTTCCGTAGCCGAGCGGTAGCGTCTCGGCCGTTCATTCAGAGTACCGGGTTCTAATCTCGGCCAGACACGGTATTCTTCATACGCTAAAAATTCCATTTTCACGTTCTCGCTTTAGAAGTGTCTTTGTAAGCTTCTGCGGTGAATTAATTCATCGATCGAAAAAAATAAATAATAAATGAACGATAAACATCGTATAGATAGATGGTAACAGCGACCGATTCAGTCATCGTGGACGGCTATCAGGAAGTTGTTATTACGTCTAATGTTTGAGATAGCAGAACTGCGGTTCAAATTCAGTTTCTCTAGAGAGATATTCAACATTTATAGTGAATCGATATAGATGATGAGGATCATATGATAAAAAATGTCACACCCTTACCGTGAATCAAACCGACTATCGATAAAATAAAAGATACACACACCACCGCATTACACTATCTGATTGTTCTGTCGCCTAAAGTTATTCATCTACTTTCAATCGAGACGTGAAAGTAAAAGATACCTCTATAAATTTTTCTTTTGGGGTTTAATTAAGTTAATAAATAATTTTTTTTATTCCGATTAGTGTAGAATAATATATTATATAAGAGTATATAATACTCCGGAACGCGTAAATACGCTATTTCATTAATAAAAAAAAAGGAACTGTCCTGGCATTTGTGCGGATGGATCAAGGGAAACCGTGGTAAAAACTTAATCAGATCGGCATGAAAAATTTCACATCGATTACAAAATAAAATTAGGTTCGATTAAAGTCCATAAATATAAAAACAGATGAAATAATATCGAGATAACTAAATTAAGCGACTAAATATATAATAATTCACAATTCAGAAGGCGTTAATGAAAATTATTTGTATTTGTTTACACGGTGAACAGGATACGGGAAATTGAGGTTTTTTTTTATAATTTAAAAATTATCGACACAGTAATATTGTTTATGTAGAATGAAATAATTTAATTGTTTTTTAAATAAACAACCGATGTTAATTTTTTTTTTGAAACGGTTCAGTAACGGAAGCATAATATAATGCGGGCGATTTACACATAGTTTGTCTTTTAACCAGTGATTTCTCAGAGACTACTAAAAATACAGTTCTCAAACCAATTTCTTTCGATTTTTCACTTCAGATTTCATAAAGAAAAGAAAACATAGCATTTACTCTTTTATTTAGATCTACAATCTGGCTTAATTTTACCAAACTGGCAAGAATTAAGGTAAAACTTTTATCAGACAAGAATCGCTAACCAAGAAAATGTAATTTTTAAAACTATTTGAATGTAAGCGTATGTAAATTTTTAATTGAAGAAACATATTTTCTTTTTGAGGGGTTCATGATTGCTTTTTTATCTTTTTTTATAATTTCAAGTAATCCTCATTACAGCTTTTTTGTAATAGATCTATATCTACACACACACATATGTATATATATATATATATATATATATATATATATATATATATATATATAAATAATTTGATGAAGGGGAGAACGACTAGGAAACAAAATGTTTTACTAAGAAATTTGATTTTTTCCTCGATATAATTTCAATACTGCATAATTTTTATACTAAAAACGTCATTTGACAAAAGGGTTCAAATCTGACTCGAATTCTATTACTCGATATTTAAAAATATTTCGAGATTGTATTCTAAATATCAATGGCGTATTTGAAATAAAAATCAGTCAAGAGGAAATCTGGGGAAGTTATGCAACCGTGTACTAGTTTTGATTTTACTAAAAAAGAAAAAAAAAAAAAAAAAAAAAAAAAACTACAAAAATATATAAATAAAATGTAATTTTTTATAGAAATAGAATAAAGTAAGTAGACTGTGAATTTTTTATTCTGTAGTCTTATTCAATTAGCCATTATTTCTAATTCTGATGCACGGCTTACACACACAACTTAATTTAAAATATTTATTATTTTATTTAAGTATATTTATTCGTTTACTTAATTCAATGATTCTAACTAAAGCGCGCGCGCATACCGTATTTAATTCGCATACCGTCATGTGTGACGGGACTAGCGACAACAGTCGGCATTAACTAATGTAATTTCACAAGTTGCACAGAACAAATTTCGCTTACACCGTCGGCAGATTGTTGCAGCTGTGAGGCTTACCGCACCGGCCAGTCCGAACTATTTTTTTACACTTTAAATATTATTCATTTATTTAATTTTACCGCTCACCTGTGACGTCACAATATACTCGTATAACAGTAGTTTAGAGCATTTTTTGGGGTGGAGGTGCGATTTCGCAAATATTTTTATTTTTAAGAAAAATACGACTTTAATTAGGTGAAATCTCGAGATACCGAGGGTGCCCTTGTCCTACAGCCTCGCCCCATTGAGTTTTTAAGTTGAAAATTTAACGCATCAATGCCCCGTATATAGAAGTAATCTGACCGTGTTTGGTCAAAATCGGTCCGGTTGATCTGGTGATATAAGACGATTTAGAGGCTCACACCGAACTCGCACACTCGTACATACGAACATTAACATTCGGAAAATTTCCATCCGGTTTTTTGGGTTCCGTAGAGGCGAAAACCGCGTATGCCCAAATTGGACAGATTACGGATACTTTTTCCTTCTAGAGCTACAGCTGTACTATAGCGTTATTTAGACGGGAAAATAAAAGAACCGCTCCACATTTTTCTGGATGGATCAAGGGAAATCATGATAAATACATAACCGTGATAAATTCATGACAATGAGTGTCACAAAATATTTAATTAAATGAAAAAAAAAATTAAAATCAGTTAAAAATTGTATTAATACTAAAAAAAACACAACCACAGGCGATAAAGTACAATTAACAACTCGGCATCGAATTGAATTTACTATACATAACCTATCGGAAAAATGTTCCGTTGAATCGCTTAAAACTTTACTTTAAATTTACTATAGAGATATCCTTCGTAAGTTAGATCCACGTGTGGATGTCTGTTGCGTATGGAAAAATTATGCAAACCATAGAAATATGATTTTACTCTCAAATAAATATACATACAGAGTTTTTATATAACAACTGTTTGATTTCAAGTACGATTTAAACGGCATTATATTTAAGGTAGTATAGCTTACTTACTGTACATTAGTGTCTATCCTTAACGGGTAGATTTTGAAGTTTTTCTTGGTGTACTTCGATATATGTACCGTTCGCTGCCCTGCAAATGTCCAGACGGTAATCCGGCTCTTCCCACGTACTCGTCAGGATGTCGAGTGTAATGTATGCTACCGTCGCACTGCAACAACCCTCTCCTGTAGATAGCTGATGTCGGGGATTTTCTCCGAATAATGATTTTTATATGCCTCCCAAAAAGAAATCTAATGGCGTTTAGGTTCCTTGGTGGCCTTGCGATCAGCCCTCCTCTTCCATTCCGCTTGTTTTGAAACCGATGTATAATGCAGCACGGACACGGTTGCTGTAACACGGCGAAGCGCCATCTAGCCGATAGAAAATTATGTATTTGAGCTAAATTTCAACTTTTAGTGGTTAATGGGGGTCACATTAATTCGGCATTAAGCAGGCAATGAAAAAAACTACAAAAAATAAAATTATAAATAAATATTTATTTTCATTATTTTAGGTAAGAATAAGGATATCAAAGATTAAATTCCACGGAAAACTAAACGAACTGTTCCGGCATTTGCCCTATTGTATCAAGAGAAACCGTGGCAAAACCTTGATAAGAACAGCCTAACAATATTTATGTCTACGATACATTTCACATTACAGGCTTATAACACAGTAAAAAAAAAATGTATACATTACGATAATATTACAATTTTAATTATAATAAATCTTTATGATTTATAAATTTCTTCCACATCTGATGATATCCATCCTTTTTCCCTGCAAAAAGAAATAAAAATTATATAATAATAACAATCTACAATCTCTTATCAATAAAATGTATCGAAAGGTTTTCACCTGTTACACCAGTCTTCAGGAGAATATAGAAAAATTGAGTGAAAAAACACATTATATGTTACGGTTGTTCATTACAAGCACGAGTATATTCCTTCAATTCTAACGATCGATTATGAATACATTTTTGATAAAATATTAAAAAAGTCTTATATAATATAAGGAAAATTACAATGAATGTAATCGATATGTGGATTAACAGAATAAAAGTTCTTTGAACAATGAACTCAAACCTAGAAATTTACAATTATGTAATCTATTCTGATCGGTTCCAGATAAAAATCTAAACAGTATTTTCATCCTGTGTACTGATATTTGTCATATATATATGTATGTATTTCTGGGTTTTGCAACAAAAAAAAAAAAACACATCAGTTATTTTCCAGTTATAAATAAATCAAAAAATTATTGTGCTTTAATGAGCAAATATCGTTTACTATGCTTAATTTACAAAATGTATGAACAGAATATTGCCTTTCATACGAGTGACGTAAAGAAACAAATCGTTTTCAACTCTAGATGAGGGAGATTAAAATTTAATGAATCAATTTTTATTTTTTAACTAATTTTTCTTCTGCTACCTCTTTAGGCTACCTAATGATGGCATAGAGACCTGCAGTCTGGTCTTTGGAACTGTTGCTAATTGTAATCTTAGTTAGCAGTCAATTTACTGTTAAAGCTAAATATTTAAAACTTATATTTAGGTATAAAATAGATAATAGCGTAGATAGGGCTATTAGTCCCTTAGTAAAATGTACGTATACTACTCTCGCATCGATTTAAAATACCAAATTTGGCCTTATAATTGGAAAAATAAAATAAAGTTAAACGAAGTCAGGGACGGACTCCCCTTTTATGACTAGACTAATTTACTGTAACAACTCATCTTTTAGCTGCGCGATTACAATTGCGGTCGATGTCTATACACAGTTATGGTCACAAGCAAGAATTTAGCCATCGAAAGTATCTACCTTCACAAAAAATAGACTTGTTGGCTGTAGTTGAATGAATTGACAGATTCTTGTACATTCAATCCACCATTATGGCGTAAGCCATAATGGTTCACCGTTCATGACAGATCATTTTTCCTCTTGGCTTTGAAGTTTCAAGATGTTACTTTAGCATCCAAGAAAGTTTATTTAAATGAGTTAATTAAATCTTGTATTCTGATGAGTAAATAATAATAATATATTATATACTTTATATACATCGCATCTCTTTTCAGTTAGATTCCAAAATGTGTGTTATAGTTATGATACCGAAGAAAGCAGGAGCAGATAAACGTGAAGAATACAGTAAAATTAGCTTAACTAGTCATGCATCAAAAATCTTAACTAGAATTCTGTGCATAAGAATTGAAAGGAGAGTGGAAGCAGTGTTAGCAGAAAACCAGTTTGGTTTCAGGAAAAGTCTAGGGACAAGGGAAGCAATTTTAGCATTCAGATTAACAGTAGAAGGAAGATTAAAGAAAAACAAACCTGCATACGTGGCATTTATAGACTTGGAAAACGCATTTGATAACGTAAACTGGAATAAAATGTTTGCATTTTAAAAAATTTAGGTTTCAATTACAGAGATAGAAGAAAAATTGCTAACATTTATAGGAACCAAACAACAACAGTAATAATTGAAGAACATAAGAAAGAAGCTGTAATAAAAAAGGGAGTTCGACAAGGATGTTCCCTATTCCTGTTACTTTTTAATCTTTACATAGAACTAGCAGTAAATAATATTAAAGAACAATTTAGATCCGGAGTAACAGTACAAGGTGAAAACATAAGATGCTACGATTTGTTGATGACATGGTAATTATGGCCGAGAGTAAAAAAGATTTAGAAGAAACAATGAACGATTTGGAAGAAGTTTTACACATGAACATAACAAGAGCAAAACAAAAGTAATGAAATGTAGTAGAAATATTGTAGACGGACCACTGAATATGGAAGAGAAAAGATTATGGACGTAGAAGAATTTTGTTATCTGGGAAGTAGAATTACTAAAGATGGGCAAAGCAGGAGCGATATAAAATGCCGAATAGCACAGATTTCGAATCCCCGTCAGCCATGGGATTTTTCACACATGCTGCAAAGCATTCATCTCATCCCCTGCGGATAAAAATTGCTTAACTGCGGACCCGGAGGGTAAAAAAAAAAAAAAAAAATTCTGTCTACCTAGATTTAGTATAATGTTATCTCTTCAACATTTTAAAGGAAACTAAAGATTCATACATTAATAATTTTAACAATAATTAAGATCAGCTGGTTCATTAACAATTAAAAAGAAAATGAGATGTTTACATTTAAGCGAGAAGACAAAGAAAACAATTGAATCTGAACATACTGCTCGTCAAAAAAGAAGTTCTTTTTTCTTGTAATATCATATCAAATCAATATAAGGTAGATAAATGTTATATTAATACAATTCAGTGATACAAGATAAACCAGGTATATTTATTTTACATTTTTTTATCAATATAATGTATAATAGTGATCACAAATCAATGACAATGTATACAAATAATAGTAATAAGAATAATCAATAATGCTCATAATATTAATAATAAATGTAAATATATATTCTTGGAAAATTGTACCTGTAATCGTATAGAGAGTAAGATTTCTATAAATATGTTATTCATGACACAAGAGATGTATCCAATGGTCTGAATAACCATGTGCCATTAGAAAGTGTAAATAATGAAGACATTGCACATTTAGTGACTTATCACATCTAACATATAATATCTATGTGTGTGTGTACTTATGTTGTATGTGTTGTCTGTGTATGTGCATGGGTGTAGTATATATGAACATGCAAATATAGTATAATAGTCCGTACAGTAGAGAGTTAGAAGAGCATATCAGTATGATATAATTATACAGAATATTACATTATATATCAATATATAACATTTATGATCGTAATATAAATCGCATTAATAAGTTACAATAATAAAGTATAATATCAATCAAAATTATTATTTTAACAATATTCTCAATTAGTAACATGTGAAGTATTTTTTTTAAATAAATAATTTTAAATTATCAGACACTGGCAGCAAACACAACTTATGCACAGGTCTTTGAAGCTGACCATTCGTAGTCTTTAAATCAACTAATTGGTCAGGACCTCTTCTTTTTCCTGTTTAGCCTCCGGTAACTACCGTTTAGATAATACTTCAGAGGATGAAATGTAATGAGTGTAGTCTTGTAAATTCAGTACAAAAAGGATTGAATGTTTGATTTTAGATTTTCCGAATTTAAATAAGTCATACAAAATATTCTTGGCAGAACGGAAGTTGGAACAATTATCTGAAAATATTTAGGTAGGAATACCTCTTTGTGAAATAAATCTTTTGAGCGTTGCTATGAATGACTGTGTAGTCAGAGAATTGACGAGAAGGTACTACTATGAAAGAGAGTAACTGACCTAGTTGTTGCATTTGAGTTTTTATGTGAAAGCAAGAACAATTCAAACATTTATTAATGACTGATGCGTCAATTACTAGAATGTAAAAGATGTAAATGCTCAGCAGTAAATAAATAATTTAATTATATTTGCCTTTGAGTGTACAATAATAGGATGTTTAGTTTGATAATAAAATAAAGAGTGTTGTAATCTACCTCCCACTTGTAATAATCCTAAATCATCCAGAAACAGGTCAAGCGAAATGATTTTATTTTGGTTAGAAATAATTTGATGGTTCTTAAGTTTATTTAATTCATTACTTTTTTTTTTCCTGTTCAGCCTCTGGTAACTACAGTTTAGATAATTCTTCAGAGGATGAATGAGGATGATATGTATGAGTGTAAATGAAGTGTAGTCTTGTACATTCTCAGTTCGACCATTCCTGAGATGTGTGGTTAATTGAAACCCGACCACCAAAGAACACCGGTATCCACGATCTAGTATTCAAATCCGTGTAAAAATAACTGGCTTTACTAAGACTTGAACGCTGTAACTCTCGACTTTCCAAATCAGCTGATTTGGGAAGACACGTTAACCACTAGACCAACCCGATGGGTAGATATAAGAACCTATTTTAGTGTTAATGAAAGAGTCACCTAACAGGAGTTTATCGGATTTACATGGTAATTAAACGATAAATCTACCTTGATTGTTTCTAGTGGTATTAAGTTTGAAGTGTGTTTCACATGTAAGAAGATTCATTAACTGAAACATCAGAATCAGCTTCATAAATTTTCCAAACGTTTTCAAGTATAGTTCAATGATCTAAGGTATTATTGCTTGTAAAAAGGAATGTAACAGTATTCTTATGTTTAAAGTTAGATCTAGAATAGTAACTAACATTATATAGTTTATAAATCTTGCTAACCTTGGAAGTAGGATGTTTGCGATAAGATTTAAATGCATTGTTGTACTTAACATTTGCATTTCCAATACTGAATTCCATAATTTGGCAGTATTATAATCTAGCTTTGTTGTTAGAAATTGAATTACAATAAATTCAAATATGTTAACTGGAAGTTGTATTCCTTCAAGCGAGTTGACAAATGAAGAAATGTCATTAATGAATTTAGATAGAAGATCTAACGATTCTCTTTTCACAGAAATTAATTTTAAAATGCAATCTACATTAAAATATTCAATCATAAATTTATTATCAAGTTGTATTATCAATAAATCTAATGCGATTTTATAATTTTCATCAATTATTGGAAGAGTTTTAATAATGGCTAAGGCTTCATCTCTAATTGTTGAATGTCAATAATGTAATTTTTGAATATTTGTTAAATCTTGTGGATTAAATCATTAAATATATTAAAAAAGTGAGACCATTCAAGAATTTCACCTTTGAACGATGGTAAATTATGGTAAGTTGCAATTGTAATTGTTTAATAGTTGTGCCTACAGAATGTTTTTGATTATTTACTCTATGCTGACTATTTATCTGCGAATAATCCAATTCTTGTAATACAGTCCTTAATTGATTTTCTTTAACATAATTTTGTTCTTTATCCATAATGATTACAATAACGAATATGGCCAAAAAACAAAGTAAAACTAAATTACACAAATATTATATAGATATTAATGTAAATTACGAATCCAGTTTCAATATAGTGAAGAAAGCACCAAAATAATATTTTTGTTCATTCATAATTTAATTATTATTGAAGATCGGCAATGGAAATTGAATTTTCCAAGCTGCAATTTATTTATATATATATATATATATATATATATATATATATATATATATATATATATATATATATATATATATATATATATATATGTATATAAAACAATATTAGAACTTCACATATAGCAGATATTTCACATAATTATTTAATTATCTGGTCTTATCCATTTTTTTGGTCTGCCAGGCTGGATCATTTAATCGGAGCCCAATTTTATTTAGATCTTATTTTATCTTGTTAATTTATTCAAGATACAAGATATCCTATTATTCATGAGACTAAGCTAGAATATACTCTCACCGGTTATCTTCCTATTATTTAAACATAAAAATACTGTTACGTCCCCTTTTACAAGCAACAATAACTTAGATCATTGAACTATATTTGAAAATTTTTGGAAACTTCATGCAACTGATTCTGATGTTTCAGTTAATGAAAGTTCTACATGTGAAACACACTTCTAATTTCATACCACTAGGAACAATCAAGGCAGATTTATTGTTTCACTACCACATAAATCTGATAAAATCCAGCCCGGAGGACGAAAAATAATGTACAACAATTCCAGCCATAGAGTAATTTGTTGGTTGTGTAAACTGTATATATTATTATTATTATTTCAATTACAGTTAAGCACTTCCTTTATTTATTTTAAACTTACATTGAATTAATCATTACACTGTGTTTCAATAGTTTCATGTTTTTAATTAAGTTCACATTTTTAAATATATATTAAATATGCTGTCTAACTAGAACAGATATAGAATTTAGTAATGTTATCTGTTCAACATTTTAAAGGAAAGGTGAAAATTCAGACATTAATAGTTCTGAGCTGGTTCATTAACAAATAAGAAGAGAAGAAAATGACAGATGTTTACATTCAGCAAAATGGCAAAGAAAACAGATGAATCTGAACAATACTGAGCATTATTACCATCAAAGAAAGTAATTCTTATTAGTACTACCTACACTGCAGACGGTTTACAATTATCACAATCATAAGAAAGAATGCAACAAATTAATGAGCTCTTTCATTCAGGAAACTATGTATTACACACAGTTTCCAGTCTGTGTGGAATGTACAGTAATTAAGACTATACCAGACTCTTAACAGTTTTACAAAATTAAAAATAAAAGTTATCGTAATATTTTTCCCCTAAAATGATCAACAATTTTGTAGAAAAAATTAAACTAGCAAGTTACAAATTAAAGATTTCAAGTATGTAAAATGAATTACTTGTAAAATGTGTACTATTTTTATGAGTAATTCCAGCATAAAAATTTCTTTATAGTTTGATAATGATTTTTTTTCTTTATAAATTGTTTTATGAATTAAAAAATTATAGTTTTTATGAATCAAAGAAAAAAATTAACAAAAAGTGCAAAAAGAGGTTTGATATTTGCTGCAACAGTAACAGAATAACAAAAATGTATCGCTGTCTCTCTACTTTGAACTATTGTGTCGGGTTACATGAAACCAGTCTGGTTTGATTAAGGTGGATTTGTTCGTTTTTTAGTAGTATCTTTGTAAATAAAAAAATGGAAATAAATTAAAATATATAAAAAATAATAGTTTCTGTATTCTATTGTACAGTTTAATTAAAAAGTTGTAATGGCATGAACCTGACATTATTTTTGAATAAATTATTTTTCTAGGTTAGATGCACAATATTATTTTATAAACTAAAAATATGGCTCCGTAATTGAAATCAGTAAAACTACAAATTAATTTAATTTAATTTAATTTATCATCCCATCGATGGCACAGGCGAACTTGTCTGTTATCAAAGATCCGAGAATCGATTCTAGGCTTCGGTCCAGAAAGTGTGTAACGAATAGAATAAGTGTGTAACCTGAATGATTACTTGGGACTAGATTTTAAATTATCTAAAATAATTGTTTTTAACACATCAACCATATTTTGCTTACCCCACGAATACAGTACGTTTAGAGATTGTACAATAATTTTATTTCCTTGGTTAATTATGTATTGCCCATTTAACCTAAAATTTACAACCATGCATGTAACTTGTTTCATATCTATTTGTATATGTTTGGGATACCATTTCGCCCGGTATTATAAATAGAAAACAATGTTAGAAATGTTTGGATATGATATTAAGAAATAGTTATGTATTTTGTAAAAATAGGACAGTGCACATTGTATTCTAAAATGCATTACGTAAGTATGGATACACCAGGAAAAGCAATAATTTTAAATTCTATTAAAATAATAATATAAAAAAACTTACCTCAATCAATGAGGGTCGCTATATAAAATGAACAATGCATAAGAAATAGTAATAGTTAATAATATATCAAGTGTGATCACAGACGCAAAGATCCAAATTGAACAGCGTATCGCAGGCCATCAATAGCCATTTTACAATCAACCCGAGTCTGACCGCTGGGTTTTATATTCTGCCTACGTAATTCACTGTCGTTCCCCACCCTGCAACTTCTGTCGCGTTAAGAGAAACAAATCTCTTTAACCGCCAGAGCAAAATAAATTATGAAAATTTATTTCCTGCACCGCACTGTTTCGCCTCTGATAATAACAACCGACCGTTCTCAAAGTTCTCTTATATTTGTCATCGCTTTTAAGTCGATATACAAATATCATTAATAGTACAACCAACCGTATTGTCCATTGGAGAATTTAACACGATTTTAAATATTTTAGGAAATTTTTTTTTTTATACATATATATATATATATATATAAAATAGTAAAATTATACTATATTGATTCGTTATTAAATTTAAAAAAATAAATAATAAAAATTTTACATAATATTAAAAATGAGTTTTTTTATTCATCTTCCTTACAGCTTGGAAGAATTTTTCTATCTAAACGTATTGAATAAGGCAAACGCAACAAAGGGATTTTGTAAGCGATCATAGACCAGTTGTTATCTCAATCGATAGTAAGGGTTTGTCTCAGTCAGCTATGCAGAAGGATGGTTGGGAAAGCAGACTGGATCAGCTACAAAGCTTCAATTATCCAATACAACAAAAGTGGTGATGTGATCTACCAAATTTCCAATTTTTCACCGCTGATACTTGATAGTGCAAGTGAATATATCCCTCTAACATCTGGAAAATCAAGGCACCTGCTGTTCTGAAAAACAGAAATTGATAGAATGAAGAATGCAGAAGTGCATTAAGGGATCGTTGCAGTGCTTTGTGTCCTTTCAATCGGCCTATGATAGAATGCTTTGCGCCTACTGCAATGTGAAAGCTGTGTGCAATCGAGTGTTTCAGTGTGCTAAACAGAAATCATGGCTAAATTATGTCAGTACCATTTCTCAGACAATTGCATCATCTGTTGTTTGGAGAAAAGTACAGGCCATGTGCGGGTCAGGACAGTCACCACCGTCAATTGGACTGAAAAGCAACGGCATCCTCGTTACCTTACCAATTGGTGTGGTGAACGTGCTTAGTTACTCTTTTAGGTCAGTTTCACTTATCATCATACTGTCCTGAGTTTATGAATTATAAGTTGCAGTTAAAAAGTGTGCCTTTTATTAGCGAAGAATTGCATAATGAATTAAAAGTTGCTTTTTCTTCTCATTACGGGAGGTGTGCCTTGAATATTTCCCATGATATTTCCACTGGAAATGCTATATGATATCGATCATATAGTTGCCTTGGAATCTGCTATTCAAAACACCTTTCTACTTTGCCAATGCCTGGTTGCTGTATTTTTTGATGTCCAAAAGAAGTATTTCACGGCTTGGAGGAGAGGAATCCTAAATACACTGTGTGAATGCAGTATTCTAGAAAATCTTGCATTTATCAGGGGTTTCATCCTGTCAGCCGTTTTGAGTAGTCGGCCCTTTTGAGTTTGAGTTGGAAAGACGATATCTGAAAATTTCACACTAGAAAACTGAATGCTTCAGGGAATTGTCCTAAGTGTTACTTTATTTGCCGTAGCTATAAATATTAAAACTAACTAACTCTTTATTTGTTGATGATTTTTCAATTTACGTAGCATCTAGAACTTTGTAACTACTAGCGAGAGACTGCTCCAAAATAAAACAACCCATTTAGAATTGTGGTGTAAAATGACTGAATTTGCATTTTCTCCAGGGAATATGAAATAACATCTACTTTTAATTTTGAGGGAAGATACTGACCCTCAATTGTTTTTGCATGGTGAACCAGTTGAACTATACACAGTGGTTAGATTTTTAATAATGTTGTTTGATCAATGACTAATGTCTGTAACATTTTTAAAGGAGCTGAAAGTAAAATTTTAAAAACGATAGACATGCAGAGAGAGTTTTATCTAATAATCGATGAGGAGCTGATTGAGTATGCATGTTGCACTTTTACTGAGTTCTAGTCCATTCTTACATGGAGTACAACTGTGTAGCTTATTCATTCAGTTAGTCCACCATTCTTAGAATGCTAGCTAGATGTAGTTTATCATTCATTCATCCATCTTACTACAGGTGCATTTCATTCAAGCCCTGTTGAAAGTGGCGAAATGCCATTAGAATAGACAAAACCAAATGATCTGTACTTAGCTCATATTAAAGTGCAACAAAATCATCCAATTTTTGATGTAGAGTTCTCTAACGCATATGAATCAATATGAGGAACAGTCGAGATCTACTGCTGGTTTTATTTCATTTTTTGGGTTCTTAGTTTTTAATTTTTCATAACCTCCGCGGTTACGATAGTCATCATATAGTTCAAGCTCTGGGAAATTATAAGGACGATGTAAAAATAAACTGTATCGCCAACACGTCCGAGCGATTACAGTCACTGTCTGTCGGTCCGTTGAGGTTCTTGGACTCTTTACAATTTCTTTCGTCATCGCTCGAAAAACTTGTGGAAAATCTTGTAAAAGATTGTCAGGACAAAGACACCGTATTTAAACGTCTCACAAACTGTTACCCGCTACCCGAGAAAAGAGATTGTTTAATCCGTAAAGGCGTTTACCCGTACGAGTACATGACCCATATAAACAAGTTTTTCGAAACCCAACTTCCACCACAGACGGCATTCTACAGTACGCTAAGAAGAGAGAACATAACGGACGATGATTACTTCCACGCTCAAAACGTGTGGGAATCGTTTGACTGCAATACGTTAGGCGATTACCACGATCTTTATCTTCTTAGCGACGTATTATTGTTGGCAGACGTCTTTGAAAATTTCCGAAATACGTCTATGCAATATTACGGTTTGGACCCCTGTCACTTTTACTCCACCCCCCATTTCACGTGGAATGCCATGTTAAAGTTTACCCGACAAAAATTGGAACTGTTGACCGACATAGATATGCATCTGATTGTCGAAAAAGGAACACGAGGTGGTGTAGCCATGATTTCAAACAGGTACGCCAAGGCGAACAATCCCAACATTCCAGATCAGTATGACCCATCCGAACCCACATCCTGGGTTCAATATTACGATTGCAACAACCTTTACGGGACAGCCATGGTTGAGCCCTTGCCACACGCTAATTTTAGGTGGTTGAGTACTGAAGAGATTGACAATCTCGATATTAACAGCGTTTGCGATCGTGGTGAAAAGGGCTACATCTTAGAAGTGGATCTTGAGTATCCACAAGAATTGCACGATCGTCACAAGGATTACCCTCTTGCACCAGAACGATTAGTACCAACCGATGATATGCTGTCCCCCTATTTGAAGGACATAAAGAGATGTCCCGTAAAAAAATTAATGACTACATTGTACGACAAACAAAAATACGTTTTACATTACAGAAACCTAAAGTTGTACACTCGACTAGGACTGAAAGTGAAAAACATTCACAGAGTTCTGGAATTCTCCCAGTCGCCTTGGATGAAACCGTACATCGACTTCAATACTGAAAAGCGTGCACAAGCACGAAACAGTTTTGAAAAGGACTTTTTTAAGTTGATGAAAAACGCGGTGTACGGTAAGTCCTTAGAAAACGTACGAAACAGAATAGACTTCCAACTGGTCACTAACGAACGTAAATTGGATAAGGTGATTGCAAAACCGAGAGTTAAGGCTTGGTACATCTATAACAAGGATGTCGTTGGGGTAAGTCTGAAGAAAACGGAGATATTTCTTAATCGTCCGATCTACATCGGATTTACCGTATTGGACATTAGCAAAATGATCATGTACGAATTCCACTATGACTACATGGTGGAAAAGTACGGTCATAATATAAATCTTCTAATGACCGATACGGACAGTCTGATGTATCATATCGTGACCAATAACGTTTACAACGATATTCTTCACGATATCGATCGGTTCGATACTTCAGATTACCCTCGCGATCACGCATGTTTTAGTAATACCAATAAGAAACAACTTGGTAAATTCAAAGACGAAATGAATGGAAAAGCTATTCGTGAATTTGTCGGTCTTCGTGCTAAGATGTATAGCATTCTCGAATTCGACAAGAAAGAGAAGAATGTAGCAAAGGGTATTCCTAGAGTATCCATTGCAAAGGATCTTAGACACGATCTGTACAAAAAAAGTCTTTTTAATGATTCCGTTACGTATACAAGCGCGTACGGAATCATAAGCACTTTGCACAGTATATTTTCCATTAACAAGTCAAAGAAATCGCTTTCACCTTACGACGATAAACGTTACATATTAGAAAATAAAATCAACACAGTTCCATACGGACATTACAGTATAAACAAAAAGAAACGTAAACTCCCACTCAACAATAACGTAACACTCCGCAAAAAAGACCAAGAACCGTAAACGAAGTGCTCATAGCCCACGGTCATGACTATTGTTAATTTTTTTTTATCATGCGGATATATATTGCCTTTCTTTTATTTAAAATAAAACCATTATGTAATAAACTATTGTAAGTGAAAAAAAAATTATATGTAAAAAATATGAAATAAAGTATATATCTAATAATATAAATGACTTTTTAAAAATTATTACATAAATCACTTTTTTCAAAAAAAATTTAATGTAAAAAAATATGAAATAAAGTATATATCTAATAATATAAATGACTTTTTTTTATTTTAAGTGAAAAAAATTATTTGTAAAAAAATAAGTATGTATCTAATTATATGAATCACTTTTTTCCAAAAAATTTAATGTAAAAAAAAATATGAAATAATATAAATGACTTTTCTTTAAAAAAAATTATAATTACTTACATCAATTACTGCCGTCGTCTCCCTCTCTAATCCGATGGTATCCACACATATCCCGTCGACAGACGGGACAATTCCTGCTATATCTTGCTAATTTCCTCACAGTCTTCACAGTATCGATGACCGCAACCCGACAACTCAACAGTAACCGATTCTGTTAAACAGATCGGACATCTGTCGGTTGTCGGGTTACCATCATCGCCCTCGTCCGACTGGCTTGAATTAGCGTTGACGACCTGTTGCAGAACTCTGTTTAGAGTACTACAATGAGGTCGTCGTGGTGTTGAACTACTATCCACGTCTGTGATCACGGGACGACGACATACCCGAATACGTCGACGACGACATTGATGACCACGTTGAACACGGTGATTGGCACTATGTTCAATGTTATCACCTTCAACTTCGACAATTTCCTGAATAATGTGTAATTCATTATCAGGTAATTGCGATGACGGTGATTGGTCATCATTGTTGTCATCGTCGTCGATGTGTGGATTGAAATCCGTCGCGGACCCATCGGATTCTGCAACCTCTTGTTGATGATGCTGAGATGGTGATGACGGTGGAAGCGGTCCATCAAAACGAGCGGCTAAAAGCATTGCCCGTCTTCTTGCCCTCAATATCCCATTCGTCAAGTCATTCGTCGCGTGTTCGACCTCCGAGTGATCATAAATATTTCTGACTATTCGGTCTTTAATGACAAGCAGATCTTGAAAGGCGCTCATCAACTCATCAATTTCGTGCTGTACCGTATAATAACTCATTGTGAACACTTCTTCAATATGTAATGATGACATTTGAAACGTTGAATGCAGAATGATAGTTATATATATACAAAAAGTAAACTGCAATCTTATCAATTTAGTTTATGTACTATTTTTTAATTGCAGTGTCAGCGATAACAAGTACGCGGTAACTAATTAATTTTATACAAAAAAGAAATATTAAGTAAACTGCAATCTTATCAATTTAGTTTATGTACTTTTTTAATTGCAGTGTTAGCGATAACAAGTACGCAGTTACCAATTAATTTTATTAAAATACAATTTTAACTGCAGTGTGAGCGATAACATTTATGCGGTTTTGATAACACTTCTTATAACAAACAAATATAATTATTATCATCAAGAGAGAGACGTAATGCATTTCATAATAAAGAAATAATTATTGCACATAACAATAAATAAAATTATGAAAATAAACTAAATTTTATATAACTTATCAGCGGAAGTTGCATTCAGATAATAAATAATTGGAAAATAAATTGCATACGATAATTTAATCGCGGTTACAAAGTCAACTCTTTGTATAAATTTTATTTTCGGAACTTGCATTCAGATAAAAAATAATTGGAAAATAAAACAATTTAATTTTATAAGAGATAAAAATTATTATTCGAAACTTTATTCATTCTTGCGTTAACACTCAATCATAATGGAACGTTCTTTTTATGATAGAGTCCATACATTTTACAGGGTTACTAGAAACGGTAACAAAAAGATTTATACACCCTTATGGCCACATATGGACAATCCGTTACTTTCCCCCCTGATCCTAGCTATGCATGGATTCAGGTATGAAGGTATCGACGATGTGGTCAGATGTGACTATTGTCGTATACGTTTGTTTAAATGGGAAGAGACAGACAATCCGTATGTGGGACATACACGACGTATGCCATCTTGTCCGTTTTTTCGGTAACCGTTTAAAATGTAAAACGACCCTTTATGTAAAACGGTCCTTTTCAGGACCACCCTAAACCCCCCGAATCGATCACACATTAAATCTTTAACCGATCTGCACATGTGCAGATCGATTAATGATTTATCATTGTTATCGATACGGCCGGTGCCAAGGCCGGGATATAAGAGTGGTGAGGCGGGGAAAAAAAAATAAAGAAATAAAGATCCTTTTTTTTTTCTTCCTATTCCTATCCAAACGAACACACAAGAAATACAGTCAGTACAACAATGAACGTCAAGGCGTCAATAGCTAAAGAGCTCCATCGACAGGCGCGTCGAAACTACCCCACAAGACGCGTTGAACTTAAAGGTATTTCAGACCTATATCAAGCTGACCTTGTTGAGATGATACCGTATGCTAAATCGAACAAAGGTTATCGTTACATACTGACGATGATAAATTGTTTTTCTAAACTCGCATTTGCCGTACCGATTAAAACCAAAACCGGTACGGAGATCGCTAAAGCCCTCAAACCCATATTGGATAAACACAAGATGCGACATTTTCAAACCGATTTGGGTAAAGAGTTTTACAATCCGTCGGTTAAACGACTATTACAGTCGTACAATATAAATCACTATTCCACACATTCGGATAAAAAAGCGTCGATAGTCGAACGGTTT
The DNA here is from genome assembly GCF_047948215.1 of Lycorma delicatula. Lineage (NCBI taxonomy): Eukaryota > Metazoa > Arthropoda > Insecta > Hemiptera > Fulgoridae > Lycorma > Lycorma delicatula. The sequence goes on from NC_134456.1 coordinate 16,158,024, forward strand.
AATCGAACACTGAAAACGATGATGTGGAGAAAATTTACCGAACAAGGAACCTACAGGTGGTTAGAATTACTACCGAAATTGATCGCAAAATACAACAACACCAGTAACCGCACTATCGGAATGAAACCGAAAGATGTAATTAAGCGAAACCAAGCCGCTGTTTTACAGCGGTTAAATACGGTACTCTATCGAAAACCTACTTTACCGAAATACAATGTCGGCGATCGAGTGCGTATAAGCAAATTTAAAAAGACATTCGCCAAAGGATATCTACCGAATTGGACGAATGAAATATTCATCGTACATAAGGTACATGATAATACGCGTCCGTGTACTTACACGTTGATCGATGTTCACGGTGAGGTGGTGAGCGGTAAATTTTACGCTGAAGAGCTCACTAAAACTAACGTTACAAATAATGTGTATTTAGTCGAGAAAGTCTTACGAAGAAAAGGCGATAGGCTATTTGTAAAGTGGCAAGGGTTCGATGGAAAACACAACAGTTGGATACATAAGGCGGATTTGGTGTAGTGAATCGATCAGTCATAAACATGAAGTTGGAACGTCAACAGGTCGGTAATATTACGCTAGAAAACTTCGACGAATATACAGGAGCCGGGTGTGGAGAAGGAAAAAGGACTCGTCATGGACCTCTTCTACCGAATACAATCAGATGTATTATCTGTGGACGGTCTAATTGCGGAAAAACAAATGTCCTATTCAACTTGCTGTTCTCACCGGACGGTTTACGATTCAGAAATATTTACGTGTTTTCTAAATCGCTGTACCAACCGAAACATAAGTTTCTAGAACAAGTCATGACTGGTGTCCCGGAGATAGGCTTTTTTGCATACTCAGAAAACGATCATGTGATGGCACCCGACGAAACGGAACCGAACTCGATAATGATTTTCGACGATGTAGCTTGCGAAAAGCAACATATTATTCGCAAGTACTTTGCGATGGGGCGACACAACAACATAGATAGCTTTTATTTGACTCAGACTTATTCCAGTGTCGGGAAGCACCTTGTACGGGACAACGCAAATCTCCTTCTTATATTCAAACAAGACGATCTCAACTTACGTCACATATATCAAGATCATGTAAATACCGATATGAAATTCGATCGGTTTAAAAGTCTGTGTGGTGTTGCATGGAGAAAACCTCATGGATTTTTGGTTGTGGATAAGGAGAGCGATATCGACGGTGGACGATATAGAGTAGGCTTTGATGTTTTTGTAAAAGAGATCAGTTGATAGTCGGTAACAATGGCAAGCATACACACCTACGAGGACGGAACACCGTACGCTAACGCGATACGTTTTAGGCAAAAACCGCAAAACAACTTGTGTTCCAAATATTTTAGCGACCGCCACAAGTTTTGCGGTAACTACGTCTGTCGTAAAGTGAACTACTGTGAAAATAAAGACCGACGATGTTGGCGACATGTAAAAAGAATGAATCGTGACTATCCGTTGGTCGTTCTGTTGATGATTACTAGCGAAGGTACGATTTTCAATAAGCGTATATGGTTAAAATTTTTAGAAGAATGTGACAAATACGAGATGCCAATTGAACTGGTGATATACGATAAAAACATGTTCAACACCACAATTCGACACGGATGGAACTTTATTTCAAGATTTAGACCCTCTCCGCTCGTGTACAAAAAGCCTTTATTGGAACTTCGAAACCGACATGCATCTATGGACTACACAAACGTTTACATGCACATGTTGGAATACGGTAGTCGTCTAGAAGGAGCGAGATGCTGTATAGTGAGCACGGAACGAACTATTCCGATCAGGTCGCCAAAAACGTTGTACCGCTTAGCGTTATCATACGGTAGAAAATGTTTTGTGGATACGGCTTACGGAGTACGATTTACTGACGACGTACCGGAAACATTACCGATAAGACGAGGAGGATTACCGTTCGACATCGTGAACAACAGGGCGCAGGCGCTCTTTTCTGGCGAATTTCTAAACGAAGCGCTACCTACGTTGCGATTATACGCCGACTCGTTCGGATTGAGGTACAACGAACGACGCGAACTGTTTGAAATTCAAAACGAAGATCTGCTGCGAAAATGGTGCGAATATGCAGGAGCGAAACCGGATGAATTTTGGTTGTTGAATAGCTATCTGTTGCATTTACATTCGGAAGGTGACCGTCATCCGATCAGACGACTTTCCACACGGTACTTGACAAAGGTACCACAACGCGATCACCCAACGGTTGTGGATATTCCGCTGTGGGTTGGAAATGTAAAAAGGGCTGCTGTCTTTAAAGACACAAGCACGAAACTCATGATACCGTCTATCGATCAGGGTGTGACATAATATTACCGCGAATTGTGCAATACCAATCGTCGTCTGACAAGAATGAATGTTTCGTTAATCGATGTTATACGTTTTCTACGCAGAACCAAAAAACATGCAGTGTTCTTTAGATCGGTGGAACTAGGATGGTGATGTGATCGACTGTTTTCCGATCATTCGTAACCACGATGTCGAACAAGAACGAGGTCGATATGCCATCCTCGTCGTCGTCCGCGAAGTTGGTAATGGAAATCGATAGAATACGAGATTCGATTAAACGAAAACATCGCGCTATTACGCAAGGAATAACAGAATCGGAACAAGTTATTGAAAAGCAATTTAAGCCTATTGTCGGACCGCTCCGAGAACTTAATCAATCGTTTAAACAAAAGTACGATGTTAAAAAAGAACAAGAAGAGAATGCAAAGGAGGAGGTGGAAGAGACACCAACGGTTATGAGAAGACTCTTTAAAACACCGACGTCGGAAAAACAGTTCGTGAAACCTGTAGACCCGTCGACACCGAAAACGATGGGGTTTCGTGCAAAACATTTCTTGGATCTTACCGTAACGGATAAAGGTAAAAAAATAGACAACGTCTACGGAGTTAAAAACATTGACGATCAATGGATGATCGGAACAAAACCACTCCAGTTCAAAGGAAATAAAATAGTTATCGACAACAAGACGTATAGCGGTTCCAAAGGTTTATATCAATTGATTTTTTTGAACGAGCCTGTAGATTATACAACCAAAGATTTAAATAACTATAAGAAAATATTAGAAACTACTGAGGCGCATAAAAGTCAAAATACCGGTCGCATAATTTCCAGTCGATCGTTAAAGTACAAGAATATTATCAAAAGACTGTTTCCTCGTACGCATCTTTCGTCGGAAAGCGGTCATGACGACGAAAGTCCAATAACCGGATCGGGTCTGTTGATGAGAGCGAAGAAAACGGTTAGACCGGATTACGTTTACTGGGACGATCCGAATGAACTGTGCGATAGACTGCGACTTTTATTGGCTTCGAAACGTGCGGGTCATACCGGTCATAAAAACGAAATAGTTTCAATCGTAGAAGATCTGCAAGAAGGCGGATACATAAAGGAAGGTAGTACAGGGAACCTTTTATTTTAAACAGTCTGAAGATGAGTATCGACAAGTTCGGACGTTCTCGCGTTGGGAGTGCAACCGCCCAACCACCACCAACTCGGATTGTTGAAACGTTTGACAAAACCGCCGATGGAGATTTCGATATCAAAAAAAGACGTTTGTGCAACGTCGGACCGCCTGTTGAAGATGATGATGGTGCAACAATCGGTCACGTTAAGAAAATGTTCGTAAAGCAAAGCGAGTTGAATAATAAATACTTACCGACGGTTTCACCGATGGACAACAACGCACTCTCCTTTTCAAAGAGGCGATTGTGCGATATCGCCGATCCAATTGTAAAAACAGACGCCGTAACTGTCGACTATTTACGGAAAAACCTTTTCGGTACAAATGAGAGAATTAACGCGAGAGGGTGCGTTATCGCAAATGCTGGTGCACCAATTAATAGCACAGATCTCACTACAAAGTCATACGTAGACAAATTGACAAATGGGATTTTAACGATTAAAAACGGTGTTGTGGATATCCAAAATAAGCGAATATGTAGAGTCGGTGCTCCTGTCGAAAAGACGGACGTCGTTACTGTCAACTATTTACAAAAAAAACTTTTCGATGAAAAGCAAATACTTAATTTGCTTTTAACACGCGCACTATTTAATTTTTACAAATTTATATTAAACATTAATGACAGCGCTAACAGAAACTTAAATCAAATATCGCTTATGCGTTTATTAACCGCTGACAATCATCACCAAAGCGATTCTGCAAACACAGATCTAAATAGTAAAGATACAAAAAAGAATGAGGATGCGACAAAAAATATGGTGCGTCCTCCGATCACTGATAAGACATTGAAGAATGAGGATGTGAATAAAAATATGATACGTCCCCCGGTCTCGGATGATGTGAATAAAAATATGGTATGATTGTCGAACATGGATCCAATGTAAGATGGTAGAATGTTGTAAACAAGTTCATTGTCTATTCGACATGGCAAGAGTGAGGAGGTCAAAATGTTCTCCCGTTCAAAAGGGTAAGGTGAGAAGATCTAAACGAATAGCCAATCTTAAACGAGGCGGTGGACTGTTAACAACTCTAACAGCAGGAGCTGCAGGAGCGTTAGGATCCTATATCGGTGATAAAGCATTAAAAGGTGTCAAAAAGGTGGTGGGTACGGTCGTAAACAAAGGGGTCGATTTATTACCGATAGAGTTACATATTCCGGGATATCAGTACTGCGGACCTGGAACGAATTTAAAAAAACGATTAAAGAGAGGCGATCCCGGTGTAAACAAGTTGGACGCCGCTTGTAAAGAACACGATATCGCATACGCAACGTACAGCGATAACGAAAGAAGAGCGGCAGCAGACCGTAAATTAGCCGATAGCGCTTGGGAAAGAGTTAAAGCTAAGGATTCGAGTATCGCGGAAAAAGCTACGGCATTGGCGGTTACAAACGCGATGAAATTAAAAGCAAAAGTTCGGCGGTGGAAGAGTACGAAGACGAAGAAGACGAACAAAAAGGAATAATATAAAACGCCTTGTCGAAATGATGAAACGAAAAGCGGGCGCTGCAGGGCAGGGATTATACCTTAAGCCCTACCCTTTGACCGGATCGGGGATGGGCGGTAAAAAAAACGTCGTCGCCGTCGTCGTCTCCAATAAAGGGAATACCAGTGCGACCGCTATCGAACATAGAACTAATGTGGTACGCGAGAAGACTAAATATAACCGATTTTCGAGGGGTCTTCATGTTGGACGCATTACCTACACAACCGAAGATTAACGAAACTGCGATAGTTAATCTTGACCGCAGTACTGGTCATGGAACACACTGGGTATGTTATAGAAAACGTGGACGGATGGTGGACTATTTCGACAGTTTCGGTAATCTGCGTCCACCTAACGAATTGATACGTTATTTTCCACTCGATTCGATTATAAATTTCAATTATAACGCCAGACAGAGTATAAACACGGTTATCTGCGGTCATTTATGTCTTGAATTTCTCAGTCGTGATTCGTCAGCCTACAGGTGAACATGTTTTGCATAAGTGGAACTACGTCGTTCTTACACGCTACATTCTTTCCGCCATTGGATTTGTCTGATGGCGATTGGGAATTGGCGTTGATAAACTTAACCACATACAACTCGATTCCAAATGTCGAAGAGGGAATCAACAACACATTTACTGTTATACCAAAGAAACCTCAAAAACCGATTAAGCTGACACTAGCGACCGGATCGTACGAAGTGGATGATATCGCCAAACGCTTGAGCGATGAACTCAAAGACAAAAGCAAAATAGATTTACTTATGCGTCCGAATAACAACACGTTAAAATGCGAACTTAAATGCAGCGCTGCCATCGATTTGACATCAACGGATAGTTTAGCACCGTTGTTGGGGTTCGAGAAAACTAATCTGACGGCGAATATATGGCACGAGTCATCGAAGCCAGTTGCCATTAACAACGTGAACACCGTACGGGTCGAATGCAACCTTATACGAAGCTCCTACACGAACGGATCAGAGGGACACGTGTTACACGAATTCACGCTAAGCGTACCGCCTGGTTTCAAAATAATCGAATCGCCGAAGAATATAATCTATCTACCGGTGAATACGAAGAGCTTAGACGATATCGCTATAAAGTTTACCGATCAAGACGGAAAACCGATTAATTTTCGCGGTGAAACCGTTACGGTGAGATTGCATTTACAAAGGAAAACGAAGTAAAAAAGAAAGCCAATAGATGGGGTTAATATACAACAGCGTTGGTACTAGTAGCGAAACGACGCGCAAACCGATCAGTCGACGTGCAAACACCAAAGCGTTAACATCGCGTAACGTGTTGTTTCTTCGTAAACTTGGTTTTACAGTTTTGGTGAACAGTAATGGCAGGAGCGAATATGTTGGACGTCGGTGAAAGTGTTTCGTTCGATAACACGATCACACAGTACGAATATCATACCCATCTACCGTACGCTTCGTCGACTTACAACAACGATGAAATCCGGATTCCGATACACCAACAAGATGTGTACACTTTACCGCATAAAAGCTATTTGATGGTCGAAGGTGCGTTAACTACTAAAGCAGGCGATAAAAAGGCAACGGAATCGTGGTTAACAAACAACGCGATACCGTTTCTCTTCGAAGAGATACGATACGAGATAAACGGTACGGAAATGTGTCGCGTACAAAAGCTAGGAATAACGACAACGATAAAGAATATTCTTTCGTTGCGTAAAAGCGAAGAAAATATTTGGAAAATTTCGGGTGGAAGTTCAAAGCGTCGGATAAGTTCGATTTGGAAGAAAACACGGGAAGATTTTGCTTCTACGTACCGCTGCGTATGCTTATGGGTTTCGCCGAAGACTACAGACACATAATATTCAACGTCAAACAAGAATTGGTTTTGCTTAGATCTTCCAACGACGTGAACGCATTAGTGTCTTCAAAAGAGGCGCCTGATTCCAAGTTGAAAGTGACTAAGATAGCGTGGAAAATTCCGTATGTTCACGTTGCCGATACGAAGCGATTGCACTTGTTGAAGGTAGTAGAACGAGATAGACAGTTAGCTATTGCTTTTCGTACATGGCAGATCCACGAATATCCGGCTCTACCACAAACAAACATACATTCATGGACGGTAAAAACATGTGCGCAAACGGAGAGACCGAGATACGTGATATTCGGTTTACAGACCGACAGAAAAGATAAAGCTACAAAATCATTGACGAACTTCGATGTGCGAGTTGGTAAACGTTCGTCTGTATTTGAATTCGCAGTACGATCCGTACGACAATCTACAGGGAGATGTGAATATGATGTATGAAATGTTCGCCAGCTTTCGGTCCGGGTATTATAACAAACCGCAGGACGAATGTCCCGCTTACAGTTTGGCGGATTTCAAGACCAGTGTACCGTTAATAGTTATCGACTGTTCCCGTCAGAACGAATCGCTTAAAACAGGAACAGTAGATGTACGTATCGATTTCGATACTAAAAACAATATACCGGCCAACTCGACTGCCTACTGTCTCATTATACATGATAGCATCGTCACGTACACTCCGCTCAGTGGAATAGTGAAAAAACGTATGTAATGCCGGTGGTATTTGAGATGGATCAATTAGGTGGTGGACGGGGAGAGGAAGGTAAAAAGCAAATATTAGCTACGTGGCGACAGTTTACAAAATGGTTGATAACATTTAGCATATTTAAAACGGGTATTGCAGTTGGAATAATCGTAACACTGTTACTGGCCGATTTTTCGCATGAATCTTGTACAACGATCAAACCGATACGGTGTAGAGTGACTTTTTCTACACAATCACCGGTTAACATACCGTTAGTATGGTGTAATTCATCGTCTGTGGAGGTGTTGTCCATTTTTTACAACGCTACCGTATCACCACCATCATCTTCAAAAAACCTGTCTGCTGACGTAGTTAGCAACATCACTACATCGTTACCTTCAGCGAAGACGACAGTATTACCAAAGGTAAACATCGACAAAACCGCATTGAAGAGGAAAAACATAGTGAATGTAACGACATCATTACCTTCAGCGAGGACAACAGTGTTACCAAAGGTAAACGCTACCAAAATCTCATTACGTAACATAACGTTACATGCACATGGTGATGATGACTATGATGGTCCTCTAAACGAGGAAGAAGATGTGGAGGGGGTAACCCCCACCACTTCTACTTTGAAAGTATAAAAAGGCTTAATCCGACTGCACGCATACAAATCAGTAGTTGTTGAGCATCCGTCATGGAAGGAAGTGGTGTATATTCGCCAGACGACGTTCAATCGTTTCTATTCATGAACGATTCTTTGCATAACATCAATCACCATCCTGAAGTTACGAAACCGACTGAGAAGGAGGTTAAATCGAAACCAACGAAGATCCGCAAAAGGAGAAATCCGCGTAAAAAATCTTATGATAAACCTTCTTCAGTTGAACACACGATCACAAAGACCAAGACCAACAAGAAGCAGAAGAAGAAGGACAAAAAGAAGGCGGATAAGGGGAACGAAGGGATATCCCCCACCAACATTGTGATTTCATAGACATCGTTGGTGGTTACATATCGCCATCCTCAAACACGGATGAGCGATCGTCATGGAAGGAGTTATCGAGTATCACGGCTTTCTCGGCAAACGAGGTGAGTTTATAGTTAAAGAACTTTCTGTTGTCGGTGATGGAAACTATATGATTCTTCACTTTCGATCACCGTACCCAAAGTCTGAGTTGACATCTAAATACAAACGGATGGTCGGATGGTTGGAGAGGAATTTTCACAAAATCGATTGGAATTACGGCGAAGTCGTATAAAACGACGATATCATGAAGGCGTTATGTTCGCAGTTTGCCACAATACACACCAAAGGGTTGGAGAAAGTGGAATTTTTGCGACGGTTTCATAACGATGTTCGTCAGATACCGGACGGCGCACCGAAACCTAATTCAAATTATATCGTAAATTGTCCGTACCACACGCACAAGGAGAGTGGAAAATGTGCGTTACAAACCGGTTGTTTCTACATGGAGTGGTTGAAGATGTGTAAAAAGCCGTTGGATCTGGTGAGAGAAGCTGATCGATTGCGATCGTTTGCGAACACAAACGCGGAAAACAAAGAGGAATTGGCAAAAAAACGGTTATTACTATTCCTTCAACGAATTGTGGGTAAAATGTTGTTGGTGTAACGAAAGGATGGATGTGCATCACCACTCAACTCGTTGTCAAAACTGCATCAAGGAAAACGTACCGCTTTCGTTTGAATATGTTGTTCCACGTCGAATACCGCTGTAGAGCTCAGTCTGCTGCAAGATGTTGATGAAAAAAATAAAAAATAAAAAAAAATATAAAATATAAAAAAAGATTCGAGTGTTTTACAGTAGGCCTATTGGGGAGAGATTTCACTCATGTAAAAAAAAAATCTCAACGCGCCACGGTTGCTACCTCGTGGGTGGTGTGGAAACGTAACCGTTTTTTTTTAAATTTAAAATAACAAGCGGGAAATAACAGGAAGTACAGGGTCCATAGCACTGATAAGGTATATATATTTGTCGCTCTGCTCACTACATCATTCATTTCACAACACAGCTGCACATCAGACGAACATGGGTGAGAGAACATGGACATCATTCGAACTTGCTAAAGCAAGAGTGGTTACCAGTATTAGAAACTTGGTGCGTAGTATCTCAAGTGTGAAGGGTGCAGATGTACCCTTTTTAGAATCGCTTAGTGAGGCATTAAGAAATGTGAAATGTGCAGTAGAACGAGGTGTTATACGGGATGAAGATTTGACCAGTACACTGCGATGTAAAATATATCTGATTGCACGTGTAGGAGCAACGATACTACCGTGTGGTCATACATTCTGCATAGATTGTGTACGGTATTTAATACAACACAACCTTCCATGTGGGATGTGTAGACAAGCGGTGACTGGCTATATAAAAATCTATTTCAACTAGTCACCTCATCGTCTTTCCCAAACTGTCCTTTTCATGACAACAACACATTACACAAACAACACAAAATTACACGCGTAGACAAAACAAAAAACACTTTAAACCCCCATACAATAAATTGTAACTAATTATTGTTTTTTTAATTTAAAAAAAAACAAAAAAAACGATATTTATTTACATTTATTGAATGTAGTGGTTCCAAGGCCCGTGACACGATATGATATTGGATTTATCCACTATCAATTGTGTTACAAACGGTGAGGAGAGTGTTTTATAGTAAACCTATTTTTTCCCCTTAAAAAACCTTCCGATGTGTAATTCCATCCGCAGTTTAGCGATGGACATTGACATAGCCGCATCGGTGGACGATTAGATTTTTTCCAAATCGTCGCGTAAGAACGTTGCGTCATCTTATGAAACTTACAATTGCTGCGTTTCCTCACGCAACAAGTATTACCGCAGACATACACCGTTTCAATACGGTTAGAGTGGTTTTCAATTACGACGCCACTTACGCTGAACTTCACGACGGTTTACAAGAATATTTAGACAGTTTAAAAATAGATACTGTAGACGGATTGTGTAGACATTATATTCACTATAGTGACGACCCGATATAGAGCAGCGATGAAAACGTTTAGCGATTCGGTAAACGAATTGAGGTTTATTGCATCGTATATTTGCAAATATTGTTTTATGATGCTTACCACCCACTACGATGTTAATGATGAAATACATGCTTTCGATTGTAAGAAATTCGACTACTGCGGTCGTGGTCTACCAGAATACTTATGTTCGTGCGAATTGATTATTGAAAACGTGAAAAGAATGCACGCTATGGTACGTGCAAATAAATACGAAGTGTTATGGGAAAGTCCGTTCGCCTGTGCAGTTATCGATCGTAACGAACTCTATCGGTTGTTTTGCAAAATTGTCGTGGAAATAGGGGGTAAGAAGGTAAATCACACTTGCAATTGCCATTCGAGTGTGAGCACTGCGAATGTTAAGATGGACACCGTAGCATTTATTAACGTTTTCAACGATGAATATTGTTTTCTAAAGAAGATACCGTTCAGGAGGTTGACCGATCTTGATATCGGTGTGAGCTACGTACTGTTGGAAATGAGAAAGATATTTACTCAATACGGCGAACTCCGTATTTGCGTAATATTGTTCGACAGCGAATCGGATGAACCGGACAGCTTTCAAACCTTATTACCAAAGACGTATACAAACAGATTTACCGACGATGAATTGAACGTTGTAAAAAATCATTCGATGAAATTAACTTATTATGGAAAGAAAAAACTCGCCAACGGTGACGTTGACGAGTTCAACGAGGATATAAAAATCAGTTTGTAAAATTTTGCACGAGTGTTTGTAGGCCTATTGGGGAGAGATATCACTCGCATAAAAAAAATCTCAACGCGCTGCAGTTGCTACCTCTTGGGTGGTGTGGAAATGAAACTCGAACAAATGTATTTTTTTTTTGTGGTGTTGGTAAATGTTTGTTTATTTGTGATTACTGTTTTATAAGGAAAATATAATTTTTAATTGGCACGTGGGATTATTTATCGTGACGATAACAATAAAAAAAATATTTATAGCGTTGATAAGAAATAAAAATAATTTATGGCTTTGATAAGAAAAATAATTGACTCAACCAGATGTTGTTAAGCAATTAAAATAAATATTGATAAGAATAATTTATGGCTTTGATAAAAAAAATAATTGGTTCAATTCGTGGAATTAATTATCATGACGATAACAATAAAAAATTATTTATAGCGTTGATAAGAAATAATTGGCCGACCGGATGTGATTAGTAGATAAGAACTTAAAATAAAAATAATTTATGGCTTTGATAAGAAAAAATAATTGGCTCAACCAGATGTTAAGCAATTAAAATAAATATTAATTATCGATTTAAAATAAAAAATAATTTATGGCTTTGATAAGAAAAAATAATTGGCTCAACCAGATGTTGTTAAGCAATTAAAATAAATATTGATAAGAATAATTTATGGCTTTGATAAAAAAATAATTGGTTCAATTCGTGGAATTAATTATCGTGACGATAACAATAAAAAATTATTTATAGCGTTGATAAGAAATAATTGGCTCGACCGGATGTAATTAGTAGATAAGAACTTAAAATAAAAATAATTTATGACTTTGATAAGAAAAAATAATTGGCTCAACCAGATGTTGTTAAGCAATTAAAATAAATATTAATTGTCGATTCTTGGAATACCGATTGCGGATGTTGATAAGCAGATGTGTGGGTATAAATAGCCAGTTGTAATCGCTCTAGTCTCATTCTAAAGCTAACGTTTGAAGAAATAACATCATCATGACTGACGGTAACAGAAAAGATTTTATTCATCAATTGAATAAGCGACTTGTTGCAACCAACCTAGAGACGAAGAGCGTTGGTGATCTTACGATTGGGAAACCGTACGAGGTTGTATGGTTAAGAAAAATTGCAACGCGGTATGGAAAAAGTATCGTGTGTCGTTTACGTGAAGGTGAGGAAACGATGTTTAATGTTTACTTGCCAAGACGGTTTGCCGAAACATTGAAAGAGGACGAATTTGACACAATAACTGAAATGAAGCTGAAACTCGTCTTCAAAGGACGCATCGGAAAAGCCTTCGATGTGGTATTCGAGTAATACCAGGTAGCTATTCAAACTGTCCTTTTCAGGACAACAACACATTAAACAAACAACACAAAATTACACATACATACACAAAACAAAAAACACTTTAAACCCCCATCAATAAATTTGTAACTAATTATTGTTTTTTAAAAAATGTTTTCTTTTAAAGTAAACAAGATAGAACACGATATTTAGTTACGTTTATTGAATGCAGTGGTTCCAAGGCCCGCGACACGATCTGGTAATAGATTTATCTACTATCGGATTTTGTTGCAAATGGTGAGGAGAGTGTTTAACAATAAATTGAAAAATTGTAGCTTCAAATCATACAAAATGCACTTGTCAGGATATCACCATACCTATCAGATGAATTTTTTTCGAATTGTGGAGGGGAGTAAACAAGATAAAAAAAACAAACAAGTAAACAAGATAGAACACGATATTTAGTTACGTTTATTGAATGCAGTGGTTCCAAGGCCCGCGACACGATCTGGTAATAGATTTATCTACTATCGGATTTTGTTGCAAATGGTGAGGAGAGTGTTTAACAATAAATTGAAAAATTGTAGCTTCAAATCATACAAAATGCACTTGTCAGGATATCACCATACCTATCAGATGAATTTTTTTCGAATTGTGGAGGGGAGTAAACAAGATAAAAAAAACAAACAAGTAAACAAGATAGAACACGATATTTAGTTACGTTTATTGAATGCAGTGGTTCCAAGGCCCGCGACACGATCTGGTAATAGATTTATCTACTATCGGATTTTGTTGCAAATGGTGAGGAGAGTGTTTAACAATAAATTGAAAAATTGTAGCTTCAAATCATACAAAATGCACTTGTCAGGATATCACCATACCTATCAGATGAATTTTTTTCGAATTGTGGAGGGGAGGTTGTGACATTCTGATTCGTTGATAGCAGGGTGTGGTAGTTGTGGTGGTGGGGAGGAGCTTATAAATACAGTGTAACTGAGTGAAGCAGTTTACTCGTTGAGAAACGTTCGAGTTGTAAACATGATTCAGTTTAGTGAAGAAGATGTACGCGTGCGCGTCGGTGACCAACAACTGACGACTATGTGTTTTAAATTAAAACACAGTTACGTATATATTGTCGATTTATCTGATCATGATTTTGATAAAAACGGTGATAACTTGACCATAAGAGTGGTTTTCAATGATGATGATTTTGGATATGGACGAAAATATTATTGCGAATTTGAATGCGGTGAACAAGCTGTCGCACTTATTCACAGCAAAGAAGTACTGTTTTCTGGATTCTACGGTGACGACGGTAACGTAAAGGCGTTCAAATTAAATCGTTCGTCGAATATGAAGTTGAATGCGTCCGTGTTAAAAAATCTCAATACGTCGCATCGAAAAAATAACGTACTCACTGTAAACGTGTTTGCTGCAAACGAAAGAAGAAGAGTAACAGCTAATGTAGCGACGGACGGAGGACTTTTCTTCAGAGGTCGTGATGAGGTAGATTGTTCTGCCGATGGTTGTGACGATGATACCCAACCGCTGTTGGTGGCGTACGACACAAATGAATATTCAGAATTCGATTACGTTAAAACCAATCGATATATGAAAGGACGTCACATCGCTTCTCTTTATTTTATTTTATACAAGAATACGAAACGCAAAGAAGAGTATAAAGAAAACCGTCAACGAATTTTTTAATTTCTACGATGTTTAAATAAGTCCTTTTAAGGACTACAACATAAATTAGAGTTATCTTGGGATTTTTTTTTTTTTGTTTAACATAGATGTTCTTTCTTGTAAAGAAGTATCATGAGGACGTTTCTTAAGATATATATAGTCGAGTGTTTTGTAGGCCTACTGGGGAGATATCACTCTAAAAAAAAAAAAAAAATCTCAACGCACCGCGGTTGCTACCTCTGGGGTGGTGTGGAAATGCAACAACACTCTAAACCCCCATACAGTAATGTAAAACTATTTTTTAGAAATAAAATTTAGTCGATCGGCATTACTGGATGAAGGTTCCAAGGCCTGCGGTGTAATCCGATGTCAGATTCACCATCTGTTGTCGAATTACACTTGCGAATGGTGAGGAGAGTGTTCCAACACATAAATTCATTTCATAACTTTTTTTTTCCTTTTACAGATCCAGACACAACCGGATTTAACCAGTTACAACAACTCAAGTCACTTTTGTATTAGTGATCCGATAATTATTAAAAAAAAAACATTTTCCTTATCGCATCCGCTCTTATTAGAGACGACGTTCGAGTTCGCACGTACGCACTAACGGCTAGTGCGCATGCGCCGATTCGAATTCCAAGCTGCGATTGGTCAATCGGACAACTTCAGACCACGTCGGTCCCACAATTCTTCAGTCGAGCGCCGCATCTCGCACGGTAAACACCTCTACGTCACTCCGCTGACGCACGCACGCAAACACAGCCGCCACCACCTCCCGGTGCACGATCCACGACGAGAACCTCTCTCCGTCGCGGTAACGCCTCCCGACGCCATCGCCTGGACGACCAGGATCATCCTCGAGGTACGTCTATATTCACTTGTGTGTATATATATGTATGTGTGTGTGTGCATGTGTGTTTGTGTGTCGCAGCAGACATCACCGCCACCACATCCCGGTGCACGATCTACGACGAGAACCTCTCTCCTTCAAGGTAACGCCTCCCGACGCCATCGCCTGGACGACCAGGATCATCCTCGAGGTACGTCTATATTCACTTGTGTGTATATATATATATGTATGTGTGTGCGTGTGTGTTTGTGTATTGCAGCAGACATCGCCGCCACCGCCTCCCGGTGCACGATCTACGACGAGAACCTCTCTCCTTCGAGGTTACGCCTCCCGACGTAATCGCCTGGGATCATCCTCGAGGTACGTCTATATTCACTTGTGTGTATATATATGTATGTGTGTGCGCGTGTGTGTGTGCATGTGTGTTTGTGTGTGTATGTACAGACTGATGTTACGTTAAAATTCACAGCTTACGTAGAACATTTTTCACTCATTACATCAGGGAGTCACCGCAGCCGATTGGTTTAAGGCGTCAGTCGGTCGCGTCCCGTCATGACCGGGTTCGAATCCTCTAGCCGACAGAATTTTTTTCACTTTAAATAAATATTATTTATTTATTTAATTCAAATCGACCGCCATACAACAGTGATACCAACCTTTGAAATATTTCTTCAATATATAAACATGTCAACAAAAAATAAATCAAGTTGGTAACACTGACTCGCTGTCGACATAAAATAAATCAAGTTGGCAACACTGACGGGGTACCGGCGTCAATGACGTCACAATCCAAGATGGCTGACCACAGCTATCTTGAATTAGTGACGTCAAAAATGACCTCATTTTTGACGCCGTACCACCATTTCCGTACTACTTCCACTATTTTATCAATTTGTAACACTAAAACAAATAAAAAAGTAAAACAATAATAACATATTAAGATTTTCTATTTTAGTTAATTTTGAAAAAACCCAAAAACGATAAAAAAGGATTATGAAAAAAATTAAGTTACTAATTTATAAATTTACTTGCTATGCCTCATGCTCATGTGGTAGTCGTCAAGGTTATAAGAAATTCCCCAATTTTTTCAGATAGTATTTTTATTCTTCCTTTAGTACTTGCAAATCTGAAGTTCAAAAACCCTAATGAACTCTAATATCCCTAATTAGTTTCCCTAATGAACCCTAATATCAAGTTAGAGTTCAAGAACCCTAACTTGATATTAAACTGCTAAATACCAAGGGCACACATGTTCTTGAAGAGTGATGTTCAAGTGAAGAAGGAAGTAATACATATAAACAAAAATTTTAACAAGAGTGTTAACATGTACTTTTTAATAAGTACTGTTGAAAAATATTTTCTCATCTAGAGCAAAATGTTAAGCAAGTGTGGTATGCAACCTGTTAATGGTTGGAAAAAGACTGTAACCGGCTCAAATCTCAAAGTTGCCTGTCTGTGCTATAGCCTCAAAATTTTAGAGCACCTGGACACACAAGATTATAAAGAAAGAAAAATTTTTATTTCAAAATAATTCTTTATTCTTACAAGCATTTATTCTGAATACTTTGTAAATTCAGCAAAAGTTATTCTTTAGAAAAATTTTAAGTTATAAATATTTCATATTTTATAAATGTAATCCTAGCATCTACAAAAATTTACTCTAAGAATATACTTGTCAACTACGAAAAATTCCAACTTTTATTTTTTTAATTTCTTGGTATTTGAACTTGCCAAAAATTTATATTTTTTTAATATATGGGTCAGCTATCGACATAAAGACTAAGTATTAAAAAATTGACAGAATGTGTTAAGAAATAAAATATATGCAGTTTTAAAAGGAATAAGGGGTTAATACATTTAAACAGTACATACAGATTAAGAGGGAGCTCTGTTGAACAGTACACTTCATGGATTACACATCTAGTTGTCAGATATATAAGGCTACACTAATTTTGAAGTAGGTTTCAAGAAGTTATAAAGATTTTAAGGATTTAAGAGTGTGATTAAATGGAGCCAACTACTATAAGTTGCTGGGCTTTATAAGACAGACAACTTTCAGAAAAAGTTTAATACTGAAATAAAACACAAAGAGATGATTAGGGTAAGATACACTGAAATCTCACTATAACAGCATAGAGAATGACAGTTTTTGCCGCTAAAACAAGATTCCCATTGAGAAAATTAAACACAAACTTAAAAAATCTATGCAATATTGATCCTTACACAGATTTAGATTTTTAATGTAAAGTCACTCAAAAAATTTGTATTACGCAAATAAAATCTGAATGTACAGAGAAGAAACACATCCTTAAGAATGAAGACACCAGCTTTTGAATAATCCTAGCACCTTTAAAAATGTAGTTTTAAGCAAAGTATTGCAGTACGCAACACATTATTATGCAAGAACATTATGAAAATACAATATTCACAAAATATGAAAAAAATAAATATTTACTTAACATACACATTATCTATCCAGATATATCTGCAAATTAAAGTAATTTTATTAATTACTGACACTACCAAAAAAACTTTACGGCAAACTTAGAATAGCAAACATTTTTAACTAGTTGTTTTGATTTGTAATTATAGAACTTCAATTTTATTTTCAATATTTATGATTTCCTGCTATAAAACCTATGTGATAGCATCGGAAAGCACGGAAATAGTATTATGAATATTTTATATGCTACAATCAAATTATTTTATTTGATTGCAGCAGTATCTTTGTTTCAGTATCACAATCTAATCTCCTTCCTATCTCACCTTGTCGCCAAAAGATGCTGATGTAGCTATACAGTTGTCTGCCCCTACATAAAGAACCAAACCTGTTTCCTTAAGAAACTGTAGAATAGATTAAGTATTGTTCATTTCTCAACAAGGCCAGTATATAAAATTAATTTTTTACGGTTATACTTTCTCATGCTTTTCTAGGCTCAGTGCATTATCTGTAAATTAAACTTTTTGGGAGTGAGTCTTCGATAAGTATACATTTTTTTTCAATAGTAATATTTTTAACATTTTATAACACTGGTTCATCGATTGCAGAATATTTGTAATACTAGCCGAGAAGGCGATTTTAATTTTTTTTTTTAGTCCAGTAATATTAACATGTTTCTGTCTGTAGGAACATTTTATATCAACTTTGTCTAACGTGCTCAAATTCTGGAGAAGAAATTTTTTGTTGTTAATCTCATTAAAAGGTTCAATAATTTTTTCCTCTATTTCTGTACCATGCCTACAGACAAACTAGGTCAATTAAATTTTTTCCAGACATTGACTTGTTTCCTTCCTAACTTGCAAATTACATTAATTTGTTTGACCAAAAACAAACTTTCTCGTTCAGAAGACAATTTTAAAAAATGTTAATTTAATAACTAATGAAAATAAAAGCTACAAACAGCAACTCTGAGAAAATTAAAAAATAGAGAAGGCTAACATGGAGATACAAAGAGTTTCTTAGTATGTAAGAGTTACATAGAACGTAATTTAAACACGACTCAAAAATTACATTTTATATTTTTTTTATTCAGATGTATGTTAGATGATGAAGTGAATAAGAGAATTAGTATGCTTAAAATTTCTTGTGAATGACAGATCAGAATCCATCAACCAATAATATTAACTGCAGAATACCACACTCCTAACACAGAATAGAGGGAAGGCTATCTTTATGGAGTAATAAATCTAAAATTTGTTTTACATTAGTGAGGTCATTTCAAGCAGGAATTGAAACATAACAGAATACAACATTTAAATTAATTTGTATATTTTTACAAGCTATTTTATTGAAATACATCAACAAATGGGATAATTACCCGAATAACACTCTCAGAGTTAGTAAACAAATCCTGATAATATGACAGCGGCTTCTTTTATTTTGTAACAAAATGTTTGATACTTTTATTAATGTATCATTATATCTAACCTTCCTAAGAACAAAAGTAACTAGAAAAATAACCACCTAATTTTTTTTTTGTGGGCAAAAAACGCCTGTGCGTTATCATCGCCCGGAATTTTCTTTAATAAAAAGGAAAAATAATAAAACTAAATAAGGTTTAAAACTAATATAAATTATATAATTAAAATTTAAAACTAAGTTAAATGGGTGAAATAAAACTCATAACTAATATCGCAGACGGAGTCTTTAAAATATAAAAACTAAAATAATAGAAAATGGAAACTATATAAAACTTAATTAATTCCGTTAGGGAGTGCAAAAGGCTCCCTACTCGGATAATAAAATTAAAGACATAGAACCAAAACAATCAAAATTGAAAGCAAGGGAAAAAATTGACAAAAACTCTTCTAGCATAAAAAATATTTATGGCAATATTAAACTTTTGCAGTTACCTGTACTACGCAAAAACAGAAACATTCGGTTCAAAGTTTCATTATCATTGCACAAGATACCACGAATGTTTCTGGGTAGATCAAATTAACAACGCAACGCCGCAAAACATATGCAGTCTATGAGAATGTGGTGCACAGTCATGTGGCAGTTGCATCGTGTGCATATGGGTGCTTGTCCTCCTGACATTAGGTACTTGTGTGTGATCCTCGTATGTCCTATCCGCAATCGGCAGAGGATTACTTCTTCATGTAGAGTTTTTCTGCAAAAGGAATCCCGCGGTAACAAAATCTTTAATCTATCGAGTTTATTATCGACGGTAATCGTCCAGTCACTTTGTCACCTTGCTCTCAGTGATTGTTTTACACGATTAATAAAATCAGAGGTAGTAACTCGGGTGGTGAAAGGAAGTTGAATACACGCTTCTTTGGCAGCATAATCTGCTTGTTCATTACCTGGAATCCCTACGTGGGTAGGGACCCAGCAAAAACTTACTTCTGTGTTGCAAATATTCAACTCGGTGATTGCATTGTAAATTTCAATGACGACAGGATGTTTGCAATAAAAGTTTTCTAACGCCTGGAGAAGACTACATGAGTCACTGCAAATAAGAATAATTCTACATTTAAGGTTAATGATATTTAGAGCCTTATTTATAGCGAGTACTTCAGCAGTGAACACACACTCGTAATATCGGGTAGGCCAAACATATAAGTTCTTTCATTGACAACAAAAGCACAACCAACGGTATCGTCTTGTTTCGATCACTGCCTCTGGGTTCATCTTGGTGAGGACACACTGGAACATTTGCCAGAAAATAATAGGTAATGTTGATTGTTTATTGTATGTCGTAAGATCAAAAGTAAAATTTACAAGGTTTATTCTCCACGGAGGATATGAGCACAGGTATGATGGAAAGAACGACGAGTGTCAACACTTATATGCTGCAGCAGACGTCGGGTACGGACACCTACAGGTGCAGTACAGCGTGGACGGTCCTCACACTTTCTTAAATTAATAATTCTAAGAACTGATCAAAAGCCGGGTGGGTGATTTGGCTGTCCTTTGAGACGGGCAAAATAAGATAACAAAAGCTGGTCTCGTCTATCCCAAAGTGATGGCTCACTACAGTCTACAAGTAAGCTTGCGTCAGGGCTTGATCTAAACGCACCTGTGGCAAGCTGAAGAAAAGCATGATGTACACCTTCCAGCATTTTAAGCACAGTTTGACGAGCTGAAGAGTAGGCGACACAACCATAATCTAAACGGGAACGAACAAGAGAATAGTAAAAACGTAACGTACATACATGACCGATCGGCTCCCCAATTGGTGTTACTAAGGACCCGCATCATATCTAAAAGTTTGGAACATTTTGTCCTTAATTCCTTTATATGTTTGACCCAAATAAAACAGCTATCAAAAATCAAACCTAGAAACTTGACGTAAGGAGAGATAGCAACAAGCTCTCTGTTCAGAAAAACTTGCGAAATAGAAGGGTTTCGTAGCCAAGAACACATTTCGTTTTGTCGGATGAAAATGTGAAACCAGTAGTCCTGGACCAAGCCTCAAGGCGAAATATAGTGTTCTGTAGTAGTAGCTCTGCTGTGGCGTTGAACGGCTCGCAATGTAAGTAACAAAACCGTCAACAAATAGAGAACATGAGACAGGAGCCTGTACACAATTGGTAATACTGTTTATGTCCACAGAAAATAAGGTGGCACTTAATAAATACACTACATTGAGGTACTCCATTCTCCAAGACGACACTATCTGAAAGTGAATCGTCTACACGAACACGAAACGATCGGTGATTTAAGAATTCCCGGATAAAAGCAAGCATATTGCCTTTGATTCCCCATCCCTTGAGGGTGTTAAGAATATCACGTCACCAGGCTGTGTCGTACGCCTTTTTTATATCGAAGAAGATAGCGACGAGGTGCTGGCGGTTTAGGAAGGCGTTTTGTATGGCTGTTTCCATTGACACTAAATGGTCAATGGATGATCGTCCTTGTCGGAAACTACTCTGTTCCGAAGATAGAAAGCCATGTTTCTCCAAGTACCATGTAAGCCTGCGGTTTACCATTCTCTCCATTATTTTACATAACACGCTTGTTAAAGAAATAGGGTGGTAGCTTGAGGGATCGGTTGTCTTTACCGGGCTTTAGTACTGGTATAATAAATGCTTCTGACCAGCCGGGCGGAAAGACTTGTTCGGAGAATAAACCATTGTAAATATTCAAAAGATATTGTAGTGCTGAGTTAGGAAGGTGTGAAAGCATACCAAGGCGAACGTTGTCTGGTCCAGGGGAAGTGTCACGTGAGTTCTTAAGTGCGTGTAACAATTCGTTAAATACGAATGGAGAGTTCAATTCACGAACCGAATCACCAATGTTTAACGACAATATTTCTATCTGTACTTTGTACCTCTGAAAATCGTTATTATATGATGAAGTGAGAGACACCGAGGGGAAAGAATTTGCTATAGTCGAAGTTGATGAAAGGAGTTCTCCTTCATCAATGAGACCGAGAATAGATTGTCTCGGTGATCCGAAAATTGCATGGATTTTTTTCCACACAGTAGACGTGGGAGTAGTACGTGAGATGGTGTTCACATATTTTATCCATGAATTCCCCTTAGCGTTCAAGAAGACCCGACGGCACACCGCTCTAGCCCTGCGGTACAAATTTAGATGTTCTGGCCTATTATTAAATTTGCGTAGTGCTCGCCAGTAGTGTATAAATAGGAGGGCGGCGTCACAAGTGCCTAGCCCTCCCGCGTTAGTGTCGCGTCCGCCATGTTGGTTTTTCCCTTTTCTTCCTGTGGGAATTTCCCGTTTCCCTTTGCGGGAAGTTCTAAATTCCACATGGTAGCCAACGTTGGTAATGTTAATTCAGTTTGAATATTATTAATTATTTAATTCAAAGGTTGGTACCGCTGTTGTTCAGCTGTTGTGTAGCGGTATGTCTGAATTAAATAAATAAATAATATTTAAAGTGAAAAAAAAACCAGGTCGGCTAGGGATTGAACCTAGACACGGCGGGACGCGACTGACTGACTGACGCCTTAGACCATTCGGCTGCAGCGGCTCCCCTGGTCGGAGGGCGAAATAAGTTGTATATAAGTCGACGACAACAGCGGCGGGCGGTGGTTCAACCGCCATCTTGTGACGTCACACCTGGCGCGTAATACGGTAAGTGTGTGTGTTTGTAAAATAAAACGTGTTTTAAGGTACTCACCATATTGTCATAGAGTGCGATGACTGCGCGTGCGTGTGTCCACTGGAGACAGACATCTTAACCGTGCACGATCCAACGCTCAACTGAATAAATGACGAAATGATTTTAGTTTAGGTGGAATATTTTTTTTCTGTTCACCTGCCGTGCTGTCCACCAATCACAATGTCTGAAACCCAGTACCCACATCCTCGACCTGTGATGTATACAACTGCAACAAACCAGTTCACACTGGTGAACAACCGACCGAGTCGGATTAAAATGGATAATTAAAAAAATGGTTACATTTTTTCAATCAAGTTTCCTTTCGTGTGTATATATAAAGCATTCGCATCATTTAATCATTTTTTCACTAACTGTTGAATAGTCAACATCGTGTGTAAAAAAAGTATTATTTGCTTGTGAAAGCGGTATTTTGAAGAGCGAACGTCGATTGTAAAAAAATAGTATTTGCAAAATCGTTATCTGGAAGAGTGAACATCTATTGTAAGAAGAAATACTACTTTACAAGAGGGTTATTAGCAAGAGTGCTGTCTAGGTAAGTCTAAATACATAAGAAATCTTTTTTTTAATATGACATGGTATGAGAAAAATTATTAAAAAATGAGAAAAAAAATAAAAAATGATAAATATAATTGAAAAAAATGAATAATTACAAATAATAAAATGAATAAAAAATTAATAAATAAAAAAAATTAATAAATAAAAATGAATAAAATATTAAAGAATATATAATTAAAACAATAAAATATACAAATAATTAATATAAAAATTAATAAATAAAAATGAATATAATGAAAAAATACAAATAATAATATTTAACAATTAAAAAAAAAAAAATATTAAATTGAATAAAAAATGATAAATATAATTGAAAAAAATGAATAAAAAATTAATAAAATATTAAAGAATATATAATTAAAATATACAAATAAAAATATACAAATAAAACGATTAAAATATATAATTAAAAAAAATATTAAAAAATAATAAATTAAAGAATATATAATTAAAAAATGATTAAAACAATAAAATATACAAATAAAACGATTAAAATATATAATTAAAAAAAATATTAAAAAATAATAAATAATCTATACACATCACCAATCGTCATCATCACTGAAACACACAAACAAAAAAAAATTATTACTATTAAGTTTGTCTAAAAGAAAAACATATGTTATTATAATTTTTTTTTGTCTATTAGGTATCATCAAAAATGCAAGTTAATCCAGCCGCGATTCGTGCAATCAATGATAATGTCATCCGCCTTCGTTGGGACCTAACCCAGCTCGATGAGATGTACCTTCAGTCAACACTTCAACAATACAAGACTCATATCCTAAACCGTTTGAAGGAAGAAGGTAGACGCTTCGACGGCAACGTAAAATGGTAAGTGTGACTACTTACATTCATCAATTACTCTTTGTTACATTAACAATACATATTTTCTTCACATCTGTAAAGATACTAATACATCTGTATTTTTTTTTGTATAGGTATGTTGCGGTAAATGTCGAACTAAAAAAGCAGACGACTCTCGAAGGCGGAGTAGAGACGTCATATACCAACGTTTATTTGCACGGACGGACGAAAACAATTATAAATATGGAGGAGAACACCAACGTTGTCGATGAACAGTGGGTGGAGTCCGTCGAAAAAATCGTCGAGACGATGGTGAACTTCATCAACAACGGTAGCGGATGGGTAATGCATAAAATAATTTATATAGACCTAAATGTTATTCGTTACCGTCCGCTATACGGTGCTTCTTCCTCCTATATACGTACTCCAAAGAAAATTTTAAAAAGAGAGGCAGTAATTAACGTAAAGAATCCACATGACCAGAAATGTTTTCTCTGGTCAGTTTTAGCATACCTACATGACCAACCTGGTCGTAACTACCGTCAGACGTGGTATGCTAGGTACGAGCATGATATAAACATGCTTGGGATATTATACCCTGTAAAAGTAAGAGATATTAATCGCTTTGAGATGTTAAATCCCACAATAAGCGTTAATGTCTACGGGTATGAGGAGGAAAACGATCGTGTCTATCCGGTACGCGTTACCGAAAATCACCATCGTGAAAACTGCATACACCTATTGCTGCTTACAGGAGAGACTAGAGAAAAATTTCATTACTGTGATTAATACCAAACCAGGTAAAAACGGACTTTCTCGACTCCTGACGGGTCTAACAAAGGCCCACTGTGCTAGTAGATACTGTCCTTACTGTTTGCACCGTTTCAGCTCATCAGACCCACATGTCGCTGTACAAAATCTACAGAAACATCTGATCGAGTGTAAGCGACACGGTGCACAACGAGTAAGGCTTCCCAAACCGTACAACCAAAAGGAATGCATAATGAAGTTTAGGGACTACTCGTCCACGCTTCGCGTTCCGTATACGGTGTATGCAGACTTTGAATCATTTGTACATCCGATGGACACTGCCACCCCTAAACCAAACACTAGTTTTACCGATAAGGTAGCCCATCATCTTCCGTCCGGTTATGCATATGTAATCGTTGACGAGGAAGGACAGATTTGTGAAGGTCCTGTAGTGTACCGAGCGAGAACAGATGGTGAAAATATCGTTGAAAAGATGCTGGACGAATTGCTCGATCACGCTGATAGATTGCACAAAATTATGATTACCGAAAAACCGATGGTGATGACTCCCGAAGACACTGAAACATTTCAAAGGGCTACCGAGTGTTTTCTTTGTCATTGTGAGTTGAACGACGATCGTGTACGTCATCACTCACATACCACAGGACGGTTTCTCGGTGCATGTCATAACGAGTGCAATTTAAATTGTAAGCGCACCGAGCATATTCCAGTATTTTTTCATAACCTCCGCGGATACGATAGTCACCATATAGTTCAAACTTTGGGGAAATACAAACACCAACACAAAATAAACTGTATCGCCAACACGTCCGAGCGATTACAGTCACTGTCCATCGGACCATTGAGATTTTTGGACTCTTTACAATTCCTTCCGTCATCCCTCGAAAAACTTGTAGAAAATTTAGTAAAAGATTGTCAGAACAAATACGTTGTTTTTAAAACACTCACCGCCCACTTCCCGCTACCAGAAAAAAGGTATTTCTTAATCCGAAAAGGTGTCTACCCATACGAATACATGACACATGTAAACAAGTTTTTCGAAACCCAACTTCCACCGCAGACGGCGTTCTACAGCACGCTAAGAAGAGAGAACATAACAGACGATGATTACAGCCATGCCCAAAACGTGTGGGAATCGTTTGACTGCAATACGTTAGGCGATTACCACGATCTTTATCTTCTTAGCGACGTATTATTGTTGGCAGACGTCTTTGAAAATTTCCGAGTACGTTTATGCAATATTACGGTTTGGACCCCTGTCACTTTTACTCCACCCCCCCCCCCATTTCACGTGGAACGCCATGTTAAAATTTACCCGACAAAAATTGGAACTGTTGACCGACATAGATATGCATCTGTTTGTTGAAAAAGGTACACGAGGTGGTGTAGCAATGATTTCAAACAGGTACGCCAAGGCGAACAATCCAACCATTCCAGATCAATATGACCCATCCGAACCCACCTCCTGGGTTCAATACTATGATTGCAACAACCTTTACGGTACAGCCATGGTTGAACCCCTACCATATGCAAATTTTAGGTGGTTGAGTAGTGAAGAGATTAACATTCTCAACATCAACAATGTTGACGATCGTGGAGAAAAGGGCTATATATTGGAAGTGGATCTCGAGTATCCACAACACCTACACGATCGTCATAAGGATTATCCCCTTGCGCCCGAACGACTAGTACCAGTTGACGAAATGTTGTCACCTTATTTGAATGATGTACAAAGATGTCCCGTAAAAAAACTAATGACAACATTGTTAGACAAAGAACATTATGTCTTACACTACAGAAATCTAAAACTATACACCCGCCTCGGTTTAATCGTGAAACACATTCATAGAGTTCTGGAATTCTCCCAATCGCCTTGGTTGAAACCGTACATCGATTTCAATACCGAAAAGCGTGCACAAGCGCGAAACAGTTTTGAAAAAGACTTTTTTAAGTTAATGAATAACGCGGTGTATGGTAAGTCATTGGAAAACGTTCGTAACCGAATAGACTTCCAACTCATCACTAACGAGCGTAAACTGGATAAAGCAATAGCGAAACCGAGAGTTAAAGCTTGGTACATCTATAACAAAGATGTTGTGGGGATAAGTTTGAAGAAAACGGAAATATTCCTCAATCGTCCAATATACATCGGATTTACCGTATTGGACATTAGTAAAGCCATCATGTACGAATTCCACTATGGTTACATGGTGGAAAAGTACGGTGATAACATAAAGCTTCTAATGACTGATACTGATAGTCTGATGTACCATATAGTGACGGATAACGTTTACGACGATATCCTTTACGATATAGATCGATTCGATACTTCAGACTACTCCCGAGATCACATGTGTTATAGTAATACCAATAAGAAACGTCTTGGTAAGTTTAAGGACGAGATGAATGGAAGGGCTATTCGTGAGTTTGTCGGTCTTCGTGCTAAGATGTATAGCATTCTCGAATTCGACAAGAAGGAGAAGAATGTTGCAAAGGGTATTCCTAGAGTATCCATTGCAAACGATCTTAGACACGATCTGTACAAACAAAGTCTTTTTAAAGATCAAGTTACATACACAAGTGCGTATGGAATCAGAAGCACTTTGCACAATATCCATTCCATTAATCAGTCTAAGAAGTCGCTATCACCGTTCGACGACAAACGATTCATTTTACAAAACAGAATAAACACAGTTCCATATGGTCACTACAGTGTAAATAAAACAAAACGTAGGCCGTCCGAAACCGTCGATAACCCAAACCACCAAAAGAGACCAAGAATCGATCACGATGTCCTCATATCCCACGGTCATGACTATTTACATTAATTATTGCCTCCACCATTTACAATAAAAAGTGAAAACAAACTATAAAAATTATTTCTTAAAAAATGTGTATCTTGTTTTTTTCACTTGTAAAATATTTAATATATATTGTATAAACAAATATGTAAATTATTTAATATATATTGTATAAACAAATATGTAAATTATTTAATATATATTGTATAAAAAAATATGTAAACTTATTAATATATATAATAAAATTTTTTCTTAAATTAATTGTGTATCTTGTTTTCACTTGTAAAATATTTAATATATATTGTATAAACAAATATGTAAATTATTTAATATATATTGTATAAAAAAAATATGTAAATTTATTAATATATAAAATAAAAATTTTTCTTAAATTAATTGTGTATCTTGTTTTCACTTGTAAAATATTTAATATATATTGTATAAAAAAATATGTAAATTTATTAATATATACGTATATAACATAAGAAAAAAAATAAAAACTTTTCTTAAAATAAACAAATATGTAAATTATTTAATATATATTGTATAAAAAAATATGTAAATTTATTAATATATAAGTATATAACATAAGAAAAAAAATAAAAAACTTTTCTTAAATTAATTGTGTATTTTTTAAAAAACCCATTACTTACTCAGTGTCACTGTCACTATCACCTCTCCACGGACGTTTCTTCCATAGATTCTTTATATTTACCGAAGAGTGGTAAAACAGATCTTTAGTCCAATAACTAAGACGTATTCGACGGTTACTACAAAATCGACTCCACGGTGAACGTACATCATAATATGGTATATGTATACTGTCATCTTCGGGACGCGATTTTGTAATCATAACCATCGTCTGTGAACATCTCATTTCCATAAATAAAAAAGAATCTATTATGTCTCTGATGGTCGCTGGGTATGAATGCAACTCCCATGACCATGAGGGACCATAACTGTCGACAGGCACCTCCACCAACATAAACATCACCGGTCCCGCATCGTTCCCTATTAAGGACGTTCGAAAGATATGCCGTAGCATATCCTTCATCTCGTCCTCATCCCGCTTCTTCTCGGGTGGCGATCGTAAATAATTAGTTATGATCGCCACCCATGAAAGGTACGCTAACGACGGAGCCGGCATGGTGATGTGATAACAAGTGAATGATGTACCCCTTTTTGGGTGTACTATATATATGCAATACGTGACTGAATACCCCCCCCCACCATATCACTTTGTCAGCCCACACCTCCTAACTTCTAATCACTAGCTACAAACTAATACCATATATAAAACATGAATTATAAATAATACAAAACAATAATTATAAATACAAAAAATAATCTACTTACTCACTAGACCCCAATCGTTTCGGTCTCTTCCACCGATTTTTTATGGATGTCGATGAGTGCATACGACGACGTTTAGTAGTACCGGATAGTTCCCACCGTCCAGTACTAAAACGTATTTGATCCTGACGACCAAATAGCTCCCATGGTGGACGTACTCTGTAATACGGTACACGTATACGAAGACCGTCTGGAGGCGATTTGGTCAACAGAACCAACGTATCACCTGCTCTTCTGACATTCAAAAAAGACCGGATTACGTACGATATGGATTCTAGCGTTGAATATAAACCCCAGAACCCGTGGTCATACCACACCTGCTCCGTCGCCCACAACTCTGGTCCCGCATCGTCCTTTATAAAAGATGTTTGAAAGATATGTCTAAGCATATCTTTCATTTCATCTTCCTCCCACGTTGTCCTAGGTGGCGATTTTAAATAATTTGTTATAATCGCCACCCATGAAAGATATGCTAACGACGGAGCTGGCATGACGATGTAGTAACAAGTGAATAATGTCTTACTTTTGTGTGTATTATATATATATGTAACTGAATAACCCCCACCCACAACGTAACATAACACTTTGTCACCCATGTAATCGTACTTTGTAATCAATAGCTACAAAAAAATACAAAACATGAATATAAAAAATATATATTTACATACCTGGTATGCATCTGGCGGTATGAGATTGTCACTCGCCGACAAGAGTGCACACCGACCATAGTCGGAAAGCCCTCTTACCGCACACACCTCACAGAAATGATGACCGCAAGGGGTCAAAGAAACATCCACCCTATTTGATAAACAAATAGGGCAGGTGGTCTCCTCACCTATACGATCATTGTCCCTGTGAAGGGAGAGTCGGCGAGCGACCAACCGTTGACGGTCGTGGTACTCCCGTCGTGGCGCAACACCTCTACCACGTGCCGTCAACAACGCCCTCACCCGCGACGTCACATCTTCTCTTTGACTTGATGATGATGGTGGCGGAGACGCCGGTGTGTAGTCAATCGGCGACGTAGGCGCCTCCGCTGCGGCGACTGGTAATGGTGGAGGAGGTGGTGTTGCTGCCTGCGGTTGTGGTGGTGGTGGTGGTGGAGGCGTAGCCGGTGGAGGTGGTAGAGGCGCTGGAGGTGGTAGAGGCGCTGGAGGCGGCGTGGCTACTGCCTCTGCTAGTTGTTGGGCCTCCACCAAGCCCTCATTGGCCCGTATATAGCTTATACACCGCCTTTTCAGACGGTGCATACAGTTCACCAAATCGACAATGCTGTAGAACGCCTCCACCTGCTGGTTGCGGTTGCGTTGCAACCGTCCACCACACCGACGGATGTCAACCAACCCATCCATGATCTCCCTTATATCATCTGACATAATGAAAATAAAAATGAACGAAGTTTAAAAAAAGTTAATGAAAATAAAAATGAACGAAGTTTAAAAAAAAATATTAAAAAAAAAATATGTAAAATAATAAAATATGTAAAATAATAAAAATTAGTAAAATAATAAAATAAATAATGAAATAAATATAGTAAAGTAATATAATGCAACTAACAACTACCGACTGAAGCGCAAGACTAATGTAAAACAATGTTGCACTCAGCTAATATATAAGTAAATGGCTAGAAGAAGATAGAAAATATTTTGTGTATGTAAACTTCTTTTGTCTTTGTTAATCGCAAATAAAATATTATACACACACACACACACACACATAGTACATTAGTTATATATAATTTTAATTAAGTAAAAAAAGGAAGTCAAATTTATTCGCAAAAGAAAAAAGAGACGGTAAATAAATAGTCTATCTTTTACTTTTTCATACAACTAATAAGTATATTTTTAAAATGCATCAAAGAGAGAGAAACATAATACTGTTAATAAATATAATTTTTAATGTATCAAAGAGAGAGAAATAATATTTCTTTGTTAAAAGCAACTAAAAAGAGAGAGAAATATTACTGTACAGTTGGTTTAATTGGAATGCGGTTTTCAAGAGCGATAAGTAGTACTTCTTTGTTAGCTGCAAGTAGAAAGAGACAGAGATATGACTATGCAGTTGTTTTAATTATATGCGGCTCTCATGAAGGAAAAGAATGGGGAGATACGCACTACATATAACCGCATTTTTAATAAAAAATATCTTATGTTATAACGTAATTGCAACATGTGGTTTTTGTTAATAATATCTAACAGTTAAAATATTATTTCTTTTAATAATTGCATCCGCAATAGAAAATAACAAAGGGGAGATAAATGTCGTATGTTATACTGTAATTGCAACATGTGGTTCTTTTTTAATACTATCTACCAGTTAAAATATTATTTCTTTTAATAATTGCAACCGCAATAGAAAATAAAAAAAGGGGAGATAAAAGTACAACTTAGTTTTGTATTAATAATTCTACACAAAAAAAAATAAAAATTGCATTTTATTTAACGCACGTTTTTGTACTATTCTATGAAGTATAATAAATTATTTAAAATAACAAGCAAGAAGTATATATTACTAACATCTGTTAAAATTGCATTAAATGCGTTTTCTTTGTGTTAGTATATGTAATAAATTATTTATTTAACGCACATTTTTGTACTATTCTATGAAGTATAATAAATTATTTAAAATAACAAGCAAGAAGTATATATTACTAACATCTGTTAAAATTGCATTAAATGCGTTTTCTTTGTGTTAGTATATGTAATAAATTATTTAAAAAATACGTAGAGCTAAAAGTATATATATTACAGACAATTTATTAAAGTAAATTCCAATTTAACGAATTCGTTTTATCTTTTTGTATTGTATAAGGATATATTACAATTAAAAGTACAAGGACAATTTATGGGTGGTTAGATTTTTCCACGTCGTCGTGTAAGATCGTTGCGACATCTGACGAAACTTACATCTACAGCGTTTCCGCACGCTACAAGTATAAGTGTGGACGTTGATCGATTCAATACGGTTAGAGTGCATTTCAGCTACGCAGCCACATACGCTGAACTTCACAACGGATTACAGGAATATTTAGACAGCTTAAAAATCGATACTGTAGACGGTTTGTGTAGACATTATATTCACTATTGCAACGATGAAAACGTTTACCGATTCGGTTAACGAATTGCGATTTATTGCATCGCATATTTGTAAATATAGTTTTATGATGCTTGTCGCTCACTCTGTTCACTGTTGCGGTGAAATAATACATACCGTCGATTGTAAGAAATTTGGTTACAGCGGACGTGGACTACCGAAATACCTTTGCTCCTGTGAAATGATTATTGAAAACGCAAAAAGGATGTACACTATGGTACACGATAATGAATATGAGCTGTTATGGAAGAATCAATTCGCTTGTTCAGTCATCGATGATAGCGGTCTATATCGGTTGTTTTGTAAAATTGCCGACAAGAGTAATGCGGATGACAAAGGTATGTATACGGTACCGTCATCGTCGTCAACCGATCAGTCGAGTGTAAACTCTGCGAGTGTGAGGATGGATGCCATATCGTTTGTTAACGCTTTCAACGATGACGTTTGTTTTCTCAAGAAACTACCGTGGAAACGACTGACTGATCTTCGCACCGGTGTAGACTACGTAATATTGGATATGAGAAAGGTATTTACATCTTTATCTGAGTATCGTATTTGTGCCATATTATACGACACCGTTGCAAACGAATTGGGTTGCTTTCAAATATATTTACCGACCAGATATACAAACAGATTTACCGATGATGAGATGTCTGTTGTAAGACGACATTCGATGAAGTTAACATATTACGGAAAGAAAGACGATGGTTTGACTGAAGACTTAAAAGTAAGTTTGTAACATCTGACAGTTGAGAGTGTTTTGTAGGCCTAACGGGGAGAGATTTCACTCGAAAAAAAATCTCAACGCGCCGCAGTTGCTACCTCTTGGGTGGTGTGGAAATGCAACTAAATTACAAAACAAAAAATATTTTTGTAACTATGATCTGGTGTAATAGCTTTTTTTACATCGTGTCAGTTGAATGCAGGTTCAAACTTGTTCGTTTCCTGTTCAACGGTTATTTATTACATCAGTTCACAGAATAGCAGATGTGGTAAAAAAAAACATAATTATTTATTGCGTTGTTGATAAGCAGGTTCAGACTTGTTCGTTTGCGGTTTAACGGAAAAACCCGTTATTTATTGCATCTGTTCTTAGAATAGCCGATGTGGTAATTGATAAAAAAATAATTAATTATTGCGTTGTTTCTTGGAAGACCGGATGTGAGTTGTTGATAAGCAGGTTCATACTTGTTCGTTTGCGGTTTAACGGAAAGAAAAAACGTTATTTATTGCTTTTGATAAAAAAATAATTAATTATTGCGTTGTTTCTTGGAACACCGGATGCGGGATGATGATAAACAGGTTCAGACTTGTTCGTATGCGGTTGGTTGAGGAGGGGGAATGTTTGTCATCTAGTGAGTATAAATAGCGGTTCCTAAACAGCATAAAGATCATTCTAACGCTGACTACTGGTACATCATGACAGACGGTACATCGACAAGAAAAGCTTTCGTTGAACGGTTAAATACAAAAACCGTTCGTCTAACCGAAACTAAAACTGTGGCTGCAATGACGGTTGGTAAACCGCATGAAATATTAGCGTTGAAGACCGTAGACACAAAATATGGTAAAAGTATTGTGTGTACTGTAAAAGGAAGCAGCGAAGAGGAACCGTTTAATGTATTCCTACCGAAGCGGTTCTCATCGACTATTGAAGAGGGTGAGTTCCAGTCGATAATAGAAGAGAAACTGACACTCGTATTTAAGGGTCGGGTCGGAAATGCGTACGATGTAATATTCGACTAGACTTGGAGGCATTAAAAAAATAGTCCTTTTCAGGACTACAACACATTACACATTCAACACAATCTTACACATATATACACAAAACAAAAACACTTTAAACCCCCATTCAATAAAAAACTGTAACTAACCATTGTTTTTTTTAAAAACGTTTTCTTTTAAAGAAAACAAGAAAAAGAACGATATTTAGTTACGTTTATTGAATGCAGTGGTTCCAAGGCCCGCGACATGATGTGGTAATAGATTTATCTACTATCGGATTATGTTGCAAATGCTGAGGAGAGTGTTTAACAAATTCGGGTTTAGAACGTTGTTGACTTTTTTAAAAAGAATGGATGTAGTTTCAAATCATACAAAATGCAGTTACGATATTTTTATATCAGATGGTTGTTTTTCCCACGTTGTTCGTGTGTTGGGTGGGGGGAGGGGGGGGTAGAATAAGGTGTGGCTCATGTGGTGGGGATGTTCTTATAAATATAGCGTAAACGCGCGAATTAGTTTATTCTTTGAGAAGCGCACGAAGTGTAAACATCATCATCATGATTCCGGTTAGTGAAGAAGATATACGCGTACGTGTCGGGAACCAACGTCTGGCACCTATGTGTTTTAAGTTAAAACACAGTTTTGCATACGTTGTCAATTTATCTGAACACGATTTCGACAAAGACGGTGATAACTTAACCGTAAGGATAATTTTCAAAGATGATTTCGCGTGTGGTCAAAAGTATTATTGCGAATTTGAATGCGGTGACAAAGCGATTGGACTTATTGACAGTAAAGAGGTTCTATTCTCCGGATTCTACGGTGACGACGGGAACGTAAAGGCGTTCAAGTTAAATCAATCGTCGAATATGAAATTGTCAGCGTCGGTGTTAAAAGATCTCAATACGTCGCATCGCAAAAACAACGTACTCGCTGTAAACATTTATGTCGCGTACGAAAAACGACGAGTAGCCACTAATGTGGCGTCGGACTGTGGACTTTTCTTCAAGACGCGCGATGAGGTAGATTGT
The DNA here is from genome assembly GCF_047948215.1 of Lycorma delicatula. Classification (NCBI taxonomy): domain Eukaryota; kingdom Metazoa; phylum Arthropoda; class Insecta; order Hemiptera; family Fulgoridae; genus Lycorma; species Lycorma delicatula. The sequence continues at coordinate 16,192,868 of NC_134456.1, forward strand.
TCCGCCGATGGTTGTGACGATGATACCCAACCGCTGATGGTCGCGTACGACACGGATGAAAATTCAAAATACGATTACGTAAAAACCAATCGATATCTGCGTGGCCGTCATGTCGCTTCTCTTTATTTTATTTTATACAAGACTAACAAACGCAATGAAAATGACAACGAAGAGGAAAACAACGGTCATTCATCAAGAAGAATTTTTTAATTTAACCGATTTTTAAAAAAAGTCCTTTTAAGGACTACAACACATTACACAAACAACATAAAAAAAGTTACACTAAAACACAAAACAAAAAACACTTTAAACCCCCATTCAATAAAAAACTGTAACTAACTATTGTTTTTTTTAAACTGTTTTCTTTTAAAGAAAACAAGAAATAAAACGATATTTAGTTACGTTTATTGAATGCAGTGGTTCCAAGGCCCGCGACATGATGTGGTAATAGATTTATCTACTATCGGATTATGTTGCAAATGGTGAGGAGAGTGTTTAAATATTTTTTTCTTGTTACTTCATGGTATTTCTTTACAAGACATATCATGAAGATACTTTTTGTAGATGAGTGTTTTGTAGGCCTACTGGGGAGAGATATCACTCTAAAAAAAATCTCAACGCGCCGCGGTTGCTACCTCTTGGGTGGTGTGGAAATGCATCCATTTTTTCTTATACACAGAATACAAGTCTCTCTTTATTTTTATTCGGAGTAATTTTTATAGTATCCAACTTAATTTTTAGCTTATATTTTAAATCATTTGCTTTTTTTTGTACGAGTGTTTTGTAGGCCTATCGGGGAGAGATTTCACTCTAATAAAAAAAAATCTCAACGCGCTGTAGTTGCTACCTCTTGGGGTGGTGTGGAAATGCAACAATAATATTATCATTATTTTTCAAACTAATAATTTTGATTTTGTTTGCAGACTTACTAATAGACTACCGTACTGCGCGCCAGGTGTGACGTCACAAGATGGCAGTTGAACCACCGCTGTTGTCGTCGACTTATATACAACTTATTTCGCCCTCCGACCAGGGGAGCCGCTGCAGCCGAATGGTCTAAGGCGTCAGTCAGTCAGTCGCGTCCCGCCGTGTCTAGGTTCAATCCCTAGCCGACCTGGTTTTTTTTTCACTTTAAATATTATTTATTTATTTAATTCAAACATACCGCTACACAACAGCTGAACAACAGCGGTACCAACCTTTGAATTAAATAATTAAATAATATTCAAACTGAATTAACATTACCAACGTTGGCTACCCTGTGGAATTTCAAACTTCCCGCAAAGGGAAAAGGGAAATTCCCACAGGAAGAAAAGGGAAAAACCAACATGGCGGACGCGACACTAACGCTCCCCGCGGGAGGGCTAGGCACTTGTGACGCCGCCCTCCTATTTATACACTACTCTCGCCGTCGATTCTTAATAGCACATTGGCAATCATCATTCCACCATGGAACAGAAGGACGGTTAGGATTACCCGATGTTTGTGGGATATATCTGCTGGCAGTTTCAAGTATCATAGAAGTAAAAGAGGAATACTGCTCAAGGATGTTCGCGCCGTCGTCATACTGTGATTGGAAGGCTTTATGATATCCATTCCAATCCGCCCTTTCAACAATCTACCTCCGTGGCCTTCTCTTAACCTCGTGGTCCATACCGAAACCAATAATAATTGGTTTGTGGTCACTGCCGTGAAAGTCATCACAAGCAGATCAATCAAGATAATGGAGTAAATTCGGTGAGCATACAGAGAGATCGATGTTAGACATAGTACCAGATGATAAAGACATGAATGTGTGAGATCCATTATTCAGCAAACAAAGGTATAAGTCTTGTCTCACACTGTGTATATTTCCTCGAGTGGAGCAGAAGGTTGAGCCCCAGGAAACATGGTGGGCATTGAAGTCTCCTACTATTAACGACGAAGATGGTATTTGTGTGAGGAGATTTGAGATATCCAGAGCACTGAACTCAGTGTTCGGTGAGAGATACAGATTGCAGATATGCCACTTGAAGGGGATAGAGATCTTTACTGCAACAGCAGGAACGAGAGTGGTCAGTTGAATCCTTGTAGTCGACACCTTATCCTTCATGAAAATAGCTACTCCACCACTCTCTCTACTGTACTATACAGTCGTATCTCTCACAGAAGTATCCTGAGTGCTATTGGGTCATGTTGTAGAAGATGAGTTTCCTGGAAACACATGATTATCGGATCATGTACGTGTGCCAGTACTCCAATATCTTCGATGCGGGACCAAAGACCTCTAACATTCCACTGAATAATCTTCATAAGGGTAAAAAAATATAAACAAATAATATAAATAAATAAATATACTTAGGAAACCATATAAAATATAGTTGTATGCGATTCGGTTGTTTTTTTTCGTATTCTTTATTTTAGATAACTCCGACGCCCTTTGGTCGGGAGGTTCTTCAACCATATCCTCCAGTATATGGGGTGATGGAGGAGACATTAGAATGGAATGCCGCTACTGACATCCCAGAGGGGGTGATTATGTGGGTTTCATTTACAAGGAGCTTATTAGTTGGCTTACTGCCAGCTGTGATAGTCCCTGCCCGTACCGGTAGGAGTTTGGGAGCAGGAACTTTCGTATCACACTTTGGATTCATTTACTGCGACGTAAGACTTTTTATTCATCTTTGTCGGTTCTGAAAGAGTGGCTGTAAGCGAAGCAACTTGATCAGAAAGCATCTGAACGAGTTTCTTAAGTTCATTGCAGGATCCGCACTGCTGATTATGAACATTTGTAGTAATTTGTTTTGACGCAGCGGTGGCGAAAGATACATTCGGTTTGACGAGATTCCGTGAGTCGATTATCTTTCTATATTCCCTGCGTGCAGCTGGGAAAGATAGCTTCTGCTCAGTACAGATTTTGAGAATTGCCTTTTCTTCTTTAAAGGTTGGGCAATCTCGGGAGCCAGCTATATGTGAATCACTGCAGTTCGCACACTTTTCACTTTCCTCGCAGTTAGTGTCACCGTGACCTTCGTTAGCACATCGAGCACAGATGTTGTAGTGTGACCATACCCTTGGCATCTGAAACATCGCTGTGGGTTGAGTATGAATGGTCGTATCCGAACCGAGAGGTAACCCACTTTAATCTTCTCTGGTGAAAAAGGAAGACTGAATGTCAGTATAAGAGACGGTGTCAGTTCTGTTCCGTTCTGCCGTTTCATTATACGTTTCACTTCTATAATACCTTGAGCACAAAGTTCATCAGCAATTTCACTTACATTCATTTCCAGAAAGTCACGACAAAAAATTACCCCTCGGCTGGTATTTAGGGTCTTGGCATGCTGTACTTATGTTTATGCCGCCCATATTGGCGAGACGTAATAGTGAGCGAGTCTGCTCATCGTTAAATGTTTCCACCAGAATTGTTCCACCATGTAATTTCCTAATACAGCCGGGGTGACACATTTGTTAATAAGGAAAGGTTTTGAAGGGAGCCACCTTCGAAACGGTTGCGTGATGGCGGCTCGGAGGTTCGTAGGACCTTAGGTTCGTCGCTTATGCTGATGACACACTGCTACTGTTTGAAGGGAATTTGTGTAACGAGGTAAAGTCCGAGCTGCTCATGCTTGTGAGACACTCCAATTGTGGAGTCTCCAACATAAGATGATTTTCAGCCCAGAGAAAACGACAATGATATTGCTTAAGGGCCAACTGGCTGCTTCCCGACAAATCCGGGTTCTAATGGCTAGTCTCCCCATTCGGTACATTACGGCTCAAAAATACCTGGGTGTTATCCTTGATGAAAATTTTCAGTTCAAGGAACATCTACAGTATGTGGCGAGAAAGGTCACTGATGCTTTTTATGGAATCCTTAGAGCCATTCATCCCGATTGGGGATTGAATTACCGTACCAAGCATATCTTTTACAAAGGTGTCAGTGAAGCTATTATGTTTTATGGTGCACCTGTCTGGGCTCACCGCATGGATTTTAGGTGTTGCGCAAACATTTTGTTGCGGGCCCACACACTCCTCTTGCTGGCTGCTATATGTGGTGCGCACGCGTGTGCATGGACGTGTTTAAAAAATTAAATTTTTACTTTTTTATATGAACTGGGTCAATCATAGGTCATATTTTTTTTAGTGACTATGGTATTACAGTTGAGGATCGTGAAATACTTGGTCACAAAATAATGTTTCTTGAATTACTATGAGTGGCTGTAAGACCTAATAAATATAAAAAAGAATATATTACAAGAGTTACAAACTACAACTTATTAAATCAAAAACTTCAAGGCAAATTTACTCAAGTGGAAATCATAAACATCAAATCTTTTGATTAATCTAATTAAAAATGAAATTAACAACATAATCACTATAAAAATTCTATCCATGAAGGTTGGTACAATAAGGAAATACACCTATTAGTTGAAGAAAGTGATAGACATAAGTATTGTACAAGAAAAATCCATTTCAAGCAGCGTTTTACACTAAATTCAAAGATCTACAAAAAAAAGTTAAAAACTAAATAAGAATGAGCAAATAGCACCGTACTAAGGTACAATTTGATAATAGTTATGGCTCAATCCACAAGCAATTGAGAATTATAAACAAAACTGTTTAAAGGAAAAAAGCAAACAATTAAAACGATCTATATAGATAGAAACAAGGAATTACCTGATAATAGGGATATTACAAAATGCTTTAACAGCCATTTTATTAATATTTAGAAAAAAAAAACTAAAATTTGTTCAAACTCCTGCTCAACATCTTTGTATCTGCTGAAAACAACAGCCAGTGAAATTAATAAAATTATAAATAAATTAAAACGCAAAAGTTCTAATGAAGATGGCATAAACTGAGGAAAATTTGAAGACGTACTTGCACATATTACTTCAAACATAATAAATAAACATTTCAGGGAGAGCACATTTCCAAATTGTTTAAAGAATGCCAAAGGTCTTTGTCATTTACAATGGGCGTAATGGGGTTTACAAAGGGCACAATGGTCAGGATCAGACTCTATAATTTTTTTCCAAAAACAAAAGTCGGATTGAGCCTCCACAAGGTACACCTGGATATATCCAGTACAAATAGGAGATCAAAGTCGAGAGTTCTAAGGTTTAAGCCCTTGTAAAGACAGTTGCTTTTATATCAATTTAAATGCTAGACTGTGGATACCAGTGTTCTTTAGCGGTTGGGTTTCGATTAACCACACATCTCAGGAGCGGTTGACCTGAGACTGTACAAGACTATACTTAATTTACATTCATACATATCATCCTCATTGATCCTCTGAAGTAATACCTTAACGGTGGTTCTGGAGGCTGAACAGAAAAAAAGTAATACAAATAGGAGAAATTTGTCCAGTGAACTGGATCTAAACATACCTCATTATCACCTAACTAGATCGCATCTACAGTTGTAACTCAAGACCTAGTCCCACTACAGGTGACTCCTTGGCAGTCAACTGTGAAAGGTCTTTTAAGGAATACTCCACCAACTGAACCAAGCAACACATGAGTTCAGAGAAGGTAGCATTCAGATACAGTGGGCTGCCACTTAGAAGATAACATACGATCAGAAGCATTGGAATGCCCCGATACTAGGTGAACAAGAAAAACACAAGTCCAAAACATCAAACAAAAGCAAATCACCTACATTTGCACACACAATGTAAACTCACTCACGCAGACTATTAAACAAAAAATAAAAATTGGCCTAATGGGACCAACACAAAATTTTCATCATGGGTCTGCAATAAATAAGAAACACCACCAAAAACCAGGACACCACGGCATCTGAAGAATGTAGAGCCTACAAAGGTATACCTCAGAAGAGAGTGTTGAAAAATGTCCCACAGTTTGGAACAGGCTTTTTAGTCAACCTCAAAATAATAAACTTCACACAAGAATTCAAGTCACAATCCCTCAAGAATCTCAACACTCACCCTAAAAGCATGTATTAAATCTACACTATAATAAACGCCCATGTACCCACTAATAATAAAAAACCTCTTCAAAAGACCGTTCTGGTATCTACTCAACATGACTATAAATAACATCCCAAAAACCTTGTTAAACAATCTGAGACTTCAATGCTCAACTAGGCAGAGAAAGAAGGTACCGCGAGTTCATTGGAAAATGGCCTGCCCAAAAGAAAACAAACAACTGACAGAGACTACAACCTAATTTTAAAATTCACATATTTCAAATGGATATCTCGAAAACTCAAAACCTGGAAACACCCCTACACTACAGACTACACTAAAGGAGAATGGCAACTAGACCTCTAGACAAACACCACCACAAGGAGATCTAAAACATAAAAATCCTCCGAGGAGTAGACACAGGCTCAGATCAATATGTAGTCAAAATTAAATTTATTCACCAAAGAAAGTAAACCAAGCCCCTAACACTAAAAGAAAAATGGACCGCACCCAACGAATCAATAAAAAGTACCAAAAAATAACATTCGCAGATAAACTTAACGTCTAGTCAACAACCTTAAACAAATCGCAGAAGAATTGGCCCAATAAAATCCCATAAAAAACATCAATAGTAGAACAGCAAATCTGACGAAACAGTGGGGAAAAGACATTAAGCATGGTTATTTCACCAATTCCAAAAATCAGAACACTCTTCCAAAACCTAGTAAAACAAAGAAAAGAAACCACCCGAACCCTAAGGATAATAAAAAGACAACAGGATAAAAATACACTGAAGTCAATAGAAAAAGAATTCAATAGAATACAGTCAAGAGACTACTACAAAACCTTAAAAAATCAGCTCCAAAAAAATGCAAACCCCCCCAACCATACTAATAAAGAATGAAAATGGTAAACTGGCCTGTAACAATAGACAACGCAAATATCCAAGCTAAATATTTTTAACTCCAAAACTTCAACATAAACAACCCAATAACAACAATACCAGAAAACATCAACCCACCCACAATAAAAGAAGTCTACCAAGCACTGGGTGTGATGAATTACAAAACATCGGGTAAACAGACTTTTGTAGCGACCTCTGGAAACATACAAAAAGATCAGTAAAAATTTCCCTTCATCAACAGCTTGTCAACATCTGGATCAAAGAAAAACTACCAAAGCACTGAACAACAGGGAGATTTCAGATCCTGGAGGAGCTGTCCGGACCAGATCAAGGGTCACAAGATAATAATGGATTACAACAGGAAAGGAACACACAACATGGTGATAACATTTGTAGATTTCAAGAAAGCTTACAAATGCATCTATAGAGAAACTTGAGACTAAAAATTCCAAGACACCTCAGACTACATACCAAATTAGTAAACACGATAAAACTGACTCTCACAAATACTAAGTAAAAAGTGAAATTCAGAGACCAGCTCTCGAAACCATTTGAGATCACAACAGGACTGCACCAAGGCTGTCACTTATTAATCAACTGTGCTCTGCAATGATAATGAGGGAATGGCTCAAAAAGTGCCCCCCAAAAATAAAAATAAGCCGAAAAATCAATACAAACTGTCTTGGTTTCGTAACAACCTGGCACTGCTAGCAAATGACATCAACAAAGCTAAATCACAGATACTAGAACTTCAAAACATTTTTGTGTTAAATAAAACTAGCCTCAAAATATCACTCAAAAATACAGAAATTATGCCCCAAAAACCAACACAATTAAAAGAAGTAAACATAAACGGTAATAAGATTAAAATAGTAACCTAATAAATATCTCAGAGAAATAATAACAAATATAAACAAAAAATCTGATGTGAACACCACATGACTTTCTTGTACACCTATTAAATTACATATACACTTTTTACAATGAAAAGTATACAAAATTTTATTTTATTAATAACTTGTGATACTTTTTCATATTTTCTTTTTAATTATTATTGAATTACTATTTATCGTAAAACTTTTTTTCGATCAGAGGTTAATAATTATTAATAAATCAATATAATTAAATTAAAAAAAAAGAAAAGTTAAAAAAAAGGAGATGAAGTCTGATTCGAGCTGATGTGCCTTCCCCTTAAAGATCAAAAAATTTCATTAATTAAAATTTCATTTGGCTAACTCTGGAACCAATGAAAATAAGTACCACTTATGACATATCGTTGAAAAGCTCTCGATTAGAGCTTATTACTGTAATTAAGAATTGTTTGGACACTTTTGGTTCAGCAATTGCAATCAAAAGGGGGGTTGCACAACTAGATGTTACAACAGTCCTAAATAAAAAATTTCAACATCCTATGGCTAATCGTTTTTGAGTTATACAAGATACATACATACACACATAGATACATGCAGAAACTAGTCAAAATGGATTCAGGGACACTCAGAGACAAATTGATATTTCTGTTTAAATCTGAAAACTGATATTTTTTATGATCGCAATACTTCCTTTACCTTGTACAAGGAAGAAAAAACCTTGATCCAAACAAGAAGAAAAAACTAGTTTAAGCACAAAAATAACCTAGTACCCTTACAATAAAAAATGCCTATCAATAAATGCAAAAAATAAGACTCTTCTACAGTTATAAAACCAGAAGCTACTTATGCAGCAGAAACACTCTTCTACCTGAATGAACAATCAAAGACTGACAGAGTCCTGAAAATCTAAATTGGAAGAACCTTCATGAACAAAAAGTACCAGAATGACTGGCAGTGGTGGATAGTGCCCAACAAAGTTTTGTACAAAGAGTTAGAACCCATCACTGATACTATGTGTAAGAGGAGATTAGAATTTTTTGGACATATCATGAAGATGCAAGATTTGAGACTTCTGAAGCAGCTGGTACAGTACAATCTCGACTTGAAAACACCAAATCAGGATGCAGATGGATCAGAGAAATAACAGAAAAATAGAAGGAAAAGACCTTACAGCAATAGACACAAGACACCTCAGACAAAATAAAATTAGACAAGAAAATCAATGACAAAAACATTTGCTTCACTCAAGAAAAAAACACAAACATTTTCAACACTAAAAAAGGTACAAAGATCGGAACATATGAAAACGTACTGGGAAGAATGCAAGGCCCAAACAGTCCCAACAAAGAGGCTTTGATAATGGACTGACTAAAGTGATCCTAGCAGCCATAAAAGATAAGAATAATAATAATAAACATTTCAGGGAAAGCACATTTCCAAATTGTTTAAGGAATGCCGTATTTGTCATTTACAAATCTGCATCAAGACTTCAAACCGGTAACTACAGACCACTATCCATTCTATCAGTAATAACAAAGCTATTTGAAATGATTATGATTACTTAAGATAGTTAAGATTACTTAATTATATGAGGGATACTTGGTTATTTAACACAAGACAAAATGGTGTTTTGTCTTGACAGGAGAAATACAGAAACTATTGATGCCTCCCTTAAGGAATTTATCTACAGAGAAAGGCTGACAATGGAAACTCAGTTATTGCCTGCTTTCTGGATCTACAGAAAGTTTTTGATGTTATTGTACTCAAGGAGTACCGATTGAAAGACTGAGTGGTATTGGTATAATTGATGTACCATTATATATTTTTAAAGATTACCTGAATCTCAGAACTCAATTTGTAGCAGTAAATAATAGTGCTCCTTTAGTGATAATCAGTGGAACTCTACAGGGTATTGTCTTTTGGGCCCTATTTTATTTTTAATATATATTAATCGACAACAATAAGATTATATAAAAATCTGATGCTTCACTGATGATAATTCTCCCTTTTTATTTTGGATCTATTGATATTATCTACACGGATGCTCAATAACATCCAGGTATTGTAGCTGATTGGACCAAAGCTAGCAACATTAAGTTCAATGAAGGTTTTTCATTCAATGAAGGTCATTCAATGAATGATTTTTAATAAAAAATTAAAAATTAAAGTCAAAGTTAAAAGTAAAATTAAAAGTTTAAAACCTCTGGGACCGCTGTTAGGTATTGCTTCATAGGATGAGATGAATGGCAATTTTTGTAGTGTGTGAAAATGCCATGCCTCTCAAGATTCAAACCCAGGACCTCCAGATGAAAGGCTGAGACGATACCAGTTGTGCCACAGAGGCCGGCACAGCTCATAGCTTGCATATTAACATAACTACTATTAAAGAAGTCAATAATACTATATACACAGGACTAACACTGGATAGAGGCTTGCAATTTGATAAACATGTAGAAGCCACATGCAGCAAAATTAACAAATCTATTCATCCCTTGTTATAATGTTTCACACCTAATGAATAGAGAAACCAAATTCAAGATTTATTACGCTTACATTTACTCTACATTGAATTATCTTGTGGCCTTTTGGGAACAAACTACTAAGAACATTAATGATATGCAAGTAACAGAAAATAAACCGCTAAAGGTGTTATTTTGTAAACACAAAGGGACTCACTACTTTGAGAACTTAAGTGGAACTTCATTGAGAGCCTAAGTTAAGTTACTATCAATATGATATTGTTAAATTGGACAGTGTAAACTTAATTAACAAAATTATGAATAATCTTTTTTATTGCTTTGAGACAAAACTGTGACAATTCCTAATCAAGGACGTATCACAACTTTTATATTTTGCCTAGAGCAAAGAACATCATCAGGAAAGAATTACTTTAATGACTGCACAATGGTACAATGAACTCCCTGAAAGCTTTAATGTTAATTAAAAAAATTTGTGATTCCTTTTCTAAAATGTACAGTTTATTAGTTTCTATTGTTTTGTGGACATATTTTTTTTTCTTTTGTAATTTGTTTTTTGGGTTCAACAAATAAATAAATAAGATAAAAAATATATATATAGCAAATTTAAATGAAATAATTAAAAAAATAAACATACATTTCCATAAGTCTTACCTTTAAAACCAGTGGGGCATCCAACAAATAACAGACCATATTTGCTTGCAGAATCAACTAAATTTAAATAATCACTAACTGAGATGGTAGATTCATCTGGAATGATTCGCAGCCGACTAAATAATTTGAACTGAAAACCCTAAATAAATAAATACAAAATAATGCTTAAAAAAAGACAAATAACCTACTTAAACTAAACAGCTATCGTGAAGTATTCTTTGTAAATTATAATCAGTTTCAATACCATAAAAGATACTGTAATATACCATATAGTGTAATTACATGTAAACTCAATATTCAAATACTGATGACATCAAAGATACTTTTTTAGAGTATCAGGAATAGCTCTATTAAAGAACTTATTTTCAGTTCTTTAACGATTTGTATGAATGAACCACTAATGGTCTAACTAATAAATATTTTAATGAAATTCCTGCACAATATATATCAGTTTTGAGTAAACTGTCATTCACTTAACCACTCTCACCCGCTAACCAAATCAAATAGAAGGATAAGTAATAAAGAAGGCAGTGATAAATTTCTTCAACAAAATCTTTGAAATCCTATGTAAAGTAAAACCCCATCCACAGTAACTTTAAATAAAATTGTCTGAATATTAGTCAAATTCTATAGCTGTATTCTGAAAATTGGTCACATATGTTACATAAGTAGTGTAAAAATGCCGGTTCTGGGACAAGCGTCATCAATGACGTCATCAAAAAAAATCAATGACGTCATCACCCCGCCCCCCGCCCCCTCTGACGTCATCAAAAAAAAAAAAAAAAAAATTGACCTTTGACCCGAAAAAAAAAAAAAAATTGACCTTTGACCCGAAAAAAAAAAAAAAAATTGACCTTTGACCCGAAAAAAAAAAAAAAATCCCCCCCCCCCTCTGACGTCATCAAAAAAAAAAAAAAAAAAAAAAAAAAAAAAAAAAAATTGACCTTTGACCGAAAAAAAAAAAAAATAAAAAAAAATAAAAAAAAAAATCAATGACGTCATCAAAAAAAAAAAAAAAAAAAAAAAAAATTTCAAAAAAAAAAAAAAAAAAAAAAAAAAAAAAAAAAATTTCAATGACGTCATCAAAAAAAAAAAAAAAAAATTTCAAAAAAAAAAAAAAAAAAAAAAAAAAAAAAAAAAAAAAAAAAAAAATTTCAATGACGTCATCAAAAAAAAAAAAAAAAAAAAAAAAAAAAATGTGCTTACTTCGGCATAAAAAAATTTACACGTGCTTGCTGACTTTGCATTAACCTTGTTTACTAGTTTGAAAGTCAACCGATAATGCATTTGCGTCAATTGGTGATAGCATTGTTATTTTCAAAGTTATCTCAATGATAATGATAGCCGATACATATAAATACCCGCCAAAAATTTAACGGATTCATACTACGTTTTGCTGTTACTGTTACGTTTTGCTGCTACTATTATATTATCATCTTTATCATCTTTATTTAAAGAGGTAAGTGAAATAATATTTAAATGTAAAATTAGTCGCTTAAATATAATTCTATTTCATATTTATTTAATAATTATTTTTCCAGCCAATATTTAAATGTAAAATAATTCTGTTCCAGTTTATGTATTTAAAATCAATTCTTGTACATCTAGTTCATAAAATTAAAATAAATAGTAATGCAACTGTTTTCTTTGCAGATTAATTAAAATTAAATAATTCAAAACATATTGGTGCTAAGATTGGAAAACTGGCGTTTTGTATTGGATTATATCAATATTTTCGTCACCTTTATAAAACAGTAAGTTTTTTCTTAGAAGTAATATATTATTACATATTTTTTTATTATTTTTCTTATAAGTTATATATTATTACATATTTTTCGTTATTTTTGTTAGAGTACAATGAAAATATTTCTTTGTAGATGTCCGAAGAAATGTTTCCAGTAAATGATGCGCAATTAGAACAGGTTGTTTATGATGTTTTACAAGAAGATGATGAATTAGAGGGAACTCCTAATCAGCGGCTGCAGTTATTAATACCGCGAAGGTTGGTGTATGGGGAAGTCGACGACCAACAACATCATCCTTTATTAGATGACGGCAACGATAACCTCATAGCAGAGGCTGCTGCTGATGTTGAAAATAATGAAAGTGAAGAAAGCACAGTAGTAACAACATCATTCATCCTCGAAAACCGTGTTAGATTTACAAAGGCAAATATTATTTTTTTATTTGATAAAAAGAAATATATTTTTAGTTTTACAGAGAAACTAATAGGTCTTTCTTTCAATTTCAGTTTCATAATGAACAAGAGGCTTATTTTGGACTTAGGCGTTGTCTAAATGCAAAAGAAGAAGGAGAATATAAAATGAAAATAAATATTGAAAATATACCGATGAAAGAGGTAATCAACTGTGGAGTAATGATTTGTTCAACAAAAAATTCTTTATTAATAAAAGGTGGAGGATTTATGCACAAAATAAAAAATGGTTCTGTTCTACATAAAATGTTAAATAAAGGTTTTGCAAAATCGCAAAGGAAACCTGATAAAAATAGTTTTCCTATTAGACTTAGTGAAACAATTGCTTTAAACGATCGAGAAGCAATAACATGCCAATTTTGTAAAATAAATGTAATTAAATTTATTACTATTCCATGTGCACATCCAATATGTTTTAGATGTAAGTTATTATATTTTAAAAAAGTACCTGTCGAATGTAATTTATGTAATACTTTAATTATAGCATTGAATAAATGTTTCTAAGCTTAATTTAAATTGATTTATTATATTTTCCTTTTTGCAGTCGAATGAATCAGCGATTATAGAAGAAGGAGAATATATTATTTATCCATTTTCCAATAATATATCTAATATATTATTATGTATTGTGAAACATGAAGAAAATGAATTTGACGAAACCCAGGAGGGGGATATTGAAATAAATTCTTTATCAGAAGATGAGATAAAAGAAAAATATATTTGTCAAATTTGCTTTAGTAATTTAATAAAAGTAACTTTTGTTTTGTGTGGTCATTCCGTCTGCAAATTATGTAATGATCGTCTCGAAAGTAAACCTATAGTCGATGAAAAAAAATGTCCTTTCTGTAGAAGCCCAATACAATTAGTAATTGAAACAAAAGGTGGAAAAATAGTTTAAATAAAAAATTGAAATGACTGAAGCTATTACATGCTAGTTTTGTTTTAGTATTAAATAATTGTTTTTAATTCTTATGTTAGTTTAAGTAACACTTTAATTTTAGTATTTAATAAATGTCTTTAACGTTATAGTATATTATATTTCCTTTTTGCAACCAAATGAATCAGTTGTTGTAGAAGAAGTAATCAACAGTCATAGAAGAAGAATATAATTATTCATTCGTGAAAAAGGTATGTTAATAATTTATTGAAAGGAATTTTTTAATTTTTTGTTCCTAATATTTTCTGTTTCTAATATTTTTTTGTTTCTGTTTAAGATTGATGTCGCAGTTGCAAAAAGAGATTCTTAAGAGCTACTGTGAGAGGCTGAACATATTTAAAAAAGAACTAGAAGAAATTGAATTTGATATAAGACTATATGCTGTCAAAAGTGGAATCAGAAAAATAAATCTAGGAGATGTTTGTCCCGTTTGCGGCGCTCAGCAAAAGGATAAACACACTCCCATTCAGAATTATTAAAGAATGTGGATTAAATCGCTTCGATAATGATGGAATCGTTTCATGTAAGGAATGTAATTGGACTATAACCTCTGAAACTAATTTATTTCATTGCGGAATTGCACATAAAACATATGATGAAACTTGTAGTGTTGCTGAAGAATTATTCAATTGTTGTTTATTTTTTAAAGATAGCATAGTTTGTATTGACCTGATGATGAGTACTTTTAGTAATTGGCCAAGGCTTTTTCCAAAGGTTGAATTATTGTTGGAAGCAGGATTTTATTTCACCGGCGTGATGGATTCTGTGGCATGTATCGAATGTGGTCTTGAAATTTTTGAGTGGTTGGATAATGATAACCCGTTTAAGGAGCATCAAAAAGTTTCATATAATTGCAAAATGGTGAAAAATAAAATGAAAGGTGTGTTGTATTTTAGTAAACATTTTTATAAGTTTATCAGTAATATATAAGTATTTGTATAATTATTTTCTATTTGTTTGTTCTAGGTTAATTGCTGACGGAGTGTTGTGGAGAAATAATGGGTTCGTCTTCATCTGAAGAATATTTATCAATGATGGGAGAGAGTTCTTCCGACGAGACAGCTTGCGAATCTGAATCTGATATCACAAGCGATTCATGGATAATAGGATTTGTACCGGGAGGTCGAATAAAATCGATAAATCATTTAATAAATATTTTGAAGAAAACTTTCCCTTTATCAAGATTAGAAGTAATAAAGAAAGGAAAATATTTCGGTAATAAAACAGAAGTAGTAAAAATGAAAATACCGACAGTTATTGAATATGAATTTTTGCGAAACAAATTAATTGAGTGGGAATTTTATCTCGTTTATTATTTGTGAAATAATATGTTATCAAAACCAATGAATAAATAGATTTATAAATTGAAAAGAATTTTATTATTTTATCCTTATTTTTCACCTTAAATATATAAGTTAAAAACATCCAATTTAAATTTAGTTTATAATAAAATGATGAGTGTTAAACAAGGGATAGCAAGAGAGCTTCACAAGCAAGCTCGCAGAAATTTTTTGACAAGGTCTGTTGAACTTAAGGGTATAGACGATTTGTACCAAGCAGACTTAGTAGAGATGATACAATACTCAAGATTTAATAGGGGATATAAATATATTCTCACAATTATAAATTGTTTTTCAAAATTTGCTTTTGCTTTTCCATTGAAGAGTAAAAACGCAGATGAAGTTGTAATGGTCCTTAAACCCATATTTCATAAACATAAAATGAAGCATTTTCAAACCGATGATGGAAAAGAATGGTTTAATTCAAAATTGAGATCGTTATTACTAAAATTCAATATAAATCATTATTCAACTTTTTCCGATAAAAAGGCATCAATAGTGGAGCGGTTCAATAGAACTCTCAAGACTAATATGTGGCGTAAATTTACCGAACAGGGTGATTACCGATGGGTAAGTATATTGGATGAAATAATTGAAAAATATAACAATAGGGTGCATAGAACTACTGGTTTTAAACCTAAAGATGTTTCTTATAAAAACGAACGCGAAGTGTTGTTAAATATATTAAAGGTTGCAAAAAAACGTCATCAGCATACGACCACGATTAAATTTAATGTTGGTGATCAGGTAAGGATAAGTAAGTATAAAAAGATATTTGCGAAAGGATATCTTCCGAATTGGACTAATGAAGTTTTTACAATTTTCAAGATAAAACAAACACAACCTATAACGTACATTCTTAAAGATGGGAAAGGGGAAGTGTTAAAAGGAAGTTTCTATACGGAAGAACTTAGTAAAACCAAGTACGGCAACGTTTATTTGGTTGAAAAAGTATTAAAAAAACGCGGTGATAAATTATTAGTTCGCTGGTTGGGATTTGATAAGAAGGAGGACTCGTGGATAGATAAAAAGGATTTAATAAAATAAATTACACTTATGTAATTTATTCAGTAGCAGAGATGGATGCTGAAGAACAAGATCGGAAGCTAACAGTAATTAATTTTGACCGTTTAATAGGTGAGGTATCTGATTTAAATTCTATAAAAAGACATAGTCCTCTTCTTCCAGATAATATCAGATGCTTGGTTGTAGGTCCTTCAAATTCTGGTAAGACGAATGCAGTTTTCAATCTTTTATTTGACCCTAGCGGGTTAAGGTTCAGTAACATATATGTTTTTTCTAAATCATTGTACCAGCCTAAATACTTATTTTTAAAAAGTTTGTTGACTGATGTTGAAGGGATAGGTTACTATCCTTATAGTGATAACGATGTTATTGTGGCACCGGAAGAAACGGAACCGAATTCTATAATGATATTCGATGATGTAATATGCGAAAAACAAAATAACATAACAAAATATTTTACTATGGGACGGCATAATAACATTGATGTGTTTTATATGAGTCAAACATATAGTAAAATTCCTAAACAATTGGTCCGAGACAATGCGAATTTTCTCATGGTGTTTCGACAGGATGAAAGAAACCTGAGACATATATATCATGATCATGTTACACCGGATATATCATTTGAAAAGTTTAAAGAAATATGTAATGAGGCTTGGAACCGGATAAAAAATGGATTTTTAGTAATTGATAAGGAGAGAGATTTTGATAAAGGACGGTACAGATTTAATTTTGACATCTTTATCGGAAAGCCTGAAAAAAGCATACAAAAACGCGAAAGAGAGCTTGAAAAGAGCCTGAAAAAGCCTAAAAAAGCCTAAAAAAGCCTACAGGCTAACGTGCGCGCTTATGAAAAAGCCTAAAAAAGCCTACAGGCTAGCGTGCACGCTTATGAAAAAGCCTAAAAAAGCCTACAGGCTAACGTGCGCGCTTATGAAAAAGCCTAAAAAAGCCTACAGGCTAGCGTGCACGCTTATGAAAAAGCCTAAAAAAGCCTACAGGCTAACGTGCACGCTTATGAAAAAGCCTAAAAAAGCCTACAGGCTAACGTGCACGCTTATGAAAAAGCCTAAAAAAGCCTACAGGCTAACGTGCGCGCTTATGAAAAAGCCTAAAAAAGCCTACAGGCTAGCGTGCACGCTTATGAAAAAGCCTAAAAAAGCCTACAGGCTAACGTGCGCGCTTATGAAAAAGCCTAAAAAAGCCTACAGGCTAGCGTGCACGCTTATGAAAAAGCCTAAAAAAGCCTACAGGCTAACGTGCGCGCTTATGAAAAAGCCTAAAAAAGCCTACAGGCTAACGTGCGCGCTTATGAATCAACTTTAAATACTTCAACATACTTAAAGAAAGATAGTGAGTGCATGCAGTCAGATTAAACATAAATGTCTACTATGGAGGATCGTGAGCGTGTCACCGCGGAGATCGCGGAGATCCGCAGGAGTATTAAAAGAAAACATGGCGAATTGGTAAGAGGAAGATTCGAGTCCGATTTAAGACTTCAACAAGATTTCAAACCGCTTACTGAACCTCTGATTAAGATAGCAGAACAGTTCGGTTCTGAAGAGAGAGAAATGGGAAAACGGATAAAAAAAGAAATAGATTCAAAAGAACGTTCACTACCGAAAATCTCAGCTGAAGAGTTGCGTGAAAAAGAGGAGCGAGATTACCGAGATTTTGAAAAGAGGTTTGATATGGGTTCTATATTCGATCAATTAACTGAAGAAGATAGGATGAAACATAGTAAACGTTCTTTAGCAAATGATGAACCAGAATCTGAAATAAAAAGGTCGACTGCAAAATTACATAATAAGATGGATACTTCTAGTCCATTTCCTTTTCAGCTAGCTCAACCATCTGATAGGGTAGATGATGAAATGACCGGTATGAGACGTCGACAAAAGGCTAAAAGATTTCTTTCTTATTCGGCTCACCATCGAGCTGAAAAAGCCGAAGAAACCGAACAGTCACCTAGGATCGAACAAGAAGAGACTTATGAATCTCAACCCAGCATAGTACAAATGTTGAATACACCCGAAGGGAAAATGCAAATGAGCATGTCTCTCAAGACAAGCATGCGAGAAGGGTTAGCGCAGGAATTTATGCTTGACGCCATCAGAGATGTAGAAAACAACATGGATAACGTTTACGGTGTTCATTTTGAAGGAAACGAACTGAAGATTGGAGATTCATTAATCGATTTCGATAAGGAAAGTAACATCCTGATAAGAGAAGTGAAGTATCCTGCAAGCCGAGGTTTGTTCGAATTACTTTTCTGGAAAAAACCGAAGTTATTCACTGAAGAAGATTTGGAAGAATATAGGAAAATTTTAATCGCAACAAATGCGCACAGAAGAAATAATTCCGCTCTGGAACGGGTAAAGACTAATTCGGGATTTAAGTATGTGGAAGTAATAAGCAAGCTTTTTCCACCGTTCACCTCGAAAAAACGAGGTGAAGGTTTAGTACCATCTGCAATGACTTTGAATGAAAACCATAAAGTCGATTACGTTTATTTTGATGATCCTAACGAAATCTGTGAGAGGCTAAAACTATTGATCGCGTCAAAAAAGGCAGGTAATACCGCACATGATAATGAAATTGTATCGATAGTCGAGGAATTAAAAGAACGAGGACTAATAAAAGGAGAAGGCGCACTGTAAGCAAGTCATTTGAGATCATGCCAGTCAACAGGTTAGGACAGACAGAATTTGGTTCAAGAATCCCGTTTGGGATTACTGAAGAGGGTGATATCGACGCCCGCGAAAAAAAGATTTGCAATCTAGCATCAGCGGAATATTATGATGATGCTGTTAACATGGACGATTGCATATATTTAATCGAGCAATATGCCTCTGATCACGATTTTTTAGCGTGTGAAGAACAAACACATTTTAAAGTGGTAGATTTCAAAGGAGCTCGTGCCAAAAACGCCGCTCATCCAGATGATGAAAACGATTTGGTGACCATGAGATATGTACGGTTCCTTATTCAACAGAAATTCGATGAGATCATCGCTAAAATAGAAAATATGATAGGAAAAGAAATAGAAAATCCTTTAAGAAGTAAAAATACTAATGACCCCATTGTTCGTCAGCAATTAGAGGAAAGTATTTCTCGATTGAAAAGCGAGGTTCAGAAAGATGCGGTAACTCAAACTGAAAAAGAATCTGATTTAAATACGGATGCATTGACCGAAGACTTTTAGTTGGGGATAAAATGAAGAGCACGAACAAGTGTAACGTTAGTTGTAAAACAGGAAACGGATTGATAAGTTCGATCGAAAGTCTACCGGGTAAAACTTTCGGTATTGCACGTAACGTAGTAGGAACAGTTCTCAATCGGGCTGTAGATCTTCTTCCTTTCGAGGCTCACATACCCGGTTACCAATATTGCGGACCCGGAACAAAACTAAAACAAAGATTGGAAAGAGGCGATCTTGGTATAAATCCACTCGATAAAGCTTGTAAGGCGCATGATATAGCGTATAGTATCTACAACGATTCTCGGCGAAGAGCACAAGCTGATAAAGAGTTAGCGGAAAGAGCTTGGCAAAGGGTATCCGCGCCCGATTCCAGCATTGCAGAGAAGGCTGCTGCGTGGGCTGTAACAAACGCTATGAAAATAAAGAGTAAATTCGGCGGAAGATTGAAGAAAGCTTCAGTCAGAGGTGTGCGAAAAAAAACTATAAGAAAAAAGGGGAAAGGTGCTTATCTTGAACCGTACCGATCTAAAACCGGATGCGGCGTAAAAAAACGCCGGTCTGCAGGTCGCAGTCGTCGTCGTCGTCGTCGTCGTCGTCAAGGCAGAAAAAAGCATTAAATTTACTACGCAAACTCCCCATTCATCCTTTATCAGATGTGGAGTTAATACGGTTTGCGCGAAAAATTAATTTACCCCACTTCAGAGGTGTTTTCATGCGCGATACTTTACCAGCTAGAATAAATAAATTCGAATCGGGAATAGTGAACTTGGACAGTGTCCTCAATCCGGGTACGCATTGGGTTTGTTATAAAAAACGTAACGCGAACGTGTTTTATTTTGACAGTTACGGTAATTTACAGCCACCTAAAGAGCTAGTCCAATATCTTAAATCCAACAAAGAGAAAGTCAACATCCAGTATAATTTAGACCGCAGGCAGGATTTTAATTCAGTTGTTTGCGGGCATCTATGTTTAAAGTTTCTGATATGTTCTGCCTAAACGGAAAATCTTCTATACTGTCTGCAGATTTTTTCCCTCCGATAGAACTCGGCGATGCCGCGTGGGAAATCGGCCTGATTGATTTTATGTCATATAATAACATTCAAAATGTAGAAAAAGAAAAAAATAATATGTTTTATTACGGTTACCATGGCAGTAAATCGATAAAGCTTCCGCCGGGGATGTATGAGATTGATGATTTGAAAATTAAATTGAAACATGGGATGGGCAACTGCGATGAATCGAACGCGACTGACAATGATAAAGGTAAACAACGAAATCGCAATAAAAATGATGCAAAATGTTTGATTAAAATCTTAATCGAACCTACGACGATGCACTCGCGTTTATTTTGTACTGAAATAGTAGATTTTACAAAACCACATTCTATCCGTACTCTTTTGGGATTTGATGAAATGGTCCTACCAGCAAACTTCTGGCATACATCTCAGAAACCTGTTAGTATTTCATCTGTAAATGCAATACGTATAAGTTGTAACATCGCCCGCGGTTCATTTGTAGGCGGAGAAGAAGGTCATATCATTCACGAATTCTATCCCAGAGTTGGACGGGGATATAAGATAATTGAAGTACCGCACAGTGTCATTTATCTTCCGGTCAACACCAAGTCTATACGGAATATAACTGTGCACGTTTATAATCAAAATTCAGAACTGATAAGTTTCGGTGGTGAAGAAGTGACGGTGAGACTGCATTTAAGACGAAGAAACGATGGTGCTGATTTTTGTTGATAAAGCAGAATATAAATTCCCTCCCATAGTCCCGTTAACGACTAGTCAACCTGCGAAGCTTAAACGGCTAACACGAGAAAACGTACGATTTTTGGAATCTTTAGGTTTTAAAGTATTACAACAATGAGCGGACAGATAATAGACGTTGATACTGCGAACGCGGTATTTGATGAAAGCATTACGGGTAAAGAATTTCATACTCACTATCCTTATGCATCAACTACATTTAATAATAGTGATGAAATAAGAATTCCTGTCCAGCAACAGGATGTATACACGCTTCCGTGCGAAAGTTATTTACTCATCAACGGAACGTATAGTGATGCTAATGGAGTTTCAGATTCAACACTAAAACTATGCAACAATTTTGGCGCGTTTCTTTTCGATGAAATTCGTTATGAAATTGCAGGACAGGAGGTGGATAGGGTGAGAAATGTGGGGATAACTTCAACGATGAAAAATGCTCTATCACTGAGAAACTTCGAAAAAGATTCAATTTTTATGCATGGTTGGTCATCGGACGGTGTTGAAGATATCCAACCGGTCAACGGTGTATATATCGATGGTGAATCGGCAAAGTTTAAGGTATTACTTCCGCTGAAGATGCTCTTGGGCTTTTTTGAAGATTATAATAAGATACTGCTAAACGTTAAACAGGAACTTATTCTGCTTCGGGCTTCCACTAATAATAATGCTGTTGTCGTTCCAGCTGGAAAAACATTTACCTTCACAATAACGAAAATTAGTTGGAAAATACCATATGTTAACGTATCGGATGAAAAACGGTTATCACTTCTTAGACTGGTAGATAAGGATGAACCGATTTTGATGATGTTCCGAAAGTGGAACTTGTACGAATACCCAACTCTACCTATCAGTAAAGATGTAATTTGGACAGTTAAAACAACAACGCAGGTGGAAAAACCTCATTATGTTATCATTGGATTTCAAACATCAAGAAAAGGAGACGCAACAAAAAGAGCTTCGAATTTTGATACCATTTCACTTAATAACATACGCTTGTATCTGAATTCAGTATATTATCCTTATGAACACATTCAAGGAGATAGCATTATATTATACGAAATGTTTAAGAGTTTCTATAGATCTTATTATAACAGGAATTCAGCGGCTGCGTTAATTACCCCATCCAAGTACTATGCTATGCCATTAATCTTTATAGATTGTTCAAAACAAAACGATACTTTGAAAACTGGCGCGGTCGATATTAAAATCGAGATACAAACTTCTACCAACATTCCCGACAACACAACAGCCTATTGTTTGATGATAAGTGATTGCATAATGCAATATTCTCCTTTAACTGGCACAGTCAAAAACGTTTCCTAACCAGTTTAGTCTGTTAGTCGGTAAAGTCAACATGTCTGTCTTTATATCAGACTTTACTTTTTTTCGTTTACCCAACGCTGATGTCTACATTAAAGAATTAGTTTTAATTTCTTTGGATGGGCTCCGATTCGAGCAATATCTATTCAAGCCACCTTTTGACTACTATGATATTTCATCTCAAACTACAAGAGTTGCAATACAAAACTTTCAGAAACAAATCGGATTCAATTGGAATTCGGGTTTTATTGAACACTTGAGGTTATCAACCATTTTTGAAAATTTAGCACCAATGTGTACTATATATGTAAAGTGCAAAGAAAAGAAAAAAGTGTTAGAACAAATACTAAACAATAAACGGAATATAATAAAAGACCTTGACGGTTACGATTGTCCTCCGATCGATTTATTCGGTTCTTCAATAAATAAAGTATGCCCTTTTGGTGAAAAACATAATTGCGCTATGAAAAAGGCTATATGGTTACACATGTGGTGGAGTGAACAAAGTAAATTTTATTATATGTTGGAAACGGTGGGAAATGCTATAGAAAAAGCAAAAGAGTGTTATTTAAACAGTCCCGGACGTAACGTTCTACGTCACCTTCCTAAGCAGGTTATTATCGACCTTTACGGAAGGTATGTTCCGCCTAAAATTTATGAGGATCTACCCAACTACATGCAACAAGATCCAGACATCAAGATTCATCAACTGTTTCCTGAAGATGAAAAAGACTGGAGTGAAGAATAATAAATTTTAATTTGAAATAAAAATGTATTTAAAATTTAACATCAAATAAAATATGTATTTGTATTTTGATTATTAAAGAACAATAAATAACTTAAAAAAGAAATAGTTGTTTTTATTTTAGGTTTAATTATCCCTTCTCCTCTAAACAATAAGATTTTGGATTTAGATACATTCAAAGGAATAGATGCGATGTACCAGAGACCGAACGGAGAAATAATATTAATTGAAAATCATAAATTGTTTATGTTCAATCTTAATACTCAACAGTTGGTCATAGGCTATCCTAGGAATGTATGTTCACACTTTAACATCGGTCATCCTTGTACGATTAATGGTATCGTAAATACATATACTGGAAAAACTTATGTGATTTATAATGAAGATTTTGTGGGGGAGATAAATGAATGTTCATTCACTGTTGCTCGAACAGATCTTGTATCCAATCTGTTTCCTGGAATACCGGCAGATATAGATGGGGTTACTCGTTTTAACAACGGACTACTTTATTTTTTTAAGAATGGAAATTATTATGAGTATAATGAATTCTTCCAAAAAGTAATCAGATTTGGAACTAAAGATCATGAGCTTTTTGGTTTGCTATGTTACAGTAACAATATCTTAAAACAGTTCA
This sequence comes from Lycorma delicatula, assembly GCF_047948215.1. Lineage (NCBI taxonomy): Eukaryota > Metazoa > Arthropoda > Insecta > Hemiptera > Fulgoridae > Lycorma > Lycorma delicatula. The sequence goes on from NC_134456.1 coordinate 16,216,875, forward strand.
CTGAATTTATCAGTAAATTTCATGTTTATCCTAAAAAAGAAGTTTAAAAGGAATTGTGTGAATTTAGGATAAAGAAAGAATTATGGATAAGTTCATGTAAAAATTATATTTTTGATTGAAATTTGTAATCAAATTTTATTTAATAAATTAATTCAGAAAAATGTATTGTAACTTATTTTAATAAAAATAACTACCTTTTATCCTTTTTATAATTAGTTTTTAATGATAAAAAAGGTTGAAATAAAATAAAAACTGAAATAAACTTTGAAAAATTATTTATTTTTACAAAACATTTACTTTTGACTATAAAAAAAATGCTGGATACATTTTATTAAATATAATAAAATACTAAATACATCTTTATTTAATATAATAAAATAATACATACATTAATTTAATTGAAACAATAAATATCTATTTAAAATATTAAATACATTTTAATTGATATAATAAAATAAAACATACATTAATTTAATTGAATATAATAAAATAATAAATATATTTTAATTGAATATATTAAAATACTAAATACATTTTATATTGATTATAATAAAATAAAACATACATTAATTTAATTAAAACAATAAATATTTATTTAAAATATTATTGATAAAATTACCAATTTTTACTATATAATATAGAATTATATTGTTTACTAAATAAATAACTAAACCATTTATTCGATCTTTCTGTAAGAAAGTGAATCTTTACGGAATTATTATGTTTTTTATTAATTAAAATTGATACAATGTTATTGAGAGTTTCTGTTGTTAAAACAGAAAATATATAATTTTCTTCTTCATCATCAATATTTAAATTTTTAGTCAAATGAACACAAAGATAGTTATCAACCATTTCTTTAACTGAAAGATATGTAAGTGAGAAAAAATTATTTAGTAAACAATAATAACATATATTCGGATCGATTACATTCTTATAATTAAACCTGCTGTATACATTAACTTTAAAATCTAATTCATTTTCGTCTAGTATTAAAAATAAATGCCTTAATTCATCTGTAACCTCTATTAAGCCACTAGTTATTGCTTGAACCACACTTAATGTTGAACATGCTACTAATGAAAGCGGTTTGGTTACTCTAATGCTATAATAACAAGATTTTTTGTACATTTTTAACTGAAAAGAAAAAACAAAATTGAAAATAATTTAATGATTAAATAAACGTTTAAGTTCTAAAGGAATATCAACATGCCCCCAAGGTAAAGTTAATATGTTATTAACTGCAACACGTTTATCATCATAACTGCTTAATGCTAATTTGTTTACTGTCACAGTTTCAACTAAGTGTTTTTTTGATCGAATCAGTTTCATTTGAACATAAAGGTCTTTGCTATCATCACTTGCTTTCAATAAACAGTTTCTGTAATGGTTGATATTTATTTTGTTTTTTACTACATTCTTTTTTATTCCTTTAGCTTTTTTCGTAATCCCCTTTGTAGTTGTAAAAGTATATAATTTTGCTCTTAATCCGATAAATTCTTTTATAGGAATGCCGTTACATTCATCCTTAAATTTACCTAAAACTTTTTTATTTTTAATTGAAAAAAGAGGATGTGAAACAGGAAAATCAGACGTATCAAAATACTCAATAAAACTTTCATCTTGTAAATCTTGGTAAAAATCATGAGTCTCTATTTCATAAAAAAAGCTATCGGTATCCATATAAAGAAGATTAATCTTAGATCTATATTTTTTCTTCATTATATTATAATGAAAATTATACATTAGTGTCTTACTAAGTTCTAACACTGATAGACCCACATACAGAGGTTTATCTAATTTTATTTTTTCTTTAGTACACTGAACTGCACAAAGATTTTCATTATATATTATTCTATCTTTAAATGTTGGTTTCGCGATAAGTTTCATCAACCTTTTTTCTGATGAAACCAATTCTAAATTAATACGTTTCCTAACGTTTTCCATACACTTCCCAAATACCGCATTATTCATTAATTTAAATAAGTCTTTTTCAAAATCATTTGTTGCCGATTGTCGATTTATAGTATTTAAATTTATATAGCTTTTTAACCAAGGAGATTGAATAAATTGCAGTATTTTATGTACTTTAGTTACTCTAAGTCCGTTACGAATAGCTTGTTTTAAATTAACATAATGACAAATATAATTATTTTTAGTTTTTAATGTTGTTACTAATTTTGTGTGAGATGAAAAAGGGGGAACTTCATTTATCGGAAGAAATGGAAGATCACTGTGTGTATTATGAAGAAATTCAGGATACTCTACGTCAACTTCAAAAATAAAACCAATTATACCATCATCTTTAAACGATAATATACTATCTGCTATTGATTGTTGAATTTCTTTTTCAACCCATCGAAAACTTTGTTTTGGTAGATGTTGGCTCATTGCCCAACCGTATAAGTTATTGGCATCTAGATATGCTAAATATGTGTGTGGTAATTTATTATCATATTCTTCAGGTATGTAAGGATTGTTTGCCTTCGCATACTTTTTAACACAAACCGATATTCCCCCTCTAATACCCCTTTCTAAAAACAAATAAATATCATAATCTGTGATTAATTCAAGTGAAACTCGCGTTTTATAAAGCATAGCATCAAATGAAAAACCAGGAAGTGTAAAGTAATATGCGCAATCTAAGCCATATTCTCTTAAACAAAGTAAACGAAAATTTTCAAATACATCAGCTAAAAGAAGAACATCACATTTTAAATAAAGATCACTATATTCACCTAAATTTTTTATATTGAAATGACTCCAAACAGTTTTAGCATGAATATAATCATTTTCATCAATATTTTCTCCTGTAAGCGAACTATAAAATTTCTCTTTAGGTGGTAATTGAGTATCTTCTAAAACTTCCCAGGAGCTAGTATACTCATAAGGATAAACTCCTTTTCGAGTTACAAGATGAAGTTCATCTTGTTTAAATGATTTTTTTAAATGAAAAAACTTTTCAGTGGGTAATGTTTTAACTAAATAATCTAAACTAAATGACATAAACCGGATTGAATCAACGAAACGAATAGACATTTGGTTACCGATAGTTTTTGTAAATGAAATATACTTCTCAGTAGTATTCGGAATTAAATTTATTCTTTTTTCATCATATCCTAATTCTTTAACAATGAAATGCGAATCATAATTTGAGCTGTTATGAAGAAAAACAGGAAGAAATGTTTGATTACGTCTTTGCAAATTACATTTATTACAAAGAGCAGCTCTATATTTACCTGTTAAATGGCAATGATCACGAACTGGAATTACCTGCGAACTGAATTTAATTTCACACATCTGACAAGAAAGTGCGGAATCGAATGCGATTTTATCTTCATCAGTAAATATAATTTTTTTATTAATTTTTAAATAATTATCAATTCTTGAACAAATATCTTTAAGCACTATCATAAATTTTTTAGTTGCATCTTTTCCTCTATATAAGAAAGGAGTCGAAGGTAGAACATTTTGTATAAAATCTGGAACTGATGGACTTGAAACAAAATACAAACAGAAACTCATTGGAATATGGTGTTCCGTAGATACAGTAAAAGATTTTTCATTGTTGGGATAGCATGTTGAAACAGGTTTTAATATGCATTCAAAATCTGCATAACAAACAATTGGTACTGCAAACATATGATGAAAATTTTTAAATTTTAACATAGGAGGAAGACCGTTACAATCAACCTCAGGAAGAATAATTTTTGCTGGCGCATTTACTTTACATTTTTCTATATGTTCATTCATTTTTATAGTTGAATATTTATCGGTTTTATAAAATGTAAAACATCTTTTGCAAATAGTAATCCTATGGTTATTCTTGGTTAATTGGGAGCCAATCAATCTTTCAAAATTGGTTATATAACAATAATGAAAAACTTCATTGTTTGTTAAAAGTAGCAAATCAAAATGTTCATTGCGTTCTTGTAAACATACTTTTACTGGAAATATTATTCCTTTCTCATCAAATGAATATACATTTACAGAAACATTATTTTTTTCTTCAAAAATTTTTATCTCGCCTAATGGTGTGGGAAAAGTTATACCGTGAAAATCGAATTTATCTAAAAGAGTCTTATATCGCATATCTACTCTTTCACGATGAGTACCTTTTACAAAACGACAAAGAATAGACCATTTAAAACAAAATTCATCCTCATTCTTAATATTAATAACTGCATGCTTTTGTTGAAATTTACTTGGTAATGGAATATAACATGAACCTCTTAAAGGACGAAATTTATTTACTCTTACTAATATTCCATCTAAAGTAATAAGAGTCCATCCACTCTGTTTTCCTTCAAAACTAGCTTCCTCCTCAAGCAACTGTTCGGTTGCGTTCTGAATAGCATTATCTATATCATTTATACTGTATATGTCAAAATTATTAGTTTTAAATCCTACATCTTTTATATCACCTGTCATTGGCTTTTTATACGTTAATTCTATCAATATATTAAATTTTACAGAACCATAACGAGCTAATGATTCTGTTAATATTAAAACAATATGTTCACTAGCATTCTGCAACGCTAACCATACATCCGAACATACATCATTATCATTTTTATAATAATACGTTAAAAGATTACATGCAAATGCATTTTCAATTAGAGTAAACTCTCCCATACGCTGAACTGCTTCCAACCTAACTCTTTTATATTTATTGTCCATTTTCCTGTTTCAATCCTGCGAAAAAAATTTAAACAAAAAAGTTAATCAAGTAAACATTTAATTTTTTTGCTGTATAGGACTTACCTTTGCAACTGGTCTAACTACTTTTTTATACCCGTTTTCAGTTTTTAAATTATCACATGCTAGCGAAATAATATCATTAATTAATTCGAAGCGTTCATCATTTTCATTAATAACCATCTCCAATTTAGTTTTTACTCTTTTGTATCTATCCTTAAACGATAACCCTTCAATGTCATCTGTCTCAAACAACTCTAGCCTTACCAAATATTTACCTTTTTTTGCTGGTGTCCATGCTAAAAATTGTTTGTCATTTAATTTTATCTCAATTGATTGTGAATAAGTAAATGGTTCACGTTGCGGGATGGCCTCTTCGTTAAAAACGTCTTCAATTGTCCTTTTTCTATTACAAACCTTCATGTAATTCCAGATTTCATCTACATCAGATTTTAAAAATTGTGGCTTATCTGAATCACTCAATCCTTTCGCCCCTACAAGAATCTCACTACAGGGTAATGTTTTATGTAACACATCTAAAATACCCATTTGGTTATCATCATATGCGTGAGGTAACATTACCCTAGTTCTGAGTCCTTGTATATAAATTTTTAAAATCTGAAATATAGATTTTATTTTTATTGATGGATGCGCCATAACTTTCTCTTCAGCCCTACGTAATGCTTCTTGCCAGAGGGTGATAGAAATCAAACCATACGAATAAAATAGAATAATAATATCAATTAATGTTATTGAAAGTTCATCCGGTTCCATATTAATCAACCCACCAGCTGAAGAATGTTGTAAACCGGATGGACCCGGTCTAGCTTCATTTTCTGCAGGTTCGACAGCCTCCATACCTCGTAAGATGTTTGAAATTTCACCGTTGTTAACTAATTGTACTTCTTCTTCTTCCTCATCAGATATAATAATTCTTCTTGCTCGACTCATCTGTTTAAAAATGAATTCATTATTTAACGTTTTTAAAATAAAATTTCGTATATTTTTCGAATTTATAATTTGTTCAACCTCATCAATAAGTAACTTAAAAATATTTTTCGAAGAAATACAAAAACTAAGAGAAATGCAAACAGATACTGCAGCAAGTTCGCTAGGTAAAATATTATCAAAATCAACGCATATCAATTCATTTATAATAGCATGTGATAAATACATAATATTTCTTATACTGTACTGATTTATGATGTTACTCCTAATCACAATTTGAAGTATAAAACTATGTGGAGTAACAATTGCAATTTTCCATTGTAAACATTTCAAAATTTTTATCTCATAATTAAAAATATCATTTTTATTATATAATCCAGAAGTTAAACTAATTAAATCACTTACTAAAAAATAATTATACGCTTCAATATATTTTGAACTAATAAATAAACACACACAAGCTATTAACTTTAGTTCCGCACTTTCAATTTTTTCTTTTGATAAAAACTCATTTAAATAAATAATAGCATTTGTAGCTACACTAAAATATGAATCGTTTTTTAAACAAAGATCTCTTATCCAATTTTTAATATTAATTATACTTTCTATGTTTAAATTCTGATTAATGTTCAAATTAATTTTTGTAGTAAATGGTGATTGCTTTTTAATTAAACTTAAAAATACTCTATCCGATGTTAAATTTTCATCACACAATGCTATTACTTCATCTTGGAATGATTCTAAACAAAATAACATTTCTGAAAACATAAATTTATATTAAATGAATTAATTATTGAATTACTAAATTAGAATTTTTTTAAAAATATACAATCCCATCCCAACCCTCACCATGTAGTGGATGATATATTGCTGTAAATGGTATCGGGTTTTCTGTTATTATTACTACTGCAGTAGGAACTTCTATTCCCTCTTCATCATCAGAATCTATTGTCTCACCTACTACATCTACAAAATAGTCGGGAAACAATTGCTGGCAAACATCAAATAAGTCTCCTACTGCTAAAGATTCAAATGGAACTATACACCATTTAGTTTTACATTCATGTCCAATATTTTCACAATCACTACATACGTCGCTTTCATCAACCTCTTCTTCACTTTCATCAATCTCTTCATCAATGTCAAACATATTTTTAACAAAAAATTCATTTTTTTGTAAACACATTTTTAAAAACTATTTTATATTTATCTCTTTAAATGAAGATAACAAAGTAATTTTATTTAATCTGTAAAAAAAACAGTTGCATTACTATTTATTTTAATTTTGTGAACTAGATGTACAAGAATTGATTTTAATTTAAGCGAATAATTTTACATTTAAATATTATTTCACTTACCTCTTTAAATAAAGATGATAAAGATGATAATATAATAGTAGCAGCAAAACGTAACAGTAACAAGAGTATTAATTTTATTTAATCTGCAAAGAAAACAGTTGCATTACTATTTATTTTAATTTTATGAACTAGATGTACAAGAATTGATTTTAAATACATAAACTGGAACAGAATTATTTTACATTTAAATATTGGCTGGAAAAATAATTATTAAATAAATATGAAATAGAATTATATTTAAGCGAATAATTTTACATTTAAATATTATTTCACTTACCTCTTTAAATAAAGATGATAAAGATGATAATATAATAGTAGCAGCAAAACGTAACAGTAACAAGAGTATTAATTTTATTTAATCTGCAAAGAAAACAGTTGCATTACTATTTATTTTAATTTTATGAACTAGATGTACAAGAATTGATTTTAAATACATAAACTGGAACAGAATTATTTTACATTTAAATATTGGCTGGAAAAATAATTATTAAATAAATATGAAATAGAATTATATTTAAGCGAATAATTTTACATTTAAATATTATTTCACTTACCTCTTTAAATAAAGATGATAAAGATGATAATATAATAGTAGCAGCAAAACGTAACAGTAACAAGAGTATTAATTTTATTTAATCTGCAAAGAAAACAGTTGCATTACTATTTATTTTAATTTTATGAACTAGATGTACAAGAATTGATTTTAAATACATAAACTGGAACAGAATTATTTTACATTTAAATATTGGCTGGAAAAATAATTATTAAATAAATATGAAATAGAATTATATTTAAGCGAATAATTTTACATTTAAATATTATTTCACTTACCTCTTTAAATAAAGATGATAAAGATGATAATATAATAGTAGCAGCAAAACGTAACAGTAACAGCAAAACGTAGTATGAATCCGTTAAATTTTTGGCGGGTATTTATATGTATCGGCTATCATTATCATTGAGATAACTTTGAAAATAACAATGCTATCACCAATTGACGCAAATGCATTATCGGTTGACTTTCAAACTAGTAAACAAGGTTAATGCAAAGTCAGCAAGCACGTGTAAATTTTTTTATGCCGAAGTAAGCACATTTTTTTTTTTTTTTTTTTTTTTTTTTTTTTTTTTTGATGACGTCATTGAAATTTTTTTTTTTTTTTTTTTTTTTTTTTTTTTTTTGATGACGTCATTGATTTTTTTTTTTTATTTTTTTTTATTTATTTTTTTTTTTTTTTTCGGTCAAAGGTCAATTTTTTTTTTTTTTTTTTTTTTTTTTTTTTTTTTTTTTTTTTTTTTGATGACGTCAGAGGGGGGGGATTTTTTTTTTTTTTTTTTCGGGTCAAAGGTCAATTTTTTTTTTTTTTTTTTTTTTTTTTTTTTTTCGGGTCAAAGGTCAATTTTTTTTTTTTTTTTTGATGACGTCAGAGGGGGCGGGGGGCGGGGTGATGACGTCATTGATTTTTTTTTGATGACGTCATTGATGACGCTTGTCCCAGAACCGGCATTTTTACACTACTTACATACAATATTAAATACTAATAGTTATCCAATCTTCTATTTGTAATCTGTGCACGATAAGGAAAGTCCAGTAGTGAAAACGGCATATCTTAGTAGATGCAACAAAAAAAAATTCCATTTAAAACAAGGTAAAACTAAACTAATTTATTTATTTTAATTTAGCAAATATAAACTAAAACACAATTACAACTTATGAATGATAAATTTTATACCGTATGTAAAGCGCCAAACCTGATCAACCCAAACCCAAAATTTTCATGATAAAAGGCAATACGTTATCACTCTGTCACAAATGTTGTAAGCAAACAATGGAATGGCAAATTGTCAAATATGAAACCGAGACCATTAATACATATACAAGAGTTAAATTGTTTACTTGCAATAGAAACAATTCCGCAGATCCAAAACTGGTTAGTTTATAGTTTAGGTCGGCGATTCCCAAACTCTGCACTACGGTTCCCCAGGGAGACGCGGCCTCTTCAAAGGGGTACCACAAAATACTGTAAAAGCTGCATAATTAATTGAACCAAGACATTTATAATTATTATTTTAATGTTAATAAAGTAAAAAAGTAATGAAGCTACACAAATTTATTTATTTTTATCTCCTACTTACAAGTAGTCATACTTTTACTAAGGGTAGGACGCCATGGAAAAATTTTAATTGAAAAACAGCACCACGACTCAGAAAGGGCGCTGCGACTTGGAAAAGTTTGGGAACCACTGGTTTAGGTTATACTTCTATACACCGCACATTCTAGGATCGGGCAAATGTATTCTTTAGAAAGCCTCAGCTTTCTAGGAGGCTCACCCAACTTGTTCTAAGGTGTTTTTTTAATTTCTGAAGGAAAAGCGCAGTTTTTGTTAAAGCAAAATATTATGTAACTGTTAATAAGCTCCTTCAATTCTAATTTAGGTGGGGATTTGGCAGTAATGCCTGGAAATAGTCTTCTTGCTATCCTCTAGGTAGAGTAATTGTTCAGAATATGGAGAGCTATACTCCAATTTTCTGCGGGACTCCTTCAGTTAGCGAAGCTTGTACTCCTAATTCATCCAAAAAAAAAAAATCATCTTTGGACATCAATACTTATGAAACTGAAATACCTGAAAGATTATAATCTGGAAATATTATTATTAGTTTATCTTTGTTCTCCGATGCGATAAAATCTTTTGTTCAATGCAAGTACTGATCATCTGAAATTTAATTATATAAAAGCACATAATTTAGGGGCTGGACTTGCATCAAATACCACTTGTCTGTACAAAATGTGGAGAAGAATACACCTTTATTCATCACACAAGAAAACTTATAGTTATGAAGTAAATACCAGATTTGTGTATGGCCTACGGTCCACTGGAAAAGATCATGGTGCTGCAAAAACTTTGTGTGTTGTTATGGAACTAGCAAAACCACAGACTAAATTTAGAACATTTAATAAGGATATTTGTCCTATTAGAAAATAGTATGCTGAACAGTCTTTGAATGATGTACTGCAAGAAGCTATAACGCAGAATGAAGAGTGTAAGAACTTGGTGGTGGCGCTAGATGGTAGCTGGCAAAAACAAGGACACACCAGTCTCAACGGATTAATTTCTCTAATTAGTGTTTACAGGTAAAGTTCTTAACATATAAGTAATGTCAAAAAATTGTCATGTGCGTGCAAATTTAAAAAATAATATAAATAAATTAAATGAGCACAAAATGGGGGACATACATGTTATGCAAATTATACGGGTACCAGTGGTGACATTGTTTGAGTGGTGGCAATGTTTGAGAATTCTATTGAACAAGATGTCAGAGATACCTAAGGGACAGGGACATCAAAGCATTCAACAAGGTTTTAGAAACTAAGCCTTTTGGTGAGGATGTAAATACTGAAAAATTTGAGTGCACTGGGCACATCCAAAAGCAAATGGGTTGTAAACTTAGAAATTTGTATAAAGAATATGTTTGTAAAAAACTTAGTGATCGTAAGGCTTTGTCTAGACAAGGTAACTTAGCGATAAGGAGATTGATAGCCTACAAAATTATTATGGGAAAGCTGTAAGAAACCCACTTTGTAAATGCTACGAGAAAAGCTGTGTGGGCAATCCATTACTATAGGATAACTACAGACTATTTCCCTCTGCATGTATTCTGCCTAGGTAAAAAAATCAACATGATGCAAATACAATAAAGCTAGACTAACTTCGAAACCATACCATCACAAGCACCCATTACCTCAAAGTGTAGCAGTCATAATAAGGCCAGTAGTTAAGTGTTTAACAGATCCTGAACTACTAAACAAGTGCTTGCACAGACAAACCTAGAATCCTAATGAATCTTTGAATAGTGTGGTTTGGACTAGAATTCCTAAAACTGTGTTAGTAGGTTACAAAACATTTAGTGTAGGAGTATATGATGCAGTTTTATTATATAATTAGGGGTGTAAGGAGAAGACAAAAGGGCTGCAACTCTGGAGTTAGAAGTGGGAGTCAACACAAATATTACTTTCAAAGAAATAGATGCGAAACATTTATATCAAGCTGAATATGATCAGTTTTTAAAAAATGTTGAACTAAAAATGAATAAAAAAAGAAAACTGAACGATTGGGAAGAAAGTACTGATGATCCAGATTATGGATCATCAACTTAAAATTTCCATAAATTATTTTTCTAAATATTGGTAAACATTTTTCTAAAACTACTCACAAGAATTAAATGAAATTTTTTATGGGTATTTACTAGGTTAAGATGCACTTACACCTTTTTTTTTTTTAGTTTTCCATCTCTAATAAAAAAAATTTTAATAAAAGTTTTAACGCAGAAAGGTTTAAAAAAAAAACTTTAAAAATGCGGGAAAAAATATTTTGTAAAAAAACAAATATGGAATAAAGGTGAATACTCTATAAAAAATTCCCTTTAAAATGATATAATATTCATGTTTCTATGACAACTAGTCCTTTAGAAAAATGTACCTAAATATCACTAATATTAAACTGTCGAGATACAAGGTACCACCTCCCTTAAGAGCATAGGTCAGGAATACTTAGCCATATCAATGTCACTCAATCTTCTGAGTACTGCGCAGGGGTGAAAGCAATGGAAAACTACAGCGATTTTTTTTCCAAGAAAATGAAGCCCTCTGAATTTTCATGTAATAAAGATGAAGGCGCCTTCCTTGGTAAAATATTCTAAAGGTAAATTAGTACCCCATTCGGATCTCCGGATCACCAGAAAATTAAAAAACCCATTCTACGAGTTGTAGCGTGGAATGTTAGAAGTCTAAAAAAGGTTGGTAGGTTAGAAAATTGAAAGAGGGAAATGGATAGGATAAATGTAGATGTAGTGGGAATTAGCGAGGTTCAGTTGGAGGAGGAAAACGACATTTGGTCAGCTGATTTTAGAAAAATTAATTCAGCTTCAAGCAATGGACAGGCAGGAGTAGGTTTCATAATGAACAAGAAGATAGGGAAGAGAGTAGAGTATTTCAAAGTGCATAGCAATAAAGAGAGTAGAGTATTTCAAAATGCATAGCGATAAAATCAAGGATAAAATAAAAACCTAAACTGACAACGACTGTTAACATCTATATGCCTACAAGCGCCCGTGAGGATGAAGAGGTAGAGTGTGTATATGAAGGAATTGACGAAGCAATTAAACACATAAAAGGGGATGAAAATTTAATAATCATTGGAGATTGGAAGGCAAGCATTGGAAAAGGCAAGGAAGGAAATATGGAGGGTGAATACAGGCTGGGCAAAAGGAATGAAAGAGGGGACCAACTTACACAGTTTTGCACAAAGTATAATTTAGTAATTGCCAACACCCACTTTAAAAATCATAATAGAAGAATATACACATGGAAAAAGCCAGGTGATACTGCAAGGTATCAGATAGATTATATCATGGTTAAGCAACGATTTAGAAATCAACTCGTCGACTGCAAAGCTTACCCTGGAGCAGACATTGATAGTGACCATAATTTAGTGACAATGAAATGTAGACTGGGGGTTTAAAAACCTGAAGAAAAATTAATTTGGTTTAGAACTTCATAATGAGAACCTTAACATTAAGTTTAAAGGATTATATTTTTTTAATTTATGAACTATGCAATTATGTAAAATAACCAATATGAAGTTAATATGTATACAACTTGCACCTACATGTATACATTACACAATACTAATAAGGTTCACTAAAAATCCAGTATAAAAACTAAATTCTAACCAGCCAAACTTAAAAATTTCAATAATTATGTGGTTTAAATTTAATAAGGTGGAATATAGGATTTATTTAATATTTTAGTTTAAAAGAACAGTATAAAAAATAACAAAGTAAGTAAATAAATAATATAATGAACACAAAATACCCATAAACACTTGCCTGAACATCGAGATGGTTAGGAGCTGTCAGAGTACTTGTCATTATTATTATTATTTTATTTAACTTCACTAATACAATATACAATGAACAAACGCTGTAAGCACAATACAACCGTTCTAGCAACAACGAATTAAATATAATTCAGTGCTGCCACCATTAAAATATTGCTACCTCAGGTGTTTGTACTTACGTTTAATTGGAAAAACTCAGATTTTTTAAAACATTTTTTTATTGAAAAGAGTTAAAAATTATTTCTTAAAATAATTCAATACATTTTGTTTATTCATTTAATTACGATAGTAATAGCAATTATGAGTTTATAATGTACGTATGTGTAACGTGTATAATGTTCAATTGCAAATAATGCAAAATTAATTAATGAGAATATATTTTTTTAATGTACATATTTAGTTTTTTTATATCTTTACATTCTAAGTGTATAATACTTTTTCAACCGTATCTACCCCAGTAATAATCATAATAAGGAATTACAAGTTCAGCAGGCGTACACCTTTAGGATAAGTTTTTCTTAATTTTTATGTTTCTCGTGAAGAAAATTTCGCTTACATAATTTTTAAAACGTTTCTCTCATTTCATATTGCGTTTTTACTCAACGCATCAATAGTATTTTTATACTAATTACAACAAATTGAAAATTACTTTTAATATAATTTTTATCCGACTACGTACAAAGGAGTAGTGATAATGTATTTATGTTTGTTCCCTTTTGTAGCTTCACGGATCCAACCAATTAAAACCAAGTTTTTTTTTGGTAGTAACAGGTCTTTGGTCTACAAGTAACATAGACTATCTTAAACTGTTATCTATAATGTAGCGCTAACCCATCGGGTTGGTCTAATGGTTAACTCGTCAGCGCAAATCAGCTGATTTCGAAGTCGAGAGTTCTAAGGTTCAAATCCTAGTAAAGTAGGGTTGGTAGAAAAATCCCACCGGGTTGGTCTAGTGGTTAACGCGTCTTCCCAAATCAGCTGATTAGGAAGTCGAGAGTTACAGCGTTCAAGTCCTAGTAAAGCCAGTTATTTTTACTCGGATTTGAATACTAAATCGTGGATACCGGTTTTCTTTGGTGGTTGGATTTCAATTAACCACACAAATCAGGAATGGTCGAACTGAGAATGTACAAGACTACACTTCATTTACACTCATACATATCATCCTCTGAAGATTTATCTAAACGGTAGTTACCGGAGGCTAAACAGGAAAAAGAAAGAAAGGGTTGGTAGAAAAGAACCATTGTAATGATTCAAATCACCTAAATCAGTTAGTTGACGAGATTTAGAATCGTTGATTCGAGTCGTACGAATCTCTCAATGTACTCGGTGTCAATAATTATTAAGAACAAACAGAACATATAACAAAGTATTTTTATGAAATACTGCAACGCAATACCAAAAGACCTTGACAGCCACTTTTGTGTAAAGTACTGGTAAATATAAATAAAATGCATTTAAATTTTAATAATTAGTATAAAACTTACTATATTTATTATCAATGGATTTCTCAGACAACTGATTTTGAGTTGACTATCGGATTATTGAGTAGATTCTGAGTACACTACAAAAACTTAATGAAATTTATATCCAGCCAATGTTAAAAAATATTACAATGACTTCATTTTTAATAATCTATGTAAAAGTATGCGATACACAACTGTTGATTGATGAACTGTATAATGTCAACAAATAAATAACAAAGCAGTAGGTCTTTACTAAATTTGTTTATTCTGAAGTAGCAAAGTTTGATTTGATTAAGTTAATTAGTTTATTTACGATATGCATTGGTCAGCAACTAGATCATCAACAATTTCATCATTTTATACTTTACAGTCCACGTCACCAGACGGGCCACAGGTCTGGCAACTTATAATTACTAATTGACTGCAACCATTTCAATAATTTGGTTCTGGTACAAATCAATTAAATTTATTCATGATTAGTGAGATAAGGAATGGTCAGTTGCACAACACTTGATGTACAGCTGTAGTTACACTGTGCAGAGTTCTGTGTTCGCTTTGCATTTCTATATTGTGCAGGGTAAAAATCTTGTAGATTCTGTGTAATTTTTGTTATTTTGGCTTTTATTTTGTGACTGTAATATTTTATCAGTTTTGGATATATTTCACAAGACAAAGTGAAATTTTGAATTACTTTAAGATATTACATATTACTATTTAAATATTTTTTTATTTTATGTTGAGCCTATAAAACTTCAACAGTTACGGGGTTTTCATGCCACAATGTCTTCTAAACAAAATAATGTGTGGTATCATTTTAAAAGAATAAATAATGAAAAAGCTTGGTATAATTAATGTTTATCCAAATAATGGTTAAAAATGGCATAACATCAAATTTAGCGTGACATCTCAGACAGAAACATCCCACAATTGATCTCAAGAAAACAATTGCTTGTCCTTCTGACGATATTGAAACATTAGTTAATGAAACTAACATATTTATGACTGAAGATAATAACCCATTAACTTTGGCATATGTTGATGTTTAATAAACCTCATCTTCTGAACTGCTTCCAATGAAATTGATCCATCATTCCTGACCACATCTCACGACTTCTAAACAATCACACATTATGAGATATGGAATGAAATGTATACCACCAAATAAATGCAGGGCAATTGATAATCAGATATTAAAATTTGTAATGAAAGGTTTCCATTCTTTTAGAGTAGTAGAACAACAAGAATTCAAAGATTTGTTGAATATGTTCAACTCAACATTTCCGATCACTAGCAGGAAAACAATTTCAAACCGTCTGTTGAACTTACGGTACATTCAGTTTCATCATCTGATTACAAGAAATTCATAGTGCTGTCAGTATTAAGAGATACAATGGAAGGCTCAATTTTGTTTTCTATTATATTATCCAATCTTATATCTTATTTATATATATAAATAAAAATGAATGTTTGTTTGTTTGTCCCATATGCGTTCCTATACCATTCATCCGATTGTGATGAAACATTGGTGAGTTGTTGTGCACACACCCGTGAAGATTTCTGAATTAGTTTGGACCCACTAGGTGGCACTGGGATTGAGATACTTCAAAAAATTGTATTTATGGTCTGATTAGGCTCATATTCAGAATATATGTTACTTACATGGAAAGAAATACCTCTGCAAAAAATGAACCCACTAGATGGCACTGGGGTTGAGATATTTGGAAAAATTGCATTTATGGTCTGAATTGGCTCATATTCAAAATACAAATTAGTTATGTGAAAAGAAATATTTTTGCAAAAAATTGGAAAAAGGAGAAAGAGAAAATGGGAAAAAGAGAAATGTTAAATTTTGTGAAGTTCTATAACGTACAGTTTTTTAATGTTTTATCAAACTTTCATTTGTGCTCATTTAATCTGTATACATATATATAAACATATATTGTTACCACATATATATCTAATTTAATATCAGCAGACGATAATGGTAGCAACGATGTGAGAGGAGCGCACAGTATACGGACATGTGGGTACAAACTTCACTCCCACCGCGCAGTTCTCCCACCATAGCTGCGCTGCAGCCCCATCACTCTCAGGCTCCAATAAAAGAGCATGCAAGAGAGTGAATTGGCAATTCATCGTCAACCACCACCTGGAGAAGACCAAGAAGAAGAAGAAGATGGAAGAAGACAGAAGACGTTCCCTGGCCGGCTCAACGTGGGATCTCCCAGTGGATGCCAACATCTCCGCCAGAGCAGCAGGCCTGGCCGGCCCGCCGATGGAGTCGCTGGATGCGAACGCTACCTTCCCGCTACAGTTCCAGCTCGCTGGGCTCAGCAGCAAGAGCCGACCGAGCGTGGGATTGCTCGGGGAGAACCGCCTCGGCCGCGCCGGCGAAAGACGACCGACGCTGCGAGGCTCTCGGGACCACCACTGCCATGCTGTAGTGGGGACCCAACTGCCACTGAGGGAAAGCCCGGTCGGACTTGAAGGGATGAGCCGCAACTCCCCGACCTTGCCGGAGACCAGCTTCCAGACCCAACAGCTTTTCTCAGAGCTAACGCAAAAAACGCACCTTTTCAGGGACATTATGAGATTAGTAAGTGCCACGTGCCGTCGAAGCCATTCGACGACAATATATATACTGAAATCTAGCAGCGACAATACTGTTGTCCAAATATCCAAATGCATATCCAATCCAAACAAACTTCATTTATCACCACCCACTAGATGACATCAAGAGTTGTAACTTGGGACCTAATCCCACATGTCCCCATTACAGTCAATCATGAAAGGTATATTAAAAAATATTCCACCGGCTGAACCAAGCCACACCAGAGTTCAGAGAAGGCAGCAATCTGATATGGTGGGCTGCCACTTAGAAGATAATATGCAATCGAATGCATTGGAATGTCTTATACCACACACAAGAACAAGAGCAATACAAAATTCACAATCAAACTGACCCTACAACTTTACAAACAATATAAACTCACTCCTGCAGACTGGTAAATTAAAAATAACAACTGATGTAATGGACCAACACAAAATTCTCACCATGGGACTGCAGGAAATAAAAAATGTAGACCACGATGCCATGGAATCTTAAGGATATAGGACTTACAAAGGTATATCTGAGAAGAGAGTGATGAAGAATGTCTCACAGTTTGGAATGAGCTTTTTGATCAGCTTAAAAATAATAAACTCTGAATAAGAATTCAAGTCACAATCCCCAAGAATCTCAACACATCCTAAAAGCATCTAATAAAATCTACACCATAATAAATGCAC
Source organism: Lycorma delicatula (assembly GCF_047948215.1). Classification (NCBI taxonomy): domain Eukaryota; kingdom Metazoa; phylum Arthropoda; class Insecta; order Hemiptera; family Fulgoridae; genus Lycorma; species Lycorma delicatula. The sequence goes on from NC_134456.1 coordinate 16,234,527, forward strand.
ATGCCCCCCACTAATAATATAAATAAATCTCCAAAAGACAGTAAACAAAGAAAAAAGGTTCTGGGTCCTACTCAACCAGACCACATATAACACCATAAAAATCATGCTAATCAACTAATTTAAGGCTTCAAGGCAGAGAAAGAGGATACTATGACATGATCAAAAAATGGCCAGCCAGAGAGTACAAATGAAAACTAACAGAGTAATAACGAAAATGGACGATCACTGTAGAAACCAAAACATAATCTCAAAGACCACACATTTCAAGAGGAAACCTAAAAACCTGGAAACTCCCAGACTACACTAAAGGAAAATGGCAGCTCCTTCAGATCATGTCTTCATGATCTGAATATGGACACCATCACAAGGGGATCTACAACATAAAAGTACTCTGACGACAAAGGCACTCTGAGACTGTACTCTGAGACAAAGGCTCAGATCACTACATAGTCAAAATTAAAATTAAATTCATTCTCCAAAGAAAGCAACAAAACCAAAAATAAAAGAAAAATAGATCCTACCAAACTAATCATGAATGAAAATTACCAAACAGCAACTGAAAAGATAACAATCACAGTTAAATTTGAAGACCTAGTCAACAACCTTAAACAAACTGTAGAAGAATAGGCCCCAATAAAAGTATCAATAGTGGAACAGCAAATGCGACAAAACACTGCGAAGAGCCATCAAACATGGCTATTATACCCATCTCAAAAATTAGAAACATCCTTCAAAAATCTAGTAAATCAAAGAAAAACCACCACAACACGACAAGGAAAATAAAAAGACTAACACCATAAATAAAGACACACTGAAATCAACAGAAGAATTCAACAAAATTCAGCAGAGAGACTACCACAAACCTCCAAAAATCAAATCCCACAACCCTACTAATGAAGGTGAAAACAATGAAACCTGGCCCATAACAATAAAAACAATGTGGAATTCCCAGATATATATTCCATCTCCTAAATTGTGAAGAAAAAACATAACTCTTAAACTTCAACAGCAGCACACCAATAACAACACTACTGGAAAACATCAATCCTCCCACAATAAAACAAGTCAACCAAGCACTGAGTGAATGAAAAATTACAAAGCGGTGGGAGAAGATAGACCTTTTTAGGAATCTGGAAACATGCACCTAAGTCCAGCAAAAATCGCCCTTCATTTACATCTTGTCAACATCTGAATCAAATAACTACTAGAATATTGAACAACAGCCCTTATCAATCCACTACACAAAAAAGTGAACAAAGCAGACCCTAACAACTACAGGGGAATCTCACTCCTAGACACAACATGCAAAGTTCTTTCAGGAATCATCAACTACTGAGACCAGATAATGAGTCTCATGCTAATAATGGATTACAACAGAAAAAGAAGCAGAAACATGGTGGTAAAACGTTTGTCGACTTCAAAAAGTATATGATTGCATCCACAGAGAACCTCTACTAAAAATTCTAAGACACCTCAGACTACATCCCAAATTAAGAAAGTGACTCCCACAAATAATAAACCAAAAGTGAAATTCAGAGGCAAACTCTTAGAACCATTTGAGATCAAAACAGGACTGTGCCAAGGCAATGGACCATCACTGCTACTACCCAACTGCACTTTGGAAATGATAATGAAGGAATGGTTCAAAAAATGCCTTCAAAAATAAAAATAGGCCAAAAAATCAAAACAAACAGCTTTGGTTTTGCCAACAACTTGGCACTGCCAGCAAACGACATCAACAAAGCTAAAACACAAAATACCATTCTGTAAAAGCTAAAACAAACTAATACCATTCAAAAAGACAGAGATTATGCCCCAAAAACCAATGCAATTAAAAGAAGTAAACCTAAACGTTAATAAAATCAAAATAGTGACCCAATTTATATACCTCAGAGAAATAACAAACTAAACAAAAAAATTTCAATCCAAACAAATTAGCTAAAGCCCAAAAATTAACCTGGTACACTTACAATAAAAAATGCCTATCAATAAATTCAAACATATGACACAACTACAGAGTTATAAAACCAAAAGCTATTTATGCAGTAGAAACACTTTTCTACCTGAATGAACAATCAAAGAGTGACAGACTCCTGAAAATCGAAGGAATTAGAACCTTCATGAACAAAAAGTACTAGAAAGATGGGCAGCAGTGGAACGTGCTCAACAAAGTTGTGTACAATATCATCTTAAATACGGTATCACTGATACCATGTGTAAGAGCAGACTAGTATTCTTTGGACACATCATGAGGATGCAAGATTTGAAACTTCTGGTACAGTACAATGTTGACTCAAAAACACCAAGTCAGGATACAGATGAATCGGAGAAATAAGAAAGGATCTGAAGGAAATTGGCCTTACATTAGAAGACACCACAGACAAGATAAAATTAAATGAAGAAATCAAGGACAAAAAGACTCACATGAAAAAAATTCTTAACGTGAACATTTTCAACACCAGAAACGATACAGAAATTGGAATGCATGAAAAAGTACTGGAAGGACCACAAGACCCTAACAGGATAACTGGAAATTTGGATAATGGACTCTGACTAAAGTGATCCCATGTGATAATAAAAAATAAAAATAGTAATATTATAACAATAAAAGACACATCTTTATATAAATGAAATTTTAATTTAACACTAAGATCTTTGAAAGAATTCTCTCTGAATGCTCTAAGTATTCTTTGTAAATTTTGATAATTGTTAAACAGCTCTGTAAATAAATTTTATCAGAGCATTCTCGACAGGAATAATGACTTACATGCCTAGGATTCATATCAATGAACCATCTAATCATTTCTTGTTCATTGATTAACCTAAAAGTCTGTGTCTTTTTACTTCTTTTATCTGTGATTAAAAAACCTGGAAATTTTTTAGTTAATTGATTGACCTGTATTCAAGTAATATCATGTACGGGATATAGTTCTATATATTTCTATGTTGGAAGAATATAATTCTATGTATTTCAACTTCAGACAATCCAATATTAAGAGAATTTATCACTGAAATTTGTCAGTTTCTTGTAACTGCACAGTCCTTTTTTTCCTTTCCACAGCTTTATTTGAAAGACTCCCTCTGTGAATCATGAGACCTTGCTGATGGTGAGGGTACTTGAGTACTCAGTGATACAGAGTAGCAGGACTGAAGATGCAACCATATCAGAGAGGTATCTGTTGAGAGCCAGATGAAGGAATGATTCCTGAAAGAGGGAAGCAGCTCTTTCAGTAGTTGTTAAGGGCGTCGTAGGTCAGGTCGACTTAAACGGCCATATCAACATCACTCTAATCCTCTAAGTAGTGCGCAGCTGAAAGCAATGGAAAACTACAGCTGCTTTTTTTCCAAAAGAATGTAGCCATCTGAATTTTCATGTAACAAGGATAGAGACACCTTCCTTCGTAAAATATTCCAGAGGTAAACTAGTCCCCTGATCAGATCTAAGGGTGGGGACTAATAAGGAAGGGGTCACCAGAAAATTAAAAAACCCATTCTACGAGTTGTAGCGTGGAATGTTAGAAGTCTAAAAAAGGTTGGTAGGTTAGAAAATTGAAAGAGGGAAATGGATAGGATAAATGTAGATGTAGTGGGAATTAGCGAGGTTCAGTGGGAAGAGGAAAACGACATTTGGTCAGCTGATTTTAGAAAAATTAACTCAGTTTCAAGCAATGGACAGGCAGGAGTAGGTTTCATAATGAACAAGAAGATAGGGAAGAGAGTAGAGTATTTCAAAGTGCATAGCAATAAAGAGAGTAGAGTATTTCAAAGTGCATAGCAATAAAGAAAGTAGAGTATTTCAAAATGCATAGCGATAAAATCAAGGATAAAATAAAAACCTAAACTGACAACGACTGTTAACGTCTATATGCCTACAAACACCCGTGAGGATGAAGAGGTAGAGTGTGTATACGAAGGAATTGACGAAGCAATTAAACACATAAAAGGGGATGAAAATTTAATAATCATTGGAGATTGGAATGCAAGCATTGGAAAAGGCAAGGAAGGAAATATGGAGGGTGAATACAGGCTGGGCAAAAGGAATGAAAGAGGGGACCAACTTACACAGTTTTGCACAAAGTATAATTTAGTAATTGCCAACACCCACTTTAAAAATCATAATAGAAGAATATACACATGGAAAAAGCCAGGTGATACTGCAAGGTATCAGATAGATTATATCATGGTTAAGCAATGATTTAGAAATCAACTCGTCGACTGCAAAGCTTACCCTGGAGCAAACATTGATAGTGACCATAATTTAGTGACAATGAAATGTAGACTGGGGGTTTAAAAACCTGAAGAAAAGGTGTAAGATGAATCGGTGGAATTAAGAGAAGTTTGAGGGAATGAAGGTAAAGATGATTTTTGAGGAGGACATCACAAGAGGTGAGTAAAAAAGATAAGGTAGAAAATGTAGAAGAATGTGAGAATGTTAAAAAGGAAATTCTTAAATCAGCAGAAGCAAACTTAGGCCGAATAAAGAGAACTGGTAGATAATCTTGATTTCAGATGATATATTGCAGCCGATTGATGAACGTAGAAAATAAGAATGCTAGTGATGAAGAATGTAAAATGAACTATCGACAATTAAGAAATATTATAAACAGGAAGTGCAAACTAGCGAAAGAAGAGTGGATTAAAGAAAAGTGTGCAGAAGTGGAAAGAGAAATGAACATTGGTAAAATGGACGGAGCATACAGGAAAGTTAAGGAAAATTTTAGCGTACGTAAATTAAAATCTAATAATGTGTTAAACAAAGATGGTAAACTGATTTATAATATGAAAGGCAAAGTCGATAGGTGGGTGGAATATTTTGAAGAGTTAACGTTGGAAATGAATTAGAAAATGGTGTTATAGAGGAATAAGAGGAAGTCGAAGAGGATGAAAGGGGAGAAACAATACTGAGATGAATTAAAAGATTTGAATGGCAGAAAGGCTCCTGGAATAGACAGAATACATGTAGAATTACTGTGCAGTGCAGGTGAGGAAGCGATTGATATATTACATAAAATGGTGTGTAATATTTACGAAAAAGGAGAAGTTATGTTAGATTTCAAAAAGAGTGTGTTATAGTCATGATACCAAAGAAAGCAGCAGCAGATAAATGTGAAGAATACAGAACAATTAGCTTAACTAGCCATGCATCAAAAATCTTAACTAAAATTCTGTACAGAAGAAGTGTTAGAAAAATACAAATTTGGTTTCAGGAAAAGTATAGGGGCAAGGAAACAATTTTAGGGCTCAGATTAATAGTAGAAGGAAGATTAAAGAAAAACAAACCAACATACTTGGCATTTGTAGACCTAGATAATGTAAACTGGAATAAAATTTTAACATTTAAAAAAAATTAGAGTTCAAATACAGTGATAGAATGATTGCTAACATTTACAGGAACCAAGCAGCAACAGTAATAATTGAAGAACATAAGAAAGAAGCCGTAATAAGAAAGGGAGTCTGACAAGGATGTTCCCCATCCCCGTTACTTTTTAATCTTTACATAGAACTAGCAGTTAAAAATGTTGAACAATTTAGATACGGAGTAATAGTACAAGGTGAAAAGAAAAAGATGATATGATTTTCTGATGATGTAGTAATTCTAGCTGAGAGTAAAAAAGATTTAGAAGGAACAATGAATGGCATGGATTAAGTCCTATGCAAGACTACTACATGAAAATAAACAAGAACAAAACGAAAGTAATGAAATGTAGTAGAAATAACAAAGATGGACCACTGAATGTAAAAATAGGAAAAGAAAAGATTATGGAGGTAGAAGAATTTTGGGAAGTAGAATTACTAAAGATGGATGAAGGAGGAGTGATATAAAATGCCGAATAGCACAGACGAAATGAGCCTTCAGTCAGAAATATAATTTTTTTACATCAAAAATTAATTTAAACGTCAGGAAAAGATTTTTGAAAGTATATGTTTGAGGCATAGCTTTATATGGAAGAGAAACTTGGACGATCAGAGTACCTGAGAAGAAAAGATTAGATGCTTTTGAATTGTGGTGCTATAGGAGAATGTTATAAATCAGATGGGTGGATAAAGTTAAAAAAATGAAATGGTGTTGCGGAAAATAGATGAAGAAAGAAGCATTTGGAAAATTATTATTAAAAGAGGAGACAGACTTATAGGCCACATATTAAGGCATCCTGGAATAATAGCTTTAATATTGGAGGGGCAGGTAGAAGGGAAAAATTATGCTGGTAGGCAACGTTTGGAATAGAATATGTAAAACAAATAGTTAGGGATGTAGGATGTAGGAGGTATACCAAAATGAAACGACTAGCACTAGATAGGTAATCTTGGAGACCTGCATCAAACGACTGAAGACAAAAAAAATTCAAATGAAGAATCCTTCCACTCAAGAATATCAAATTTAGCATGTTTTGACTTTGGCATGAAATTTTCAAAATATGTCCTATTTCTAGGTGAGCAATTACAATAGCACAGTTCTAATGGATAGGACTCTAGTGAATGAGGGGTTAATATATGGCAAATCCAGTTCTCTTTTCTCCTTTATTCTTACTGTTTTCTCATCCTTTTCAATGCTTACCCAAAAATTCTGATGGCTCAAAAATTATTTCATTTCCAATAACTTCATGAGTGGACACATCGTTCTGAATAAATCCTGTCTTCAACTGGTAGGATCATAACACTTTCTGGCACAATTACAATTTCCTGTTAAGGCATAACATGAAATACTATTAACTGTTATTGATTGACTATCAATAACAATTCTTAATGTACCTATTACTGTAAGTTTTTCCATCAACTGAAAATTAAAAAAGAAATTGTTACTCAAGGAAATGGCCTTCCATTTTAGTAACAAACAATTATGGAAACGCAGATTTTAGTCATAACAGCAAGCATATTTATGTTATACTTTAGAAGAACACAACACCATATCAATATCAACATGTATTTCTAGGAGGGAGGGAGTCTTCTGAATCCTACCTTTCATTAATTATAAAATAGGCTCTTTAGCCCTCAAAACCTAAACAATTTTAAATTTGGTGTTGGAGCTCCTGGTTTAAAAGCCTACATTTTTATAATCACCAGGTTAGATGGTAGAAATGAATTCTGGTTCAAAGGATGTGATATTGTTGAATGTTTAGTTACGTAGTTGCATGTCATGCTATTAAAAAAATGTGTCATCAAAGGAGTATTGTTCTTGGGTGCAAGCTAAATGAGGGAGAAATTCTCCCTCTCTTGAAAATTACCATCAAACTAGTAATCAAATATGATATTCATATCAGAGTCTGGTTTTTATGCATTAATCACATATTCTATTCAACAACACATATTCTAAATAACACAGAAACAATAAGATTTATAGAATCAATCTGTAAAGAGGTGCTTCCATCATTATGGGGAATTGGCCAATAAAGAAAACTAAATACTTCACAACCAAGTAATTGTTACCAATTCTCTCATCGAATTTGGACATCAGATGGTAATTCCACATGAAGATGTAGAAAGGGCACACCAAGAAGCTGTCATGCTATCAAATTATTTGGCTCATACGCATGATACTACTGAAAATCCTCAAAGCAGGGAGCTGCTGCATGTTTTGATGATACACCAAATCAATGGTCAAGGTAAATTGGCTTTCACTCATTGCAAACGATAATCTTTAAGAGCACTTTGAAACAACTTCAACACTATAATCTAAAGTAAAAGAATTATCTTAACTGTTACATGCCTAACAGAGGGGTAGAGGTTGTCTATCTGCTTGTGGTCTCTCATACTAGTCAGTTTATTTTTCCCCCTTTTTTAATGAGAGATGGATTAAATATTAAGAGTTAAGTAATATTAGTGGGCGATTTGTAAAATGTAACTGACAATACCAGTTATTACAGGGGAGGAACGACATGTGGGGAATATACATTGTAATAAGACAGACCATGAGCGGTTATACAACCTCTACTGAATTCTGTCATAATGCGGTTGTAATTAAATTTTTGCTACAAATTTGCATGTTTTAGGGTAATTCTGTTACATTTTGGCACATAATTTGTAATGTATTGAACTAAACTGAATGATACAATCTGTTAACAATCTTGATGTCATTATTACAAAGAAAATTTACATGTACTGCTAAATGTAAAACTTCAATAGTTAACACCGTATTTTATTACAGGTTAGAGATCGGTAAATAATTAAAGTTATATTCTTCAGTACCACTTGTAATATTGTAGGAAAAGATCTTATTAGTAAGTTTTACAACTAATTAAGAGCACAGAAATAGTCGATACCAAAACTCATTGTGTGTTGTAATGAAGCTCAAATTTTTTTTAAACTTACACAGATAAAAACAGAACAGACCTTGTTTTAATAAATGGTTACTTACCATGTTTGTTGGTGATTCATCCAAATAAAAAGAACTTGCATCAGGATTTGCATTGGTAAAATTTCACAAGATCTTTTCCCTCCATCCACATTAATTTGAGCACAATCATCACTCATGTGATTTATATGTAAAAGGCTAGTCTCAAAATTATTTCACTAAAATGATAACAATGTTACTATTGATAAAATCAAATAGTAACCAAACAGCATATAACCCCTCATACAATTCACAAAATGTAGCCTCTTAAAACTCTAGCCTTCATATTATTTTTAAATTAATAAAGTAAAAATTATTACCCTAACCAGATGAAGTTTTATTTATTGTTTTGGCAGAAAAGCAAACAAGAACTAACAAAAAAAAGTTCTAAATAAAAAAAATAATATCCTAATATTATGGAGTTCTTTTATAAACTAATATAGAAAGGAACAAACTTGATTTGATATACATTATTTAACGATAGTTCATTGAGAAATTATTGCTGTTTAAGGCAGGTGCATTCTTCAAAAACCAAACTATAGTTTATTAAACACGTCAGTGTTTAGCTCTAGTTGCATACATTTTATTGGAAGAAAGACTTTATTCAACAGCAGACAAAATGTTAGTCTGTTGTGTACTTTGTGTCTGTTATAGCATATTAACGATGAAGTGGTTTTGATTGTTAAGAGGAATCTTAAATTTTATGTAGAGCATCCTTTTTAACACAGAATTTCAAAATATTGCCAAATCATTGTGAAATTTCTAAATTATTTTTCAATATGTCAAAAAGCGTTTTTCATTTCTTATTTACAAATATATATATCATAAAATATTCTTTTTATAATATTAATTTAAAATTTTTAATTTAATTATATTTAAGTATCATTCTTATTATAAACAGTTTTTAACAAAGCTTTGAAATACAATAAAAACAAAACAGCCAGAACTGGGAGAAGGGATTCTTTGAGAGCTGGTACATGTGTTTTAAATATAATGCATACAAATTGCAATGTAAAGATACCTTTTTGTTTCATATATTAGAAGCTTGAATACATCAAAAGAAAAGTATCCCAAAAGATGTTGCAATCGGCAATACATTGTTGTTCAGGTAAGTCTGCAAGACATAGTGAGTTACTTGCATTAACAAAGTTACTGAGTTTTAAAAAGTAACTAATATTTAAAGGTTTTGAATAAGATTCCCAAAATATTTATACAAACAGAATCGAACAATGAAATGGTAAAATAAATATTTAACCGGTAGTTGTATAGTTTGGAAAAAATGGAATATACAAAGTATCTTATATTTAGGGACAAAATAACTGATTTAAAGATAAGTGAGCAAATCTAAACAGTAATTTTTTCAGTGGATCTGGATATCCAAGAAATCTGCTCATAAGTTTTAGATCTGATTATTCTGGCAAGAAAAGCAGTCTGTATTAATATAGATGGTAAGTTGTGATCAGAAATAGCTTTATAAAATCTCTGCTTGTAATTAGTCTAGCTATCCATGTATAATAATTTTTATTTTCTTTAAAGAAATCCTATTGTGATTTAACTAGAGAGAAAAATAATGTTACAAAAGATACATTGGATAAAAGGTAAGGTAACCAACTTAACTACAGAAGGTGAAAAAAATGTTAATTATCAATAGATGATAATGGTAAGGTCTTTAGAAGAGAAATGTCAACTAAAATTTTAGCTTTGCTTAAATATCTTTAAAATTTAACTATAAATTTTATTAATATTAGATTTATAAGATAGGGCTGGATGTACATATTACCAAAATTGTTCAAGATTATGCTTATATCTCCCGTGTAATTGTTGAATTTTAGTATTACATAAGTTTATTCATTATTTATTGAAGAGTTTTGTTTGAATAATTAGGATAGTGTCTTGTCATGACGAAACTATTTTTTGAACCGCATTCAATATTTTGTGATTTAGAAGTTAATCTTTGTTAGTGTTTCCTAAATTGGCATTATTATAAATAAATATGATTTTAAAATTAATTATATATTTATAAATTGTAAAAAGATTTCAAGGTTGTTTATGTTAGAGTAGAATATAAAACTGATCATTGCGATGATTCCAATAAAAATACAATCCCACTAAGTATCAGAACTAAAAAAAATAAACTGTAAAGATCAATTAAACATGCAATTTGTTTTTAATACTGCTTATTTGCAGATGTGTGCTGCCCTCATTGAACAGTCTTATTTATACAAACAAAAAGATGAATGATATTCTGTTAGCACAGAATATCATCCAGGTGGAAAAATCTGGCTTTTATGATCATTATCAAGATTAGATATCTCAATACATAAATTAAGGGGTATTAATGAAGAGTATACTGATAATACATGGTTTACAGAAATCGTATGGGCAATAAGGATAAAAGAAGAGGATTAGCATCATGGATTACTCATGATTTAAAATACATATCGTGATGCTGAATAGCTACGAAACAACACTGTTAGGAACTAGAAGTTGGAAAAGTTATGCAGAAATAAAAGGAATTGTAGATCACATTAATGGACTTAATGTAAACACAAAATATCTTGTTTATTTTGAATGTTTTATGCAGGTGAACTTAGTTTATCGATTTGATATCTTCTAATGTTGTTGGATGTGATGTAATTCAGTTAAAAGGTATTAAACTTTTGAAACCTGCAGTTCTATGTACCTGTAGTTTCATGTATTTTCCAATGGTGGAGATGTCAAAAATCTGCTGGTGTGGAAGTCAACATTCTAAACACTCACAATTAACTTTATATTAGAAGGCATATCAAAAGCAGTACAACAGTATACAGGAATAAATATTTTACTTTTGGTAGAAAAACTTGGTAAACTGATTTATTAGAAAATTAAATCTTGATAAAATAAACTATTATTTAGTTAAAGGCAAGCTAAAAGAAATTTATTTAACAGTACTCAATAGTGCAACGTACTATGCAATTCTAACGACCAATTTAATTTATATATTTTTGTTTGTGTTTGTTAAAAGGCAGAAGGCACCATATGAAATTTGCTAACCAGTAAAGAAATCAGTCTGCTTCTGTCAGTCTTGATTTCAGTTTGTTATCTCAACATTTCAGATCTACTTAGAGCACTTCGGCTCAGTTGATTCCTCAGCCACAGTTCATAGAATACAATTATATCTTGTTTTGACATAGGTACAGCTTTTGCTTTTGATACTATTTGTTTCATCTCAATACAAATCACGTCACCTTCTTAGTGCACTTTCAACAGACCTTAGGTTAATTAATCTTATACAATGAAGCGGGGTACGAAGAGTCATGATGGTGTAATGAGGAAAATGAGTTGAAAATAAGAAAATATCAAAATGTTGACAGACGAAGCCAAAAGTTCAAGATTCCCATGGAGATAACATTATGCAGAATTAGATAAGGTAACAATATATAAGGGGATGACAATAGGAAACCGGGCAATGCAAGAAAAAAGATAATGTAGAGCTCAAAATGAGAATGAAACTGAAACAAGATGACGATCTTTGAGACCTAGACCGAAAGCAAGAATGAATCCAAGCCCAAAATTGAATTAAAATGAAATTAAATAAGGCATGGTGTGAAGAATAGAATTTAGTAAAGCCAAGTGTGTAAGCTTCTGGTCCCTGTTTGGTGCCATTCTGTAAGCTTCTAAACTACGCCAAATAAAACTTTTTATTAAAATAAAAATTTAATTTTTAAAGAATAAAAATAAAATAAAATGAACTTACTAATGTTGGGATTTGTGAAAAAATGTACTAAGACTATGCTGCTTGATAAGTTTACATCCTAAGATTGCTCTCTCGAGTTTTACAAGAAACCAGTTACAGTAACTCAACACATCAAAAAATGTTACTAACAGCAGTGAATAATTAACACCAACTGCGTCTTTTCGATAGTCTCCCAGTCTAACTGCCACTGCCATTTCTGAGAATTACTCAATCTGTATGAGTGCGTGTATGCACACTAACATAACGCTTTCAGTAGGGAAAAGTTTGTTCCCATTGCAAGGATGATTTCATAAATATAATAAAAAATATAAAATACAAATAAAGTAACCGACACAATTAGGCCCTATGAGCCTAATTTAGTAAAAATTTAAAATGGTTACAAGTGTAGATCGAGATATAGATAAAATGATTCAATAACATGGGCTCTTTAGAAAAGGAAGAATCATGGGATTACCTAATGGGCGTGTCTACTATAGTGGTCTGGTTTACAAATTAATATATTCAACTCATAAAAGGTAGTTTGAATAAAGAGTAATAATAGATTATTAAAATTTTTTTTAACACAATAAAACTGATATATATACTAAGTAGAATTACATGGACATTTTACAATATAAATAATATAATAATAAGACTGATTAATATTGATTTATCACAAAAAAAGTTATATATAGCACAAGATACCAAACCAAGTTGACAACTTTATTTTACTCATAAGATAACATCACATTATGACAGTAATACTATTAACACCTAATATAATAATAATCACTTAATAAAAAATAACAGAATGTTTCTTACATTTAAATTAACTTATTAACTGTACTAAATTCCTGTAAATTAATTATGAAATGTATTTTTAATACTTTCAACTTTTAACATAAATCTAAACACTTTCTTTTTTTACACAAATAATATTGAAATTATTTTTTTAATAAATACTAATTCTAAACAAAGTAAAATTATTTATTTATATAAAAACATTTCTTTAAATTAAATTTTTTGTAGTCCATATTTCTTGTGTTTGTAAATCCTAGCTAATTACAAAATATAAACTTATTCAGCCGCTACACAAGAACAGAAATAAAGAACACTTACCTACTTTTCTCTTTCCATCAAAGTGCTTACAGCCTAAGCCCACCTTCAGTAATATTTTTACAAAACTTTTTTTTCTCTTTTCACATTTACATTTTTGATAAGTTAACATTTTTATTTAAAAATCTTAACTTATATAAATGCGAAGAGAAAAACAAAAATTTTAAAAACATTACTGAAGATAGGTTTAGGCCTGAAAGCACTTTGACAAAAAGAGAAAAGTATGGTAAGAGTGTTCTTTATTTCTGTAATTGTGGAGCGGTTGAACAAGTTTTATTTTGTAATTAGATATATATATACACATATATATATATTAGAAATATATTTTTTTTGTTTAAAACTTATTAATTACTGCTTAACAGAGATTTATCACTTTTGGGTTAAATAATAAATTTGAAATGAAAATTTTATAACAAACCTCTAGCTCTTTAATCAGATTTTAAAAATTAGAGGAAATTATTTTTATAAAATCTTTAAAACTTTTTATGATATAACCTTCTCCCTCAGATTCAGTGAATTACATATTGCCTTTTGTTTATTAACTAAAACGAGTGCGGGCAGGCTTTTATTGTGCACAGTGCGTAGTATTATAACTATAAAACTAGCACGTTGAATACTGCATTATATTGTTAGTAAAAAGGGAACGGCAGAACTACAAAGGCACTACATTATCTGTCTAACTGCACCTGGACAAAAAGCAGTATTCTGGTCTAACATTATCTGGACATCACTTGTCCATCAGATTACAAGTCATGAAGTCATCATAAACAAGTTTTTTTTACACTAAATATAGCATTAAATAACTTTTGAATTATCAGAGTATTTTTGGAATAACGAGGAAAATAGTTGACAATTTTACCATTTTTAAGATTAAGCGCTTCAATCTTTTAGTAAAATTAAATATTAAATATTATTTTTAACATTTTACAGTTAGATAACAATTATTTATAGTTACCGTGTTGAATATTTTTTAACTATTTGACTAATTCTTAATTGCAAATTAAATGTAAAAAAATATTTTCTCTTAAATTTTTTCTAGGGCTTCATCTCCATCTTGATACTTTTGTATCCCAGTAAATTATAGGATGTTACATTTCCAACAAAATTTATTAAAATTTTTCTTTTGGTACATATTAGGGAGACTAAGAAAATAGATTAATAGAAACAGTCACTGGAAGAAAAAATTTCATTAAAATATAGAAAAGTTGAATTGTACAAAAAAAAATTAAATGGCAATGGTCCTTCAATATTTTACAGCGATCAATTCCTGAAAAAGTACTATTTCTTACCATGAACTTCTTCAGTAATGCAATTTTTCAATAATATAGATTTTCTGTCTTTTGCAACCACATTATAACAGGGTTCTACTTTATTCACAATTAATTATAGTCAAAAAGACTTTATTCAGTACAATAAATTATCTAACAGTACTGTACCCTATAATCTAATAGCATAAAATATAATTATTTTAATCAATTTTTATTTTAAGTGTATTTATAAAGACTGGTGTTAGGAAAATTACCATGTAGTTTCATAGACGTCTGCACATACAGATTTCTTGAGTATATGTGCAAAGGGAGAATTGTGGAACCGGTTTGAAAATGTTTTGATCCATGTGAACAGTGTATCCCACATGTCCAAAAAATTGTCAGGATTGAATAACATTGTAAAGTCTTTACACAGAAAGAAATTCAAACAATTTCCCAAGCTGTTTGCAGTTTCGTGGGTAAAACTGTATGTAAGAACATGAAACATTCACGTCATGAGATATTAGAATCTAATAATTATACAGAACCAGGAATATTTAATCAGATAATCTGGTTCTTGGAGATAATAAGAATAATAAGGCTGTGAATGAATGAAAAAGCAAAAATTGAACTTAATACCGGTTCGTTGATGAACACATTCTTTATTGAAACGAAATTGATGAAGACCGTCAAAAAGTGATGGGAAGTAAAGCCCATTTATGGAAGTTATTTGTAGCTATATTCATATGGATCAGTGGATTACCCAATAGTACTAATTAGATAATTTAAAGTATGTTTTAACTCCCTTAGTACATACAAAGTCTAAACTCATCAAAGAACTGAAAGATTTCATCCTGCAGGCTCACGGTTTTGGGTAATTAACATACCAGATCAAAACACAAGAACTTCTGAAAAAATTGATATGGAGCTAAAATTGATATGGTCCTCGATTCTAATTAAAAATGTGCTTGGGCTCTCAAATTACCACGCCTAGTGTTCACTATTTTACGAACTTAGAAAGCTTGACCTTCCAAAACAGCGACCACCCAAGAGCTGAGTGATCTAGATAAAGAATAACTGTCTAGATTTACGCAGAAAAGTTTTGAGCCACAAAAAAACTAAAACCAAATTTTATATTAGTGGTGTGAAAACAAACAAAATTATTGATACTAGTCAAAAAACTCACAGCAGAGCCAAGAAAATCTACCATATTCATCCAAAATATAGTACAATATACTTACACTACCTCAGCATTTATACAACTTCAATTTAAAGAAATGAAAATCTTTGAATAAATACATCAAAATAATGGAACTAAGAGCTACACTACTAGATAAATCAAGGTCAACATAAGTTGATATTGCTGAAAAGCCGAATGTTAGGTCCCTGAAAATCTTATTTCCCATTTTGGTGATACTCCCTGAGAACTTAGTCCCAAGAACTCTCAGCCAATCCCTGTGTTTTTTATGTTTTTATGGCGATACCTTAAACCTTACAAATCAAAATTTTTCCACAAGACCTCAAAAACTAAGGATGAATCGCCAGAGATAATCCACCATGGAATTTAAAGTGTTTGATGTCCTTTAAAGAGTTTTGGACAGAAAATTTTGTGCAGAATATGCTAAAGCACATAGGCGTAGAAGGAGAAGCTTGCTGCATACAATCAGATAATCAGTGAGAAAATCTACCAGATTTATGCTTTTAAAATACATATATTACATGGATATAATGTCTTTGAATGAAGAACCAAATGGTCATTCATGATGTGATCTGTATAATGTAACAATCAGAATAAGATATTTCTTTATCAGAAAATAAAAATCACTGTATGTCCAAAGTGCAGATTACATGCAAATAGAAATTATATAATTTATAATAGAAAATATTTATTTGTTGATCAGATTATTTGTTGTATAAAATTTAGATACAGAAAGGTAAAAAAAAAGTTTACAAACTATGTTACATAGAATTCATTTTCCTGGAAAAAATTGAATTTGAAGCATTCAACTTAGATAAGCACAGTAGTAATTTCTAGTTATTTTGTTGAAGAAATTAAAGGGAATTTCACCTTATTGACATGAGAAACAACATCATATCAACAGTAAATAATAAGAATCATCCAAAAAGTTCTGTGAAAATAACAATTAAGATGGTTTAGGCAGGCGCATAGGATAAATCAAATAATGCAAAATTAAAAAATTCTTATTTAAAAGAATAAGTAAATTAATAAAATTATTAGAGAATATTTATTATCTTACTTTATAAAAGGTTTAAATTCAGTTATTATTTCAGCTTTTATTCCCTCCTAACCTAGAGTCTGGAATTTTCAATGATACCAAGCAGCTATTACTAACTTAATTATAGTGATATGTATCATCTAATCTAATAGCAAATTATAAAAAATGGGGGTCATTATATTTTTCTAATTCATGGAAATTAACAAATACATTATTATCTATATGTCAAGAGTGTGATACCGAGGGGGGGAGGGGGAGGGGGGATCTCTGAGTGCAGTCTATTATTTTTATTTGTAGTTTTGCCACTGTGTTTTTCATGATGGCCATTATTTTGGTTGATTTTATATTTATATAATTATTTTGGAATTTTATTGTTTATTTTAGGAGGTCTGCACTTAATTTTCTTTATGAAAAGTTTTTTTTTAAAATCACATAATGTATAAGGGAAGCAACAGAGGGAGAATTCCTATCAGCTTCCAGGTTTCATATAAATGAATAGATATTTATATTTTTATTTAATTTTTTAATTTATTGTTATTCTCTAAAAATCAGACAACTAAATACAACTGCTGATTAACATCAACATATGGAAAAATGCTTTTTAACTTTTCATTAAAATTTGAACACAATGTTTTTGTCATAAGTTCAGTAAATAAAATTAGGTAAAAAGCTATAAAACAAGTTTATTAAAATAAAAATTAAACTGCGCTTTAAAATTTTTGAATTAAAGATTATTTTTTAAATATATGTGCAAGCGAGGGCAACATTAAAATCAATCGGTATTGTTTTGGCTTTGATTTAAATAAACTTACACTAAAATACAATAAATATTTCCATTAATCATTTTAAAAAATGTTGAAATTTTACAACACTAAATCATTTAAAAATAAAAAATGAAAGATAATGTTTTTAAAAATCTAATAATATTTATTTCTAATTAAATTTATGTAACTAATATTTTTGTAGATCATATTCTTAGTTAAAAAAAAATTGCTGTTAATATACAAAATGCAGTTTTGTACACACAGATAAAACAATTACAACTTATGCTCATCGAGTAATTTATTTATTTGACACAAATATACATGAGAATCCAAGATTTAACATAACGTCTACAAATTCTTCCTTTCTATGTGCCTCCTATCTGAAATGAAACATCATTAAAAAAGAGTGCAAAAAGGTTAATTTAACAAACTATTGTATAACATATTAAAAAAATTACACTTACTCTATATATTCATAGACAAGCATTAACTCAGTGAATGCCTTTATGTGATTGATATGCCGCAACTACATGACATAAAATTCCAAATAAAATTCGTATGGAATTTTATTTCATACTCATTTTTTTGCATTAGACATGAACAGACATTTGTAATCAAATAGCTCTCTTTATGGTACATTTAAGTATGGTGTCAAAGCAGCTTTTCTAATTTATAGAACATAATTTGTATCAGTTCTACAACGTACGTTTTTATAAGATTTGTTTCAGCTTTGGCAGAGAATTGCATACAGAGTCTGTATTGGCAGTCATGTATAGGCAACATTACTCCAGTCATATTTGTGTTAGTTGCCATGCATAACCTAACTTAAAAGAATGCTAAAATCATTGTCCCATGACTTGTGGTGTAACTTAACAGCCAAAAACTAACCTGCTGTTAAAATCTGGAGATAAATTTGTGAGTTTAAGAAGCAAATTTTGTGAAGGGGAAATCTGAAAACTGTCGTTTGTTTCAAGATAGTAAGGCAAATTCATAATGAAGAATGTATTATTTTTAAAAAAACACATTTAATAAAGAAAACAAAAAAGTTACATTGCATTAGCTTACTACAAGTTTAGAATACTTATCACCATCGGTTTGTTAGTTGATAACATGATATTTCGCTGATGATAATAAAATGAATCTATGTTTTGCGTTTTTTCAGAAAAAGTGATTTATCTCTGAAAAAAAATTTGATCTCTTAAAACCTGTTTTCTTTCACAAATTCTATAAGTTTTGAGTTTTAGTAGCTCAAGTATCTAAGTTTCCAAGTGCTATTTACGTTAGATAAATTACTTCTGGCAAAATTTATAACACGATTCTTATTATTACTTTGTATTAATGTAAACAATCTAGTACAGAATATAGAGGTAAAAAATATCTTACCATAATTTTAATGTGCAAATACTTTTGCAGGATCCTGCATCCTCAGTCACAATTGAAAAACCTAAAATATACTAATACCAATAGTTGACTTTCGCGGAATCCTGCATCACTGCCATTTCAGTAATAGCAGTGGAGTTTTGTTACAAGTTCTAAAGAAGGAATGATATAAACTATATCTAATAATTACATCATTATTATTCAACTTGAAAGACTTCCACATTATGATTAGAACAAATTTTTCTTATTTCCTTTTGACACTCTTTGCAATTCAAGCTCTCAATATACCAGATATCAACTATCCTTATTACAATAATTGAAAATAATCCCATTTTTATAAATAAAAACTGACAACAAAAGCCAATATTGTGTTGAAAGATAGACTTGGCAAGGGTATCATGGGCTATATTACACCACCACCACCTACCGCTATAAATATACAAAATAAAATTAAAATATATAAATTTTGTGTATGAGGTTAACTTAACCAATGCTCGCTTTGCTCACTATCCTTGATTAGCAAGCGAAGGTTAGGTTTGGTTCGATTATATATACTTTTAGGATTTATTTAGGGTTTTATCTCGCATATTATTATGTTTCACATATATTTTGTATATTTATAGTCATGGTCGTACAACCCATGAGACTACTTGCTAAATCTACCATTTGATGTTAACACTTTATTTAAGAATAAGTGGCAAAAAAAAAAATTAAATACTGAACTGTATAGGCGAATCTAAAACTTTGTTATTATGGTTCCTACAGCAGTGTAATGTGCATACAACTGTTATATCAGCCATCTTCAACTAATTATAATAAACAAATTTTATCACGATAAAAATAGTTAAAAGTAACATAAAATAATTAAAGTTTTTCCCTTTATTTTTGTTGTAATTTGAGTTCTAATTACTAAAGTTTAGTCAATAAGTAAGAGTAGTAGTAACCAATTTAATAGAAAACTATGGCTTTTAACGATTTTAAAGTTTGTGATTTATGGAAACTAATGATTTAGCTACTAACATATTATTTCACATCCTTTTACTTTCCTATTATGTAAAAAAAAAAATTAAACTAAAAACAACCATGCTGTGCTGTACAACCACTTACCTTCCAACATAAAAATTTACGAGTATGCAGTTCAATTCCACATTGTTTTCTGCCTATGTAAAATAATAAAAAAACAAAACTATTAAATTAAAAAATATAAACATTACACAAGCCTGTGATGATGGTTGTTTTTTGGTTTTTGATAATTAACTTACATATTTTTTTTTAGCGTTGAATCTGAAAATAAACAAAATTGCAAAGATGTGATACAGTAAAATAGATATACACTTTTTTTTTAATAAACTAATATAATATATACACTTTTTTGGCTAATACCACGGCATTCTTACAAATAAACAATTGAGTGGTATCCTCAGGTAGGGGGTCATTGACCCTTAATTTCTATTGAAAATTGCCACAAAATAAGCCTAATTTCCATTATACAGCATTTTTAAATTAATTTATTTTTATCTATTTAATTAATTTTTATGAGGTATGTCATGCCTTTGGTAACCACTCCCATTCTTCACCTTGTAAAATACAATAATTTTATTTCATGTATCGAAGTTTCTTTGGAGGGCTTGCAATCTGGTGCTTTGCGGTTTTCCTTCTATGTTCTCTATAGGGTTCATCTTGGTGTAACATCCAGCAATATTCTTCCATCATCGTAGTAGTTCATTTTCCTTGATATCTTCTTTCCATTTCTTTCACGTCCTGATGAAATCTCTTACCTGTCTTTTCACTAACGGCACCCAGATTTTCAGGAAAATAGTCCACATGTAAATTTAGGAAGTGAACCTTCAAGCTCGTGGAATAGCCTAAATTTTTGAACTTCTGCAGCATGTTCACGATGAATGATTTGAAATTTGGGTCCTTCTTATCACCCAGAAACTTGGTTACTACGTCTTTAAAAGGCTAACTGGGCTTTTCTTTTTCTGCAAATTCCACTTGTTTCTGAAAGTTACCATTTTTGAGAAGTTTTCTAATGCAAGGACCAGTAAAAACACCCTCTTTTAAATTTGGTGCTTCATAAGACTGGAATTTTTAAAACATTTACCTTCTTTTGGTTAAGACTTTGACACATGCTTCATCAAGCCTAACTTGATATGCAAAGGTGGAAGGAGAACTTAACTTGGATCTACAAAAGCTTTTCGAAGCACATTTTTGGTTCCGCATTCTAATGAAGTTTTTTTTTGCCCAATCTTTCCTTATCTGATGGTTTTCTCTGTCTCTGCTACCACCATTCACACAAAAAAAGGAAACTTTGTATACTCCTTGCTGTATTAGGAGCAGCGATATAATTTTGAGATTACCGCACGAAATACACTTACGATTGTCATATTTAATTTTATAGAGAAAAAATTCCAAATTATTGTAACCCTCTTTTCACAGGACAGAATTTCCAACAGGTACTACCAACTGCTACAAGGTTCTTCTCTTTAAGCCTCATACCAAACAATTCTGAATTTTCTTTGGTCAGATGTTAAGTCTCAAACCAAATCTCTTAGTTCAGATTGCGAATAAAGCTCTGGTGCAGTTACCTCCAACTTCGTACTCCTCTTTGATGTTATCTTCATTTAAATCATTTGTGGAACCGTCTGTTTCAGGTAAATTTTCTGGGGGAATTGGCACTGGTACGTCTGAACCATGAGGAACCGGGTATAAAGCAGATGGCATATTTGGATTCATGATTCTTCAAATTGAAATTGTGAAAATCAGTCAAACAAAAGTAACAATACTTTTGTTTGACCACCACTGGAACTCTTCTTGTTTACCCTTTGACCATTGTCTAAGTCTTTCAACACATGTGTAGTATACATAATGTGTTGTGCCCAAATTTTGTCTTTATCTCCAATTTTCACTCTGAAATACACGAGGTACACTTGTCGAAAGAAAGTTGTTATATTTCTTTTTTGCCTTTCCACCATTAATTCACCACAAATGTAACATAAAGAATCTGTAGAATTTTTGCAGCGTCTTAAAGCCATTTTGAAAACGGAAAGCTTGCTTTATGGCCTGAAAATTCATTTTCCATTGACAAAAACATGTTTGATCAGAGGATGGAAAAAATTTTATATATGCATGCTGACGGTTGAAACAGCACTGATAGTAGTTGCACGGTGCATGAATGGTGCAGATAGCTGTTAATATGTTAATCTTGTTAAGTCTTGTCACAAGCTGTTGGCCAAGCTTTCCCATCTTGTCATCTTCAACCCAAACTCCCCCCTGCTCATCCTCTTCAGGCCACTTAACTACTTAGCTATAAGAATGCATAGTATAAGCCAAAAAGGTGAATATATTATATTCGTTTATTAAAAGAGAAAATGATTTGTCTTTGTTATATAACATTTTTCAATTTTTTACAAATTTTGAATTTGCGAAAAATCCTGACGTGATGGAAAAAATTAAGGTTATTTTCAGATTCAGCACTAAAAAATACATAGGAATCGATTATCAAAAGTTAAAAAACATTCCACAACCCAAATTTTGCAGGCTTGTGTTATTAAAGAAAATATAAAAATTACATAATAACAAAATGTAAAAGAAATGTACTTACAAAGAACGGACATAGTCTCTGTAAGAAAACTTGTTTAATATGTTAGGATTTCAAGAAACATTTAAATTTTTAACTTTATGTGACATTAATTGAACTCTAGCACCTGCAGTTGATCCGATTAAAGAATCAGATTTTAGAAAAATGTGATTATTCTACCGCTGACAATGTGGAATAATACAGTAAACCTTTCATAATTTAAAAATAAATCTATAGATCACGGTCTTGCTTGTACAAATAGGTGTAAATAATGTACCATTCTTTGCCTTGTTTGGTAACAGCTTCTTTGTAGAGCAAAAATAAAGTTCAACAGAACTGTAACCTTTTATGTTCACAGATCACAATGTTTGTAAACATTGTAAAACCTTGTACTAGTACAATATCAAAGGTACAGGTAATACCAAAAGGCATATTAGGGTTCAGAAATGTGGTTGATGATTTGAAAAGACAGAAAATATTAAATGAAAGAAATTGCTAAAATCACAGAATGGAGATTCAGCTATACAGATGGGGATCTATCTAACAAGCCAAACTTTTAAGTATGATGACTCATTATCTAATAAAATATAATTAATTGTAAGTTCACTAATTATAAAGCAAACTTTACTTACACTTTAGGTTTACTAGCAGGCACTGCATTTTGAGTCACAGCAGCAGGCTTTTTCTTACCAGCTCCCATCTTACGAAATTTCTTCACATAAGCCTCAATACGGCATTGTATTTTCATCGGATTAATCTCACCAGACTTGTTATGACAAATCTGTTAAAAACAGTTTTCACATTGTAATAAGTAATAAAATAATAATAGTTTTTAAAAGATCTGAGAAATCTTTTCTCAAGTTGACAGCGCTAATGAACCGGTCATGTTACATACTTATTCTAACTCCAACATACATGTGTAATCCATGTTAGTATGTCTATCATTAAACGACAAACTAAGTTGAATTTGTTCTAAAAAATAAATAAATTGTTAATGAGCATTAATATTATCTAAGAATATAAATGACAGTATTAAAAAAATGGAAGCTTGAGTGGCACAAGGGTCCATGAGAGCTATAGTATATACCGATTCGCAGTTCATATAAATGGTGCTCATCTACCATTACAAGACACAAAAAGATGAACATACTTAAGGTGGATGTTCACATCAATCCGGGATTTTTGTTATACTAGAGCATAAATGGAGATTCCTGTGCACTCTATTGGTTGTACACTTGATACAAGTGTTGGCTACTAATGCACGGTGTACTGGCACGAATTATTGTTAAACAACGACAACAGTCAGTCATAAAGAACATGGCGTCCAATGTAGTGAATGGATATCTGGAACAGCGAATTGTAATAAAATTTCTCGTGAATGAAGGCACATAAAGCCCACTGAGATTTATTCCCGACTTCTTATTCCTTCCATGATTTGACTCTTAGTCACAGTAAAAAATTTGAGAGGTGCAAACATTTTAAAGAAGGCCATACATCAGCGAGTGATGATCCCGGTCGAGGCAGTTCAGAGTCTACTGTAGTCATTCCCATGAACATTCATCAAGCGGAAGAACTAATCCTTAATAATCGATGAATAACTTGTCAGCAATCGCAGAAGCAATAAATGTATCTGTCACAACTGTAAATAATATCATTAAGGACAATCTGAAGTCGCTCTAAAAAAAAAAGTGGCCTGGTGTGATTACTAAGATATTCTGTTTCTGCAGAACAATGCCCGAACACACACAGCCTACCGCACACAATATGCGTGCTACAAGATCTTGGCTGGGTGTTACTGCCACACACCCCTTACAGTCTGGACCTTGCTCCCAGTGATTTTCACCTATTTGGGTACTTGAAATTGTTCTGGGAGGCCAGTATTTCAACAGCAACGATGAAGTGAAGCAGTCAGTCCAGTCTTGGTTTTGACATAACGACAAATCTGTCTATACTATGGGTATCCAAGCGCTAGTGAAACGCTGGGATTAATATATAAATGTAGCAGGAGATTACAATGAGAAATAAAAGTATTTCTTACTATCACAAGTGTGTCCTACATTTATTAAAAATTAACAGTCCTAGATTGACCTGAACGCTCCTCGTAAATAAAGAAAATATTTTAAGGAGGTGGTAGGATTAGGTTTTGAAATAGGAGCTAGTTTTCCACAATGATCTGAAGAATTATACTTGTCAAGATATTGTTTCAGAAATGTTACCAGCATAACAACAATCTATGCTGATCAAGAAGTACTCATATGATACAATGTAATGTCTATAGTTCTCTGTTAGGCACCAGGAAAATGATACCAGACACCAATGAATGTTGTCACTGAACTTCTGAAGCTACTACTCGCATTAATAAACAAAATGAGAAAGTGATGTCACATATACAAAAAAAAAAAATACATTTTGAATAAAAGCTGCATGTATATATATACCACATCTTTAGAGTAAATCATAGTATTAAGAAGTCATCTTTACATTTCTCCATCTGAAAATTAAACATTAATACATGATAATCAGCCAATACTACATTATTTATTCGTATGTGGAAATGCAATATAAAAATTACAAATAAATTAGGTTTATATCCATTACAGCAAACCAACTAATAAACAACAAACATTCTATTTCTGATATTAACACAAATACAAATGAAATTTCAATTTGATAAACCATCAGTATTTAAGGCAGATTGTCTTAAAGAACTGCAACGGATAGCAATATACTTGTGTAAATAAGAGCCAATTTTCATTGTTTTAGTATTTTTGTAATGCAATTATAAAATTATTTCAATCAAGAAAAATTAAGGTAACACATGTTTCAATATTCAGTACTAGGTGGTTTATTTAACAAATTTAAATATATATATATATATATATAT
Organism: Lycorma delicatula; assembly: GCF_047948215.1. Classification (NCBI taxonomy): domain Eukaryota; kingdom Metazoa; phylum Arthropoda; class Insecta; order Hemiptera; family Fulgoridae; genus Lycorma; species Lycorma delicatula. Next base: position 16,259,779 of record NC_134456.1, read on the forward strand.
ATATATATATATGTAAAGGGTATACATTCATTGCTGACACTAAAGTGGTCTGAGAAGTGATCACATTAGTCAGTCCATGATGAAAGTCTCTTTGAAGGGACTGTTACAGCCCCTTCTATATATATATAAATATATACATTACATATACACATATAACTATATTTGTTTAAAATAATCAAAAACACATTTGACAACCCAAGTACAGAATTACAAAGTAAATAAAATGACACTTACCATATATTTTTTTTCTTTAATCCAATAGCACTTTCATGGGATCCTGCATCATCAATTGTATATAAATAAAATTACATAACAAATTTTTTTAAAATTACGATCATATATACAAAATATTAAGTCAATTACAAATTAAAATATATACCGTGTAACCTGGCCAGCCAATGTTACCAGTGTAAAATTCTTAATTGACGTTAATTATATTTATCATATGTACTTATTTTATTTAATTAAGATCATATTTTGTATATATGATAGTAATTTTAATCTTTTAATTTTTATTCTAAAAACAATTTGTAATGTTTAAATTTATATACAACTGATGATGTGGGATCCTGCAAAAGTGCTATTGGAATAAAGAAAAAAAAAGTTAAGTGTTTCCTTTCCTTTTCATTTCATTTCCTTTGTAATTCTGTACTTGGGGTGGTCAAGTTGATTATCGACTAAAAACACACGATTATAAATAATAATAAAATTAAAATATTTACTTACTTCTTGTTTTTATAATATTTAACATTAGTGCTTTTGTGATGCACACTGCTTGATCAGATGTACAAATTCGAAGAGGATGTTGTCTCTTTTTGATTAGGTTGTATAAGGGTAATGGAAGGAAATTTTTATTACATACTGCTATCTTAGACTAGTTACAGCGAGACTGTTATAGTTTCTGACTATGATCAATAGAAATTATTCTGATTGATTGAACTGTGAATTTGACTACGATTAATAAACATTTCCCTCCTTTACCAGTTTGCAAACTAATTAAAAGAAAACAAGTCTCTTTAAATTTATTTTTATTTTTACGTCTGAGGAAGCGGTGTTCATCAAGAAAGCACAAATGTTAAATATTACAAACACAAGCGGTAAGTGAATACTTTTATATTATTAGTATTACTGATAATAATTATTATATACTGCTATGATGCAGTATATATGATGGTTAACTACAAATTCATTAATACATACATACACTCAAAACTGAATATGGATGCTTACGAACAAACAACAATAAAAATATGTTGGTAAAATAACCTACTACATCTAATAGCATAACTAATTTTTAGGGAGCAAGAAAGTTTGCAATATACATCTTATGTCAAATTGCTGAATAGACAGATTTATGAAATTTTATGCAAAACCAGAGTTGTATCTAATCGTTTTAAAATGTAAAATTTAAAACACAGAATTTATCTTGAAAAGTATGCTCAGTATGTAAAGGGTATACATTCATTGCTGACATTAAAGTGGTCTGAGAAGTGATCACATTAGTCAGTCCATTATGAAAGTTTATTCGAAGGGACTGTTACACAGCCTTGTGATCCTCCCAGTACTTTTTTATACATTCTGATTTCCACGCCCTTTCTGGTGTTGAGATTTCTTCTTATGAGTGTGAAGCGAGTGTTTTTGTTCTTGATTTTCTTGTTTAATTTTATTTTATCTGTGGTGTCTTCTGGTGTAAAGTCAATTTCCTTCAAATTCTCTCTTATTTCTCTGATCCAGCTGCATTCTGATTTGGGGGTTTTCAAGCCAAGATTGTACTGTACCAGCTGCTTCAGAAGTCTCAATCTTGCATCTTCATGATATGTCCAAAAAATCCTAATTTCCTCTTACACATAGTATCAGTGATTGGTTCTAACTCTTTGTACAAAACTTTGTTGGGCACAATCCACCATTGCCCATCTTTCTGGTACTTTTTGTTCGTGAAGGTTCTTCCAATTCTTTTGATTTTCAAGAGTCTCAGAGTCTTTGATTGTTCATTCAGGTAGAAGAGTGTTTTTCCTGCATAAGTAGCTTCTGGTTTTATAACTCTGTGGTAGTGTAACATTTTTACATTTATCAAGAGGCATTTTTTATTGTATGTGTACCAGGTTAATTTTTGTGCTTCAGCTAGTTTGTTTGTTCTTATTTGGATTGAAATTTTTTCGTTTAGTTTGTTAGTTAATATTTCTCGAGGTATATAAATTGGGTTACTATTTTGATTTACCGTTTAAGTTTACTTCTTCTAATTGTGTTGGTTTTTGGGGCTAGTTTCTGTCTTTTCGAGTGATATTTTGCGGCGAATTTTATTTGCAATGTTTTGAAGTTCTAATATCTGTGATTTAGCTTTGTTGATGTAGATTACCTTACCAGCAGTGAGGATCGTTGGTGAAACCGAGTTTGTTTTGATTTTTTGGCCTATTTTTACTTTTGGGGGCACTTTTTGAGTCATTCCTCATTACCATTTGTAGAGCGCAGTTGAATAACAGCAGTGTCAGCCCATCGCCTTGGCACATTCCTCTTTTGATCTAAAATGGTTCTGAGAGTTTACCTCTGAATTTCACTTTTGGTTTACTGTTCGTAAGAATAATTATATTTATTAATTTGGGATGTAGTCCGAATCATCTTAGATTTTTAGTAGGATTCTCTGTGGATCCCAATTATCTGTTAATTGGAAAAGCCAGGCTCCGAATGGGTGATTTGGGAAACTTTTATTGCATATTTGGAGAAAGAAAGGATTGCTGAAGGGGTGTGATGTTCTCTTGGACTTTCCTTCTTCGTGTTTAAGTTTGGCTTTATTGCTATTTTGTTGCTCGGTTAAAGATTTTTTTTTTGTTTCTTGTTGGTTATGTTATGTTACATTACTTATAATTATTATTGTTATGTTTTGATTTTTTTGTGATGCATTTTATGATTCATTGTGTGTTAAACTCATTTTTACCTTTCGGGTAGGTAAAGTTGAGTTCCTTTGTTCTTGGAAAGTCATTGTCTTATTGAGACTTGGCAAGATGTGTTTTGCTTGGAGTTTATGTTATTAGTACACCAATGGAATTGGCATCAGTGGCATCCTGCCTGAGGCTTGACTGAAAGATGTCATTGCTGAGGTACTGAAGATGACCTATGGTAAAGCCCATAAGGGCTAGGTATGGAGGGGATGGCATGGCAACTAAAACCGTTACATGGAGGGCGTCTTGCTCTATGGGACAAGTGGTTGCAATCACACACTTTCTTGAAGTCTACAAACATTACCACCATGTCTCTGCTTCTTTTTCTGTTGTAATCCATTATTAGCTTGAGACTCGTCTCAATAATTGAGAATAATTTTTGAAAGAATTTTATATGTTGTGTGTAGGAGTGAGATTCCCCTGTAGTTGTTAGGATCTGCTTTGTTCACTTCTTTGTGTAGCGGTGGATAAGGGATGTCATCCAATGTTCTGGTAGATCTTCTTTGATCCAGATTTTGACAAGATGTTAATGAAAGGCGATTTTTTCTGGACTTAATGCACATATGACATATCTCTTGCCGCTTTGTAATTTTTCATCTCACCCAGTGCTTGGTAGATTTGTGAGGGGGTTGATGTTTTTCGGTGGTGCTGTTGTCACATCCGAAAAATATCAACCACATGAGGGGGTTGATGTTTAGGAGTTCTGTTGCTACATTTAGTGAGAATTTCTGAATTATCTTTAGAATTTAGTGAGAAAATTAATGTAAATACAACCAATAAAAAGTAAATAAAAACTTAAAAGATTTTTTTTTTTTTTTACTGAAGCAAAACGGACAAAAACTAAGACAGAAAATCGTATTACTCTTTCTGTACCTAACAAACATTATTCCTAATATAGCAACATGAAAAAATAAAATACATGGAATGTATCATGGTAACAGAATAACAAACCTCAATTACAGTAATTGTTTGAAATTCCCTACTTTCCTTCGTTATCTATACAGGACTCTGCCTGACGTAAAATATTTCTGGTGGCCTTCCATATCGTCTCAAAATCATTTTCTATAAATTCAATAGCATTTTGTATTTTATAAGTAACTCTGCTCTAGTATTAAATTTTTGTTGATTACTATCGTTATCATATAGCCCCAAACGAAGTAATCGAGTGGTGTTAAGTTGGCAACATGGTGGAGCAATTAATTGCCCATACCGCATCCACTTCAGTTTAAGATATTAGCAATCAAGTAACTTCTAGATGCTACAGAAAAATTAGGCATTGCACAATTGTGTTGGAAAATCATTTCTCATCTAGTTTGTAAAGGTATATCCTCAAAAAGAGCCGGCAAATTATTTTTTGAGAAATGAATGTATGCATCTCCCGTAAGGTTTTCATTGAAAACAAATGGTCCCAGAATTTTGTTATAATAATGCTACACGACAAAACATTAATGTAAAATCAGAGTTGGAAATGAATTTCCACAGTACCATGTGAATTGACTTCACTCCTTAAATGATTATTTTTACAAATAAAGACTCTGTTTCTTGTAAAAGTGGCTTCATCAGTAAATAAAATTGAATTTACCTTATCAGTGTTGTCTAGAACAGTGTTTCTCAACACAACTGATACTATGGACCAATAAAAATTTTAAGGTTGTATTGCAGACCACACAAAATTTACATACAAAATTAGTAATTCACAGACTAATTACTTAAAAAGTTCAAGAGTACTCTAACCTTGCAGTTGTACAGTAAGCAGTGTTCAGCTTTTTTCTCAGTTGTGTGCATTATTATTGCAATTAAAAAAATGAGTAGTAATGCATTTAAAGGTTGTAAAATTATGTAATAAATATAAAGAAGTTCACGAAATACAAAAATTTTTCTGCGGACCATGAATGGTCCATGAACAACCGGTTGAGAAAGTGACCTGTAAGCCAATGTCCAAGGCTCCAGGTGTTGATGGGATCAGTGAACGTGCATTCCAGAATGTTCCATCCGCTCTTACAGCAACAATATCCACAATATTCACATTAATTTTGTACGTTGGATATTTTCCGAATTGCTGGAAAACTGCAAAGGTGGTATGCCTACCCAAACCTGGGAAAAGTCTGCTCTTTCCCCAGAATTACAGGCCGATTTCCATATTACCAGTGTTGTCAAAGCTATTCAAAAGGTATTTCTGGAGAGACTTAGGCGACATTTGGGAAAAAAGTATGGCATTTTGGTTCAGGGAGGGCCACTCGACAACCGTCCGTACAACTGATTAAAATAATAGACAGTCTTGTTGGGGGCCTAAATAGAAAAGCGGTAACTGCAACCGTTTTTCTAGATGTGGCTAAAACCTTTGAAAAAGTTTGGCATAGTGGCTTGCTATATAAACTCACGCATACGATAATTCCCTGTCACTATATCAGATTGATATGGTCTTATTTACTAGACCAACAATTTGTTGTACGTGTACGGATAACAATCTCCTCCACCAGAGACATAGCCACTGGAGTCTTGTTCTTGTACATGACCTACATCAATGATATGCCACTGTCGGAAGGAGTCAAAACAGTTCTATACACAGACAACAAGGCATATTATTATGAATCCAGAAGTGTAGATTAAGCGATCAAGAGACTCCAAAGGTAATTGGATCTAGTAGAGCTGTGGCTTGATATGTGGAGAATCAAGGTCAATGGTGAAAAATCGGTGGCAGTGATGTTCACATACAAGACACGTCCTCCAGCCAGGGAGCTGGAAATCTCAGGAGAGAAAATTCCCTTTGGGAAAACAGTTTGGGAGTAGTCCTGGATAAACGGCTTACCTTAGGAGAACATGTTAAATATGTGACCCAAAGGGCAAAGGCCGTCAGGGCCTCACTATACCCAGTACTGAACAGTGCCAGCCTATATCCACTGGCGACATTTGCATTTTTACATTATGATATTGATAACACTATACTTCCTTTATCTATATGATAATTTATGACATGTACAATAAAATTTTTAAAAATATTTCAAGATATACATTTCAATTTAACTTTTTTACATAATTAATTAGTTTGCCAGTGTAAATTATTTTCTGTAATTATCTTCTTTTTTTTTAAAGAAAAGGAATGTTTATTAGGTACAGAAAGAATAACATGATTTTCTGTCGATTTTGCTTCAATAAAAATTCAATTTTTAAAAGGTTTTATTTACAAGTTTTGTTACTAAATCTTCCGCATTTATTGGACTTTAACAAAGTTAATTTACTACAAACATAAAAAAAAATTGTTTTTCAATTGTGTTTTATGTTAGATAACACAAAAACTACTGGGGTTACAAATATGGGACCTTTATAATCCTAACGAGCTCAAATTATAAGAAACCACTAACCTTACTCCTTGATTTGGGTCCTAAAAATTACAGTAGGGCTTCAAGAGCTGAAAAAAATCTGGGTGAAATCTTTTGCTAGCCATTACTTGAAAACAAGCTATTCTAGACCTATGCTTATATGAACTTTTTTCATTATTTTTACCAGTAGAACATGTCCTGAAAGTGTCTCAGTTTCTTTATGAGAAAACCTGTATAAAGGGTGGCATAGAATAAGTACGAAGAACTCAATGTACAAGTGCATCAAACCAGCCGAATGGATGAAAGAAAAACTTCTTATTTCTGTTTTTTGTTTGTTTGGGCAAAAAACTGTTTTGGTCCACAAGAAGTGCTCATAAGTAATCAATAGTTTGTGTATTTATGAATTTGCTAAGCCATACATATAACAGTATTTATAAGTATACTCTATATAGTAGGAAAAGATAAAAGCGCATTGGTTTCTTATTACCTTCTTTGTTGAAATAAATTTATGGTAAATATCAGCATGACAAGCCTACAAAGATGTAGATAATACTCAGCCCAACAATTGATTCCTTTACTTTATACACCACAGGGACTGGATAGTGAAACATAATTATTCTCAAAAAGCAACTAACTTTGCCTCTACACTTCTGATTTATGTATTGCAGCCATACAAAAGACTGGGAGAAATATTATACAGAAATAAATCAACAGAGTGGTGACTATACTACAATACAATGCTCACATCTTTGAATTTAAAAAATTAAAATTGAAAATAAACTTTCAAAAAAATGTACCTTGGGTACAGCTCTTCTTAATATTTCTTTATAATCTTCTTTTGTAATATGCTTCTTGGCATAATGAGGCTTTAATACCAGTTTAACTTCTTCAACAACACGTTCTTGTCGGTTTAACTTTTTCAAAAACTGCACACAAACAAGAAATCAATTAAAACAAGTGCAAATATCACTAAATCCTTTATAAATAGCTTGTATGAAAATCTTTTCAACTATTATCTAATAATATATTTGGTATAATAAAAAATCTGATGTGGCACCACATAACTTCCTTGTAGATCTATTAAATTATATACATATACAACATATTTGTTGCACTTCATTTAAACTTATTTCATTTGCAAGTGAGATATGATCCTCCAATTCTTAAATAAAAGTGGATGGTTACACAATTGCTAAAATATTAGTTTTTATTAACATCAAATATTTATAAAATTATTAATTCAACAATCTTACCTGAAATATTAGGTTAGAGTAAAACTCCTTCGATTACTATATAAATAAATTATTTACCAAATAATCTAATAATAAAAACTGATTATTCTATGCTGTAAAGTCAAAATTAATATTTGTAACCAGTATACAGGAGTTCACTAAACGGCATAGTTTAATTATTATTAACTTTTATTTATACAACACACCAGAAATCGTGTGCATATTATGCACAAGTGAAGAAAAAGTTCAACAATCACTTTAAATTGAATACAATTCAAAAATGTATTTTATTTTTCTGTCAAATAATAAAATGATGTTTAAAAAATAAATATACAATTTTTTTAAGAATTTGCTAAAAAAATCCAAAAATAATACGATCCGCAATTAATATTAAATTATCAGATGTTTCAGCAAATATTACATATACACATCTGTAATGCCTATTAAATTTCATTTACACATTTTTAAATAAAATTTTATTTCGCCATTTTTTTTTTTTATTATAATTTAATTACTTACTGTAATTTTTTTTACAATCACAGGTTAATAATTATTAAATCAATATATTTAAATTAAAAAAAAGACAAGTAAAAAAGTTAAAAAAAAAACAAAAGGAGATGATGTCTGATTTGAACCGATCTGCTCTGCTGCCTTCCCTTTAAGATCCAAATATTTTATTAATTAAAATTTTTATTTTATATTCAATTGTAGTAAAAAAGGGAGGTGTATAACTACATGTTACAACAGCGCTAACTCCAAAATTTCAACATCCTATGGCAATCGTTTTTGAGTTATGCAACATACATATGCACATACATACAGACATCACACGCTGTAACCAGTCAAAATGAATATCTCTGTTGAAATATGAAAACTGAAATGTTTCGCATCACAACACTTCCATTATTGTACAAGTAATTAAAAAATAATGGAAATAAAAGAAATGAAATTTCACTGCTTATTAGAGAAATATTTTTAGATAAGTTAAGCATACAGATTGTGTACATAATATTACTATGTGTTCTTTAATCATTTTTATCAGTTACTCTTAGCAGAATCTGAATTTAAAGCCGGTTATTAATACATTAGTTAATCTTTACATAACAAATTGAAATGAAAATATAACAATTTTTCAGATTTAATTTCAATTAAGACTAATCAATTAAGCAGATAAATGTTTTATTATAATTTTGCTCCAACATTTTTACAGTTAGGGCTATATATTAAGAAATAGAATATATATTTTCAGGCACATTTTCTTTTTTTTTATATATTTTCTAATAGTTCAAACAGTTAAGACACTGGTGAACCAGAATTACAATACAAAAAAAAGAGAAACAAGAAGACTTGTTGATGTCAGCTTCCCCTTTCCCTTTATCAAATTATCAGCTCACACAACACATTCTTACCTACCAATTAACTCCTCTTACAAACTTTCTCTACTTTTGTTATTTTTTTCAGGTCTTCATCACACAATTTAATCATATTTTTCTGGGACATTTTCTTGAAAATATTACATTTATATATTTTAATTTAATATTTTCATTTGCCGATTTCTTTGTAAATCTCCAAACCATCCACAAAACTTCCCTGTAGTATTCTACATCCTAGAGATCCTCCTCTCATCACAGCAAGTTCATCTCTTCATAATATTTTTTCTAAGTTTTTCAAACATTTCAATTCACGCATCTGTACTTTATTATATTTTCTTCTTGTAGAGTCTGAAATATATGTTAATTCAGAGGCATAATAAATAACTTTAATGTTGAGTACACATTTCACTGGCTCTTACTTATGCTATATTTAAATTTTATATGTGGATAAAATCTCTTGCCATATGTAATTTATTACTAATTTTCTGACCTATCTTCCAATTCTTGGATTTTCTAACAACTAAAATTTTTGTAACAATTTCCACTAGTTTTTGTATTTGCAGGCTGTCTCTTCTACATTTTTATTTCTCTATGCTTATCTGCATCCCCTACTTTCCGATTTCTTCCACCCAAGCATTAAGATGATTTTAGACTGCGACTGTGTTCTAAAATTTAGAGCAGATGTTGATAATCAAGAGGGTAAAGAAGATTTGGAACTGTTTTTAAAGAAAACTCAAAAGAATAAATAGTTAAATTTATTCATGACTTTCTATTAATTTTTAAAATAACTACAGACTAAAATTTTAGTGAATTATTAATGGAGATAAATCTGCAGCGTAACAGTAGTTCAATAACAACTGAATGATCAATGTATGTAAAACATCTAGATATTTTTTGTAGCTTTACAAAAGGGGCCTGCAAACAACCGTACCACTTGTTTAGTTAGGTATGTGTAGCTTTTTACATTCCCAAATTGTCGGCCAGGATGTGTTACTAATTAGAAGACAACAATGGAACAGTGCCAAACCAGTTCTTTTCAACACTTCAGTAAGCTCCCTTGATAAATTCTTCTGGTCGCTGTTCTGTTGTCGGGTTCAGACATACGCCCAGTGATCTACTGGTATAACAAATTACAAAGATGTCTAGGACCCTGATGATTCAGCCACGCACAAAATCAGTTAATTCAAAAGAAATAAATATTTTTACAAAATTAATGATTAATTTGACATGTCGATTCAAAATAACCCTATTAATGAGTTTAATCATCAATTTAACAAAAATAAACACTACATTCATATTTTCTAATCGAAAACAATCTAGATTTAATATCGTCACTTGTCAAGGGATTTACATTTTAGATATGCCTATTAAGATAATTATAAGGAGACAGATCCAGTGTTTTTCGTAATTACAGAACGGGCCAGATTAAGTAAAATACTATTATAATGAAGGCTTTATCATTTAAAATTCTTGAAAATTAACATGTTCTACATTTATAGTGATTTAACAAAAAAGAATTCAATAATCCAGACTTCCCCAACTATTATTGCCCAATACGTATAGTTGCAAACTTCAACAGACCCAAATATAAGGAATACAAATGTTTGTTCTCTTATAAATACTAACAGGAAGTCAAACTTACATATGACTTATATAAGTTTCTCCTGTTAAAGTTTTAATTCTTAAAGTTAGTTTGTTAATTGGCATATGAGTAGATATTACCACTCCATACAAACTTTAATGTTATTTTGTAAATAATGCTATTACTTGTTCTGATTTAAAATATTACTCTATATGTCTCCTGTCTTTAAGTTATGTATATATGTTGAACAAAATTCTAACCTTGCAAAAAAAAAAAAAATTAATACAGCAGGAGACTAAAAAAAATCTGAGATGGTAAGTGCTTACGGATTTTCAATGATAAAATTTACAATGCAGCTAAATAGAATGACAATAAATAATTGGCAAATATTGATAACTGGGTAATTCATATATAAAAGAAGATAGTAAGAAGAGTACTAAACTACTAATAAATAGATGTAAACAATAAACAACTGTAATGAATTCTGACTTCTATATCCACTAATCATTTATTGTTATTAAAAAAAACTTCATATTCCAAATTATATAATTTAAAAAGCTTTTGTTTTAAAGCAAAATTTATTTCTCAGAATTTAAAAAATTAATATCAAAATACAAAAAAGGAAAGAAAGGTGGTACACACATATGGGGGATTATAAAATGTTACCTTATCCTTCACCTGCATCTCAACAGCTGAACTGGGAAGCTCATCCAAAATTTTCAATTGATCTTCATCCAGTTTAACACCAACCTCCTTTCTACCAGTACCTTATTGTATGGATAGATTTTGTAAATAAATAAATACTGCTATTATGTTGTACACTGAAAATAAGCTATGTACTATTCTGGAAAACAGCACACAAATTATTATAAACAATGTCCAAATTTTTGGATGAATGTCCTAGTTAGATTTTTTTGTTAGGAAAACGAATCATATTAGCAAATTTACATCAACATATACTAGCATAATATAAAAGCTCAGTGTGAATCTAGAAATATGCATGTTAAAATCTACTAGTTTGTCACTGATTACATACATTTCTAATTGAAACTGTCAAACCAAACTTAAGTTTGTCGATAAAGCACAACAAGCAAGCAAATGCAGAATAATAACTAATATTAGTTATTTAATGCAAGTGCTAGTGCTAGTACTGCAGTTCAATCTGTAGTGTACATTTTGAATTTTAGAAAAACATGTGAAATTAATCTATCTGATTAAGAAATTAGAGTTGGTGCATGTAAAAAAAAAAAATAAATAAAAATAATAGTAATATTTTTATGATCAGTGGCATAAAAAAAAACTCAGTGTAATATTAGATAATACTAACCTTTCCCTTTTCCTTTTGCACCTCGTTTCTTGTTAGCTTTCCCACTGTGGTGTTTACCATGCCTAGCAGGTAATTTCATGGGTGATGATGAAAAAAGCAAATCAAATTTATTTTGCGTCGAAGGCGCCACAGCAGTTGTCTTCGGCTGTGATGGTTTTGAAGCAGAGGAAAGTGGAGGCTGCTGTTTTGATGGTCGAGGTGGCGTCATAGGTGGAGGATCAAAAAGGTCATCTCCCTCTCTAGAACCTGGTGAATAAGGTGAACCCGCATCTAAATCTAAAACATCATCTACTTGATCACCAGTAGCACAATTTTGTTGCGTTCTAATTGATTTACTTGAATTTAATGTCATAGACGGTGTATAAACCGGTACAAGGTTAGCCGGTTTCTTAATTACACCTAACTGTTTTGAAGGAGTTTGATTTATTTTGTTTATCTGCTGCTGTACCATATTTCCAACAGTTAAAATTAATTTGTCTGGTGATTTATGTACAGGAACATCTATTTTGTTCGCCGTACTTAGTAATTTTTGAAACGGTTTTAATAAAGAATCATCAGCGCTTTTAGTCGGCTCAACACCAACTGATGCTGGTGACTGATGTTTTGGAGATACTTCTACACCACTTTGATCCAATTTAGGAGTCGACAGTACCTTTAATGGTTCTGGAGTTTTCTTTAATTCATCAGAATCAACCGGCGGTGTTAACGTTCTATGTTCCAATATCCTTGTTCCATGACCATCATCCATTATTTCACCTTGTAAATTTGAAGAACTTTCTACAGATTTATCTTCTCTAGAACTATTAACCTGAAGACCAGAATCGCTAGGTGGCTGAGGACTAGGCGATCTAGATTTTGTTGGATCAAACGGGTCATAAGGTGTAGTAGGTGGTGAAGCAGGTGTATTAAGATCAGGAGGAGGTTCAGGTGGTGTATTTGGACCTTTATGCATTACTTCATCCATGTCAGTTTCAGTCGCTTCATCGCGACGTAATTCTTCATCGCATTCCATTAAAGGATTAGCTAAAACACGTAACTGTGGTTTATTTGATACAATAGAAAACCTTACATGAGGTTCAGGAGGTGTTTTTGGTCCAGTACTAGTCATCATAAAACTGTGGGTTGATGGTGATTCTGAATGTGAAACCGATGTGTTTTGTTGATGATCTGTATCTAATGACAAACAACTAGAACTCATACCTTCACCTAACCTTTCTAACTGTTTTTCCATTTCTTTTTGCTGTTTGTCGTTTTCTTCTCCACTTTCGCTTAATATAATAACTTCTTTTGGTGAAGGTGTTTGTTCTCTGAAAGGAGACATGTCTAAATCTATAATAGCAACTGGTTTTGCATTTTTCATAGCCTCATTTAATTTAGTTAATCTAGTACTTTTGTTGACCAAACCTTTTTGAGCAGATTTGTTTCTTACTAGGACATTTTCTTTAGAACTTTTATCTTTTTTTCTTTTACCAGAAACAGGATCAACATCATCTCGTTTCCTTTTAGAACTTTCTCTTAATACAGGAGTTGTTGCTGGGACAATTTCAGCAGTACCTCTATTTGATTTAAAATTCACACTAACTAGTATGTTATCACCAGAAGTAAACACTTCTTTGGATGGTGCTGGAGACTGTCCTCGTCTCCTTTTCCTTTTGTCATCCTTTTTTTTTTTGTAGTTTTTTTCTTATCCTTTTTTCTCACAGCATCTTTATTAGTAACTATAACGGTTAAATTTTTTCTAGTATTTTTATGACCTACATCAACAAGCGATTCATGCCCTTCACGTCCTCGTGACCATGACCTTGATAATGAACGAGATAAAGAACGTGTTCTACCGGTTCGAGGGTAAGCCGATCTAGATCGTGACATTGAAGACCCTGACCAGGATGGACTCCATGACTAACTGTAAGACCTTGATTGCCTACGACTAGGTCTTAATGGTGAATGACTTTTAGTTCTTCTTCTAGTCCTGCTGACAGTTCTGTTCCTTTTTTTTGCTTTAGTAGCCGTTTTGTCTTTGGATTTCGACCTACGTCTATCTTTGGATCTTGATCGTCTATTTCTTGATCTACTTCTTCTAATTCTATCACGAGACCTACTTCTCCCTCTTTCTCTAGAACGAGATCTAAATCTACCTCTTGATCTACTTCTTCGTATCCTTCCTCTAGATCTGCTTCTAGATCTCCAAGAACGACTCTTACTTCTATTTCTTACTCTAAGGGGAGATCTATTTCTATAGCGAGGTGGGGTCAATGAACGTGATTTGGAAGGTGATAAATCACGTCCAAATTCATCTTTCCGTGGTCGTTTTGGCTTTTCACTTATTAACCTTCGAACATCCTAACGTTCAAGTTCTTTTCTCTTTTCTTTACTTTTCTTTTCCTTTTTGGCAGGCTCCTGTTTTTTATCATCTTTCTCTTTTTCCTTTCCATCCCTGTAATTCCTTTCCTTTGTACTTTTTGATGGCTTTTTCCAAGCAATATTTTCATCAGCTTCTCCAGTCTTCACAGTCTTTTCTTTAATTTTAGAATCTTTACTTTTATTTGTACTGTTTCCAACTGCACTTTTATCTTTTAATGAATCCTTTTTCTCTTTCTTCTTTTTTTGCTTTTTATCTGCTACTACTGCTACTTCTTTATTAACTTGGGTTGTAGCAGTAACTGCATGAGGAACAGTAGCCTCTTCTTTATCAACATCCTTTTCGTGTTTTCCTTTAGATTTTTTATCTTTTTTTGACGACTGTTTGGGTTTGTCTTCAATAATTTCGCCTTCTTCAAATTCTAACATGTCCAACTGACACTTTCCATTGGTATCTTCTGTTTCACTCATGCAAGCAGTTTTCCTAGTCTTTTTTTTCTTTTTTCTTTTTGAAGATGAATATTCTTCATTCTGAATACCTTGTTCTTCATTTTGATTACCATGAGGTAACTCGTCAAAATTTACATCTTTTGATTCTGATATGGTTTCTGTCTCAAGTCCTTCCAACCCCGGAAGAGTAGATATTGGCTGATTATCAGAATTATTTAATGAACCGGCTGATACGGCAGATGTTGCACCACCAACAAGGCTATTATCATCCGAATCAAACATATCGATATCTTTTTGGCTATCATTCAATTCATTTTCTTTATCGTTATCAGATAGGTTTTCTAAATTATCAGAGTTATCTTGTCCATCATACACACTCATCTCCTCATCTGTTATATCAACGAGTCCATCAGGTTTTTCACCAGCATCAGGCATTTTATCAATTCCCTCTTCAAGTTCTTCAGGATTTTCCATATGTATACTTATACTTGGTTCTTCATTTTCATCATTAGCTAAATTATCTTGAAGATTTCCTTCAGATCCGATAGCAAGATCAAGAACATCTTGTGTACTACATTCATCTTCACCATCGATATCTTTATTTCCATTGGATCTTACAACATTTTTAAATTTCATTTGTTCTAACTTATCGACTGAAACAGAACTTTTAAAATCAACAGAATTATCATTAACATTTTCATTATTTTTCTTATTCTTAACATTTCCAGTATCATTTTCTTTTTCTTCATTGATATCAATATCAACATCTTTTTCATTATTATCATTATTTTCAGATATTGGAATGTTTTCATTATTAATATCGGGCAGGTATAGGAATATCTTCTTCTTTCAAATCTTCTGGAATAGGAATATCTGAAGTATTTTCAGTATCATCCTTTATTCTTGAATCATTTGCGTTACCTTCATTTTCATTAGAATCTTTACTATCATCCATTCATCTTTTTCATTTTTATCTTTGTTACAATCAGAATCAGCATCAGCATCATCGTCGTCGTCGTCGTCGTCATCATCATAATCATCATCATCATCAAAATCTTCATCACTTACTTTATGTTTTGATAACTTTTCAGTTTCCTTCACTTCATCGATATCTTTCTTATCATTAACATCTTCAGGGGGTAATGGTACATCATTTCATCATTATTTTTATACTTTTCATCAACAGAAGGTAATGAAATATCCTCTTCTTCTTCATCATCATTTATTTTAAGTTTCTTTAATTGCATTTCATCATTTTTATGAGCAATATTCATGCTTGCAGCTGAATACATAGAAAAATTAGGACAATCGGCATCATTTTCATCTTCATCTTCATCATCATCATCACGATCAGAATGAATAGGCTTAGAAGATAACATAGAATCTGGTAATGGACCAACAGTTGGATACATTCCATAGTTTGGATGACTTTTCTCATCAAATCCTGAAAAAAAAAGTCAAGTGATGTAGCTATATGAAAATTAATAGGATTTTTAATTAAACAATTAAATGAATCCTTTCAATTTTTCAACATATTTGGTAATATTACCTATTTACAATTTACATATTTTCATATTTGTAGTATGAAAAACAATATATTAAAAAATATTGTTAAAGGGGACTTAAATCAAATAACAACAATGATTTTAAAGTAAAAAGAATAATGTACAGTGTACTACATTTAAATCTCAAAACTGCTGAAAACCTTTTAACCCTTGACATTTTGTAGTAGTCTTAAAAAAAAAAATTTCTTGTTTATGTAAAATAATTTGCTTCAAGTCAACTCATAAAAATGGGTGTACTACAATATTACCATAATAACTATAGCAATAAAACTATTGAAAACCTAAAATATTTTGTCAAGTCATATTTACAAATATTCAATAAGAATAAATTCAAATACACACACATTTCTCCCTTAAATCAATGTAAATTGGACAGATTAATATATTATTCAAGCATTTAGATAAAAAGTAGTCTCAATTTGAAGGTTTCATCCCCAAGTGATTCTGCTAATATGTGTACTTTTCTATCTGAAGAAGATACACAATTGTATGACAGTGCAAAAGAACTTAACTGGTAATTTTGTACTGATATGTTCACAGATTGTCATGTTGGGATTTAAATTACAATACAAGAAAGAAGAATAGATCAACAAGCTCTTTCAGTTTCTTCATTTCAAGAAAAAAATTAAAAATAAATGTATTTTTCAAGTTTATTAGAAAACTCAATTTTTTATTTCAGTATCAAATTATCATTTAATCTACGCAATAAATTTATTTTAGAAAATTCTTGCTTAAATATAAGTCAAATTTTGTACCTGCCCTATTTACAGAAAAGCACCATAATTCAAACACAACAAATTACCCAAATAAACCTTGGATAATGATTTGGACCTGTATGATGTGTTTTTATTAGGCATTTATTAAGTTTCCTTTTAAATAGATGATATAAACAAGCATTGGTCCATTTGGAGTAAATTGCTAATGGACTCTTATACTAGTTTATTTATACTTAACCTTTCTACACTTTTTATACAAAAATGTAAGTACAATTTATATACAAACAAATGTATAATACAATATTAATCACTATGAATTTAACATTTAGTATGTTAATCAACACACACTGCTTTGGCATTAGTCTGTGTACTGCAGAGTACAATATTCTAGCAGATGACATCAACTAGCAACATTTTACTGTTATATTTCAAAAGACCATAGCTCTTAAAAAGAGCAAATATTTTAAGTGCAAATTCTAGTATGGATGTCCTAAATAATGTTTTTATGGTGCATTTTCTGTATAATTTTTTAATAAGTTTTGTATATACATCTACTACCAAACGATTAATATTTTATTATAAGTGTGACAAAAGAGTAACAAATCAAGTTCATATCATCAAACAAAAAAATCAGTTAATATTATTTAATGTTTTAAATACTGTAATTGCAGTTTTTCAAACTACATTTTGAAACTGCAGGTCTAATAAAATTAATGGCAATGCAGAACCTTATCATTTTAAGTTGATGTAGACTTACATGATCGCTTTTCTTGCCATTCTGATTTTTATAAAATTTATTATACTTAAAATTGAAAGAAAATTTATTCAAACATAGGAATAATGGAAAAATATAATTAATAAGTACAGCAGACTGGGAATAAGTCCCACAGGAAGGACAATGTTTGCATGTATGGAAAGGTTAAAAACAGATAGCAATATTAGGAATAGTTAAACTATCTTTTTAATCAAATACCTTCCGATCTGACTTAGTTCCTAGTTTACGGTTGAATTCATACAATTAAGACACAGACCATCACCCAACCCATTTTCAAACTGATAACTGAATGTGCATACAAAAATAGCAAATTAAAATAAAAAAATTTCTTACCGTCTGATGAGTTTGAGTCTTCACACGGTTCTGCAGGATCATATTCTTCTGCAGGTGGTGGTGGAATTAGAGGTGGCTGTTGTGGTGGCAAAGGCTGATCATCAATAACAAGGCCACCTTCATCGTGTTCTTCATCAATATCATCTTGTTCAAGACCCATTAATAATGCTGGAGGTTCTGGTGGTGGCTCTAACGTACCATAACTTTTCTCACCACCTTCTTCACCATCATTGTCGGTTGTTCTCTCCGGTTCTATATCGCTATATATATCAACCTCTTCTTCTTCATTTGGTGAATTTGATGGTGATGGTTCTTGAGTAAATAACTGTGGATCAGAAAAAGGAGGTTGTCTCAAAGGAGGGACGACAGGATTTGTATGTATATTAGGGCGTCGAGGTGGTAAATTCATACGAAATCTTATTGGTGCTGCACATGTAAATGGAGATATACCAATACCATAATTAGAAGTAAATCCTGCTCTATTTGAAGGAAATGAAGATAGATTAGATGAAGGAAATGAAGATGATGGATTACTTGAATGCATGTCAGTCGGTCTTCCACTGCTAATATTTCTATCTCTTGACTGATAATCATAACTTGAAAATCTACTGCCATATGGATTACTACTACCAGGATATAATGGAGTCTTAGTGGTTTTACAGTTACCATTTTCTTTATTAACATTGACCCTTTTCTCTGTAACTTTAGCAGATACAGAACCATCTGTATGATTATGAATTATTTCAGCGTTTTTTGAATGCCACTTTGTCTGGCTATCTAAAATACTGTCAAGTAAACTACTGCCAGCAGGTTTTGTAGAAGTGGCTGGTTTATCGACAGGTCTTTTTTTTGCAGTTCCTGAACTAGCTTGTAGTTGAGAATGTGACAATAGAGCAACCGCTTTCTTACGACTCATTGTACGTAAATTACTTGATATAGTTGTTCGGTGGTTACGCTGTGTTAATACTTGTCCTATTTCACTGCTTCCACCGATAGACAAATCATCTTCATCAGAACATCTGAAATACAGAAATTAAGATAAAATGTTAAAAGGAATGAAAGATCTTAGGCAAGTCATTCATTTTGAACTTGTAAGTGAATAAAGGAGTTCTGCAGTTTCTCTGAGAACACCAGAAAAAAATTATATAACAGTTGTAATACAAGCAGTAATGATGTGGTGTAGTTCAAGCAGTACTGCTTACCAGACTCAAAACATTTCTGCAATCTTACTTTTCTTGCAAAAAAATATTTATAAAACCATCAAATGAATATAACACATTTTCTGGATGGATGGTCACAATATGTTCCACATATTCTCATTATTTTCGTTTAAATGGAAATACTTTTATTTTATAACAAATAATAAGATAGTATGAACAGCAGATAGTACTTAATTTTAATTTATTTTTTTAAATTACAGATACACATTGATTTTTTTTTCATAAATCACATTTACAAACATTAGAAGTTGAATTAAATTTTTGGGCTTCTAGACATATTATGAGAATTATTTTAATGCATTAATATTATAAACTGTTATTTAAAAATAACGTGCTTTCCAGTTATCTGAACTTAAAATTATTATATGTCTGGGCCTAATTCATATGGGTGATGACATTTTTTACACTAAAATGAAATCATACTTTGACAATAAATAACATTAACATACATTGACAATATAAATAATTCATTTTCTTCAGCAGTTGTATTTTTGAAATTTCAAATAACTCATTAACATATTGACCATTGTGTTAATAAAATTTACTATTATATGAAATATAAACCACCAAAACACAGTAATTAAGTTAAATTTCCCATATTAATTTCCGGTAACTAGTAGGTATATATATATATTTTTTTATCATATACATTAATAATTTTTTCTATTATTTTATACTAGCTGACCCAGCAATGCTTCACTATTGCAAGATTTGAGTATATAAGTTTGTTTCTGTTGAAACAAACTTAAATAAAGGAAATTTAAGAATTTCCTTTATTTATAACCTTCTTCTATATTTTCTAACTTATCTTTTTTAATCAAACCTCTTGCGATGTCCTATTAAAAAATCTTCTTTACCTACTCTTCCTCAAGCTTCTCTAAATTCCACCGGTTCATCTGACACTTTTTCTTCTGGTTTTCAAACCCCAATTTACATTTCATTTAGATAGGTAATCTTGGAGAGCTGCATAAAACCAGTCAAATCACCGAAGACAAAAAAAAGGAAAAATACACACACATACACGAGGGTGTCCCACTGACACCCTGTGTCAGGACATGTTTTACTGGTAAAAATAATGAAAAAAGTTCACATAAACATGTATCTGAAAATGCTTTGTTTTTGAGTTACGGTTAGTGAAAGATTTCGCCCAGATTTTAGCTATTTTAATAAAAAAAAAGCTCTACTGTAATTAGCCCAAATTAAGGAGTAAAGCTGATGGTTTCTTATGTAATTTAAGCTGGGAAATAGGATAAAACAAGTCGCAAAATCAAGTAGTTTTTTTTTAAGATATCCGACATAAAACATGAAATTTGGTGACGAAAAACTAAGTTTTTTTTAGGTCTGTAATACAAATAACTTTGTTAAATGACTAATAAATGTGAAAGATTTATTTACAAAAGCTGTAGAAAATTTAATTCTGAAAAAATTAATGTAAATACAACCAATAAAAAGTAAATAAAAATGTTTGAAAATTTGTTTTTTGTTGAAGCAAAACACAGGAAAAATAGAAAATAGTGTTATTCTTTCTGTACCTAATAAACATTATTCTTTATATAGGAAAACAAAAAATTAAATACATGAAATGATAAACAGTAACAGAATAACAATCCTCAATTACAGTAATTGTTACAAAAATTGTCCATAAATGATATTTTTAGAACTGAAGACTGTTTCTCGTAAAAGCGGCTTCATCAGTAAATAAAATTGAATTTACCTTATCGGCGTTGTCTACAAGTCAATGAAAGAAGTTTAACTACTGGTGAGCGGGGTGGGGGTGTGATCTGTTGGCCGTAAATTTTGAGGATTACCACACTTGTTTTTTGACAAACCAGTGCGAAATGAAGTTTACCTGGTACTAGTGTCTGGGCTATGCTGAATCACATGATGTTCATCAGTAACATGATGATTTAACTGGCATTCAACAGAAAACAATCACGTTGGAAGTGACTCTTTCATTCGTAAATACTGATACATTGAAGAAAAAGTTTTCATTTTTTGTTTTTAAAAAGAATGTTTATTAGATAGAGAATTTTTCATCTGTTTTCCTTCAATAAAAAACCTATTTTAAAAGTTTTTACTTACTTTTTATTGGCTACGTTTATATTAATTGTCTTAGAATTTAATACTGTACAGATTTTGATACTACATGTTCTGTCTGCACTTATTAGTCATTTAATGTTATTGTACTACAAACCTACAAAAAAAAACTTCATCTTTCGACACTGAATTTTGCTTTATGTCTGTTATCTTAAAAATTACTGGAGTTACAGATCTGGGACTTACTTTATCCTATTTCCCAGCTCAAATTATATAAGAAACCACAAACTTTACTCCTCAATTTAAGCCCCAAAAATTAAAGTTTATTTTTATTGGAAAAGCTGAAATATGGGCGAATGCTTTCACTAGCCGTAACTTGAAAACAAAGCGTTTCCAGACCTGTGTTTATATGAACTTTTTTTAATATATTCACCAGTAGAACGGGATCTGAAAGTTTCTGTTTCTTTGTGTGACACACACACACCACTATTATTCAACTGCACTCTAGAAATCATAATGAAAGAATGACTCAAAAAATGTCCCTCACAAGTAAAAACAGGCTGAAAAATCAAAATAAACTGTCTTGGTTTCTCCGACGACTTGGCACTGCTAGCAAAAGACATCAATGAAGCCAGATCACAGACAGTAAAACTTCAAAACACTGCGAATAAAATTGGGCTCAAAATATCATTTGAAAGACAGGGATTATGCCCCAAAAACCAACATGATTAAAAGTAAACATAAATGGTAATAAAATCAAAATAGTAACCCAATTTAAATACCTCGGAGAAATAATAACAAACAATACAAATTAAAAAAAATCGATCCAATAAGAAGAAACAAACTAGCCAAAGTTCAAAAATTAACCTGGTATACTTACAATAAAAAATGCTTATCAATAAATACAAAAATAAGACACTAATACACAATTATAAAACCAGAAGTCACTTATGCAGCAAAAACACTCTTCCACCTAAACAAACAATCAAAGATAGATTAGACTCCAGAAAATCAAAAGAATCTGAAGAACCTGCATTAATAAAAAGTGCCAGAAAGATAAGCAATGAAGGACTGTACCAAACAAAATTGCATACAAAGAATTAAAACTCAACACTGATACCATGGGGTAAGAGGAGACAAGGATTCTTTGGATGTATCATGAGGTTGCAAGAGTCAAGACTTCTGAAACAGCTAGTACAGTACAATCTCGACTCAAAAACAGGATGCAGATTGATCAGAGAAATAAGAGAGGATCTGAAGGAAAATTATTAGCCTTATACCAGAAGACCCCACAAGATAAGATAAAATTAAACAATAAAGTCAAGAAAAAAACAATCACTTCACACTTATAAGAAAAAACTCACAACATGAGCAAGAAAAGGCACAAAGATCGGAACATAAGAAAAAGTACTGGGAGGACCACAAAGCCCAAACAGTCCCAACGAAGAGACTTGGATACTGGATTGACTTAAGTGATCCTATGCGGTCATAAAAAAATAATATATAAATATTTTTTTTTTCAACCTCTGCAAAGTACAGGATTAGAGAACATGCTTTCCTTTACTTTTTTATGTATATCAAAATGGTTTTTGGTCCAAGCCCATCTTCAATGATCTTTTCCTTGTCTAGATTTACACATTAATTTTAGCTTTTTACATTTTATTTTGTAAAAATTGTTTGTTAATAAAATTTAAAACATTTTAAATATTTCACAACACATTTGTTCAATCAAGAGTATGAAAAAGTATTGCAATAACTATTAATTTATCCCTATTCCTATTTATTTATAGTTTATTTAGGTAACAAATTAATAGTTAGTGCAATACTTTTTCATTCTCTTGACTGAACAAATATTTGTTCTGAAATTTTTTAAATGTTTTACATTTTATTATTAACAAACAATGTTTACAAAATAAAATGTAAAAAGCTAAAATTAATGTGTAAACGTAGACAAGGAAAAGTTTATTAAAAAAATATACATATCATTGAATATGGGCTTGGCCCTGAAAACGTTTTGATGAATATAAAAAAGTAAAGGTAAGAGTGTTCTCTAATTCTGTTTTGCGGGGGCTGAAAAAATATTACTTTTTATTATATATAGTTATTTAATGTACAGAGGAAAGAAATGGACTACAAAAAATTTAATCTAAATAAATTAATATATAATCTTTTAATGATGCCTCAAAATTTAAGCATATTTTAAAATTCCTAGTTTATAAATTGTCATTTGAACAGAGTGCAAGTAATACATTCAATAATTAGACAAAATGTATTCTATAAAATAAAGAATCATCAAAAGACAACAGTTTGTATAACTTAAAATTTGAAATTATTTCCACAGTAAAATAATTAAATAAAATTTTGAAATTCTATAAGTGATTTTCTTCACATTCTTAAAATACCTGATTACAATACACCAATGAAATTTAGCAACAGGTATTCGGGTCATGAGACCGGTTCAGAAAAACTTTTTATTTACAATCCAATTATACATGCATTCTATCACCTTTGAAATAGTTCCCTTGGGAAGCTATGCAATGCTTCAAACGGCTTTCCCACTCTTCATAGCAGTGTTGGAACTCAGAAACCGGAATTTCCTTCAGATGTTCGGTTACATTTTTTTAATGTTCTTTACTGTTCCAAAATGGTGTCCTTTGAGGTATTTTTTAAAAGTCTGGAATAGGAAAAAGTCACAGCGCGATTCAAGTCAGGTGAATAAGGTGGTTGAGGAACTACAGGAATGTTTTCCTTTGCCAAAAACTCATTAACTGAGACTGCAGTGTGACAAGTTGCATTATCATAATGCAACATCCAGTTGTCTTTGATGGCTGGTCTCACGTGGGCAACTATTTTCCAGTCTGTCAAGAATTTATTGGTAAACATATTGATTTACAGTCTGTCCTGTAGACAAATACTCCAAAAGTCTCTAATTCGCTCAACACTGTCATCACTTTTTGACGTTTATGATCTTCCAAAGTATGGATCGTCCACAAATGATTCCCGGCCATCTGAAAATGCTTAAAACCAACTAAAAACTTGGGCTGGTGACAGAGTGTCATCTCCATATGACTTTTTCAATTTAATAAGTTTAAATAAGTTTCAGTAGCATTCTCACAGGGTTTAACATAAAACTTGATTGGACAATTTTGCTTATAATTAGTATCACTCATTTTTGTTTTAACGCACAACAAAAACTCATTTCATGAAAAGTTTTGTTTATGTCTCACGTGGCAACAATAGACTTAAGTATTAATACAAAATATAAATCAGCTGTTCATATAACCATATGTTACTAGTAACTTTACAGTGTTGTCATTTTGGCAGTAAAAAAAAACTAGTCTCATTACTTTATATACAGACCTCGTATGCTGTGTAAAAGGATTTTAACAAATGAAAAAATAATACCAGATATTAATGGTAAGTTAGAAGGAATGTTCTGAAAGTTCTTGGCCTGACCCAAAGATGGTGCAAGTATGACCAAATGACCTCCATATTTGTAAAGTACGATCCTTTAGATGCCCTGCTGGGACATGTGTGTTTAGTCACACATTTGTGGCGAGTACAGCTAGTTTTGACTTTCCTGAAAAATGGATAAAATTGAAGTTTGAGCCGTTAGGGAATACATTAGTTTAATAAGGTCCTGACAAACATACAAAAACAGATAGATTCTATTTTAAAGGATTCACCTCCTTTATTTTCAATAGTAAAAAAGTGGATGGCTAAATTTAAACAAAGATGACGAATGCTCAGGATGCCAAAAAGTCCCAACTACCAACAAAATCATTACAAAAATTCATAATGATATATTAAATGATTACCAACTAAAAGTACATGAACTTGCAGACATTGCAAACATCTTGATAGACCCCGTCTGCTACATTTTACATAATATTTAGGATATACAGAAGCTTTCTGCTTGACAGGTACTGTGTCTTTTTTAACAGTTAAACAAAAATGCATTTGATAGAATACTACTCGTAGGGTTTGGACTTATATAAAAACACAAATCTGCAGAGTTTTTTCAACATTTTACAGTAGTACATTTAAACATAGTTTCACTATTATTACACACCAGAGACAAAACACAATATGAAACAACTAAAAGTGCACCAAAGGAAGCAAATTAAGTTCCCCACGAGCAGGAAAATTCATGGCTAAGTTTTTTTTTTTCTTGTGGTGTGGTGGTCACAAACTAACTGGAAAAAACAGGACCACCACCAGGGAGTATTGCTGCATCAACTGAAGGATGATAATTTGGGTTAAACTTCCAGATCTGGCAGAAAACTAAATGCTCTTTCACTACGATAATTGTGTCTGTACACACTTCTCAGGGTGCTGCTTCCCAAAATAACCAAAAATGACCTACCAAATTACCAATTGTGATAGCTTAAAAATTTCAAGGATTCTGATTTTTTTCTGTAATCATTAAGATCTTATAAACATCTCCATTAAAAAAAATCAAATTACACTATTTATTGTTATTTTAGCTCTTTTTTAATGAAAAAATTTAACTTTCATTGATTTCCAAACAGACTTCTTGCTAAAATATATTTTAAAGAACTTTACCTAAATCAAATAATTTAAAAGATCGTACAAATTTGAAAAGTTAACAAAACAAAAGTTACTTAATGTGATGGAACATAAGTGGAAGAAATCTATCAGAGTATGTGTGATGTAATGGACACACTGTCTTAACAAAGAGGGGGATTATGAAAATGAGAAATGGCAGAAAAGTTAAGAAGGATCTGAATGAGATTTTACTACTGTCATTAAGAGCTGACCTAAGAGCATAACACAATTACAACATACCCAGAAAAATCATCAAGTCGATTGTGACTGCCAAACAAATCTAAAGTTGGAATCGCTTGGCTGAATGAACTATGAGATAACTGTGGCTGTGATAAAGTTTGTGATTCATTCTGGCTGGAACCAGTAAAACTGCATGATCCTTTACGATTATTGCACATAATCCCTAATTTCTTTGCAAGACGTTCCTTGACAGTTTTTTCTGAAGTACTCTTGGATGTCCAGCACCTTGTCTTGTTTTCTACAAAAAAGAAAAAGAAAATATAAATATATCTATAGAAAATATAACATTTAAAAGTTAATAGGTACTTGAACAAATGAATAAACAACTGCAAATATATGATGAAGATTTCAATTTTTAATGCTGACTTTAACATCTTTATTATAATTCTCTCATAAATATCACACTACTTTAATATAAAGCAATTATTTATTGTTTTAACCAATGTTTTTTTGAGATTTGTAATACAGACATCTAAAAAAAAATTAGTTTATAAAAATTATGGATAAATGAGTACAACTAAAAATACCGTTATTAAAAGTGAAAATCAACACTGATGTGATTATTAAGTTTCCCAAAACAAACCTTGATTCAGTTAATTTACCTCTTTAATCTAATAAGATTGTTATGCTATCTAAACAAAACTGTGTAATTTCAAACCATACCTGATATTAGAAAAGAATAAAGTAAACTTTATATTTAATATAAAAAAAAATTTGCGCTACAAAATTCTTCCTTAAAAATAGAGCTCTGCAGTAAATTAAAAACATAGCTAATAACAAACAATTAATTGGCTTGTATCTTAGAACATACTTAAAAAAGATACAAATGTAAGAATTCTGTGATTGGATAAAAATAATAAAAATGAAAAGCAACTAGACAAAGAGATCGCAACAGAGCATGAAGTAAGACTCTTGAAAGATTGAATTTTTTTAACCCGAATTATTAGTTCAAATTTCTACATGAGAATAAAAATACATTCAATATAAGAAAGATATTAGTGTGATATCATCTCATTATAATTCATATTAGCAATCTTGAGAAAAAATGAAAAAATATATAATTTTTCATGAATTTGTTCAACTTAAAAAGTATCTTGTAATCACCCTTGTAAGTGATATATTTTGTTTAAAAAATATCTTCAAAGAAGTTAAATGAAAAAAAAAAAGAAGAATTAAAGAGGCTACCACAGCAAATTCCTTTATGAAGTAAAAAATGAAATCAGAATTAGTTCATGTGGTGGCTTACAGGAGAAAACATTCACGTCAACAAAGAACCTTACCTCCAAAATGTTTTACAGTGAAATAAATAACACTGTAAAACAAGGCAATGAGCTATTTACTCATACATGTTACAAAGTTGAATTGAAGAAAATTATGTATAAAAAGTGTTATTACAACTCCCCTGGTTTACTGGTGTTCCAGTTAAAACGTATTTGGACGGACAAAAATTTATTAGAAGTCTTACTTAATATTAAAAAAAAAAAATGAATACTTGTTTCAATTGACATCCATAAAAAAATTCCCAACTGAGTTCTTGGTAAATGTGAAATAAAGTAATTTGTTACATTAAATGGGGGAACAATCTTATGATTAAGTGTTTAATTATAGATGGGATAGCAAAATCGTAATGAAGGAAAGGAGAGTTTTGATTAAACTAATGAGAAATTTTGTTTATCAAGACAATACAAAATGGTATTCTATTCTTATATAGAAATTTTAATGAAATTTACATGTACCCAACAACATCTTCCAAATAAATGAAACATTCCAAAATGGCAGCCATTAAAATTAGTTAGTAATTACCAGGTCTGGAAATATTAATATAGAACTATAACTATTCAGTCTACTAATATTTTTATCAAATTATCTTTATTAGATAAAATAATAAGCCATTTATCATTAATAAAGTGAACTCATTTGTTAAAATTGGTTGATAAATAGCTGAGATATGATTGAAATGGCTAAAATGGTTGCAAAAATTTATAACTATTATTTTAAAACTTATTATTTTTACATACTACACTAGAAATTAATTATTTTTAATTAAATTAGTGAACAATTCCTTTCGCATCTTGTTTATGAAAATCTAGATTCAGGTGTCTGGATATTGCCCACTGGGCTGGTCTAGCGATTAACTTGTCATCGCAAATCAGATGATTTAGAAGTCGAGAGTTCTAAGGTTCAAAGCCTAGTAAAGACAGTTACTTTTATATGGATTTGAATATTAGATTGTGGATACCGATGTTCTTTGGCGGTTGGGTTTCAATTAACCTCAGGAGTGGTGGACCTGAGACTGTACAAGACTACAATTACATTCGTACATATCATCCTCATTCATCCTCTGAAGTAATACCTTACGGTGGTTCTGGAAGCTAAACAGATAAAGAAAGATGTCTGGATATTGGTGATTACATTTTCCATTAATTCCTTATAACTGGTGGAACAGAAACGTCACATTTAGAAAACTTGAAAACAATTTTTTTTGTTATAGCACACCACCACATTTATACCAAAGTTTGAAATAAATAATTTAATAAGAAAACTTTAAATTTTTCTCCAATAAAGAAATCTTACCTTTCTCTTCCTGTATCTTTTCTTCCGTTTTCTAGGCAAATTCACTTCAATAACACCTTCATCAGTCGTTATTAATTTAATTTTAAATCTACAGTTTTTTCTTTTCCTTCTTCTCTTCGGTCTAGGTTTCCTGCGACTGCTTGGTGTCCCTGTTTTCTTTTGATTACCTTTTTGTGTAGTTGTAACAGCAGAATTTGTTTCTTCTTCACTATCATCTTCATTAAAATCAACATCATTTGCCGAGGACTAAAATAAAAAATGAATAATATAATACAAATCACCCATCAATACCTTATATCTTTTTACATTAGTATAACTGAAATCAATTATCTTTTGAATTCAAAATTACGACTGTTTCATGAAAACAATTTACAATTTAAATTGTTTTCATAAAAAATCCAATGTCTATTGAGTTAGGAAAATGGAATTCTATACTTGCTACTTTCAGAGTTGAACTTTCACTATATTAAATATACGGAATTTGTTAAATTCGCCTCTCGGACAAGATTATAATTTCCCAAAATTGAACACTTATTTGGTCCTAATTGAAAATAAAGGAAATTTCATTACAATTACTTTTTACACACTTGATTCTGCCAGCATATACTGATCGTTTATATAAATAGTTTATTTTTATTATATGGAAACAAGATAGTCTGTTCTAACTCTCTTTGCAATTGTAATTTCTTAAGAGCTTGCTTTTGATATGTTTATACAAAAATTTTTGATACAATGTCTGCTCAAAAAATTACAAAACAATTTTAAGAACAGATAGGACTTGGCTCTAAAAATTCTGTTATTGTCTATATTATTCTGTGTTCTACTCAAGTACTACTTAAAAAATTTGGTTGAAAAGTGTTAAAACATCCATAAAAAAATGTATAGAGGTTTAAATAAGTTTTTATTACCATAAGCTTTTTAAACGTACAATTCTATTACATTTTTACAAATGACCTTTGTTTTCTTGAAGTCCTGTAATTTGCAATATCAATGATGTGATTTATTGTAAGTCTAAAATTATTTATTTTTAAGTCTAAAAGCATAACAGTCACATACTGCTAATAATGTAAATAAAAATATTACTCACCTCATTTTGAAAATTATTAGAATTTACTAGAGCAATAATACGCTGACTTTGCCTAGTACGAGGTATTAATCGCTGAAGATGTCTTATGCTGGATCTTGCAGCTAAATTCCAATCATCATCAGATTCTGATAACTCATGACTAGGATCAGGCCTCAAATGATGAACTCGTCTAGCACTGTTTCTTAGTCGTCTTCTTGGAAGATAGTCACCAAATTCTTCATCTGAATCAGCAACCACCTTTACAAAATTAAAAAAAAAAACTTATAACCCTCCATTTTATGAATAAATATTTAAATTTGTTAAATCAGTCATTAAAGTAATCATTTTATTTTAAGAAAAAAAGAAGTTTGCAATAATATAACAATATAATATAATATACAGTTTACTTAGGTTAAAAATGAACATCTGCAAAATGCACAAATAAAACATCAAATTGCACTGAAATTTGTACATTGTAGTATTGTATGGTAAGTCAAGAGTTGAAAAAAATACTTTTAAAATTAATTACCGCTTCAGGAGTAAATGCAGCGGAAATTAATATCAAGGTGTACATTCTCACATCAGTATTAGATTTAATGTAACTTTTATTCATTAATAAAATTTAGATTGTGTCTGTTTTATTATTTGTAATGATTTATGAAAAATAATTGACAATATTAACAATTCAATTAATACCTTAAATAGTTAATAATTGCCTACTTAGGAAACATATTTTTATTTCATTTCTAGTAATTTTACATAAGGATGCTATATTTAAAAAAAATTTCAGTAAAAGTATTTTAATTAATTACAACAAATCTTAAAATGAAAACTAAAAAAAATTCCATAATTCAAGTGTATGCATAAACTGCGCTCTGTATATGAAAAAATTGAAATAGAAAAATATTCCTCCTTTTATGAATATCTTTAATTTTAACTTTTTTAGCTGGAGTTTATTTCAGAATAAATAAAAATTATAAAGCAATCTATTCAAACTCAACTAAATAACATCCAAATATATTTTTAATTACAATGTTCAGATATATTAAGTCTTTAATTAATAAGATAATAACACAATTTTATTTACTTGCTGTTTTATTTAAAATAGAGATTTAATAACACCGGTTAAAATTTATCAGCAATATATTTTACAATAATACAGAAATATTTAAGTAACTGGATAAATTATCTTGGGGGGATTAAAAAAAAGATTAGCATTTCTCTTCTCTTTTTTATTGTTAAAAAATAAATGTCAGAAAAAAATTTAGTAAGAATGTGTATAAAGGTACATACACCAGTATTTAAAAGTGGGTATTAAATAAGTCTGAAATAAAAACCTTAAAATAAATCTATTATAAAAACTTCCAAATTACAAAAAAGGTTTTTAAGTTTACCCCTTAGTTAAATAAATATTACTGATCATTATTCAACTTTTGAATATAACTTGATTTTTACAGCTAAAATAAACACATTTGTTGTTTCACTGCAAGTGGAAAATTTCCAAGAATCCAAGAAAATACCCAAAGAATATCATGTAATATTTTGTTAAATTGTATTTTGGCACTTTGATTGATACTTTTAGGTTTTGGAATCACCACTATCAGACACCAGAGGCATACATAGTAAAACAAATTGTTGTTCACAGAAAAGTTTGGATTGATTGCTCTTAAAAATGGCAGATTTAGAAAATTAATGAGGATAAAAGTATCAAATCGTAAGTACTTGTAACACTTACAGTAATAAAATCACAATTAAATTTGTCTTTTTAACATCTTTATATTTTCTAATTCATTTCTCATCTTTATTACTTATTAATTTAAATAAAAAATGAAATAGATTGTAGTCAGTAATACTTCTACAGTTCGCATAAAAGTTATTTAAAAACAGTTTTGATTACAATTATTATTTCTGATAATGTGATGATTAAAAAAATAAAATCATACCAAAAGAATTTTCCAACCACACAAGGGAACTGTTAAAAGTTAATTTTTTTTCACATGAATAAATATGTAAATGAATCTTGTTTATGCATTACAGGACCTTCTTTTCAACCATTATTTTCAGATTTTTTTTTGGAAATGAAAGTAAGAAAAAGGAAGCCTATGCGGTAACCACAAAAGAAAGAAAAATGATGAATTCTTGAAATAGTAATTAATATTTTAAATAGCTAGGATAAGAGCTGATATAAGAAAGGAAGATTGATGGAGATAGAAAAAATACAGGAGAGGGGAGTAAATTTTTATGAGAAAGAAAATAGTATGAAAAGAACTACTAAGTAGATGTAGAGAACTCTTACAGAAGGTGTATATTTCATGAAGTTTCTGATGAGGTGTAGAGATGTAGGTTCCTAAAAGGCAGGACAAAAGTAAATATAACAAGTTAAGAAAATTTTCTTAGTGATATTGTAAACAAGACCGATGGGGGAAACTGTATAAGAAATGCAGAAATTAGGGTGCTCATAGGAAATGGGATAAGAAAGACCTAACAACCAGGTTAAACTGAAGGTAAATGGGAGGAAATCATAGAAAAGGTGGCTAGATAAAATTAAGGAGGCTATTAAAAGGAATGTAGAAATAAAACTGCCAAAGATGTAATTAACAATATTTCTGCATTAAATCAAAATCCTATTACTGAAGTAAATTACTCATTACACTACATCTTAAGAAGATATATCACATTAATGCAATGCTGCTTAAAGAATTATTAAGTTTTTATTTTGATTTAAGAAATGGATGAAAATTTAAAAGTGTGATAAACTTACAGTAAATTCAAAATAATCTGAACACAGGGAATTTTTGTTTATTTCTATGTTGTGGCTACATTGCTGTTTGGTTACACCACACTGATTCTTCAAGTTGTCTGTGTAACATGAGATTTTTTGTTCTTCAGTTGTTTAGCAATTTTCATTTTGTAAATAGTGTTTTATGAAAGTTAATATTATTTTTTATTACAAAATCATAGTTTTGAATTTTTTATTCTGTATGTCTTAAATATATAATAATGACATAATTGCAACTAAAGTATTAAAAAATTATTTCTCTTTCTAAGCATGCCAGTATAACACGAAAAACAGCTTCTGAGTATGGTGTTGAACTAGAGAAAGTGAATTCTATTTTAAAATAATTTAAAGAAATTGGTTCCTTTTCATCTCAAAGGAAAACTACTCCATCACAGGATTAGTGAGAAAAGTAAACTTCATCCAAAATTATCTGTTGTGAACTTAAGACTTTAAAGCCAGTGAAGCAGATTTACATGTGACAATTGTTGGATGCTGACTTCTTGCAGCTGAAAGGGAAAGCTCATTGGCCATATAAACACAGCTTTTAACACCAACAACATCCAGTAAAAAAGGCTCTTGTGGGCCATAGCACATGCCAACTGGATCAAAGGAGACTAAAAAAAAATGTTACGTTTTTCGAGTCAAATTTTTATGTTCAGGGGTGAAGGGTTCCATATGTTAGAAAAGCATCAGATGAAAATAGATCTAGCTCATGCCCAACAATCAGATAAAAATATTTTTAGGGATTGTTTCATTTTGAGGGCCTTGGCTGATTACTTCTAAAAAATGGCATTATGAAAATTTTGGACATATTAAGATTCTGAAGGAAAGGGTACAACTTCAAAACAAATTCCCACAAGGTAACAAAGTATTCCAACAAGATTTGGCGCCATGTCAACTGCTAAAAAATGGAAAAATTTTTCATTCTTCCCATAGCCAGGCAACTCCCCACACTAAAACCCAATTGAAAATTTTTGGGCAATAGTCAAAAAATGGATTTTATCACAAAAACTGACCTCATTAAAGCAAAAATATCAATATGGTTTCATGAAGAACAAATCAGAAAAATGTGTAGTATCCTAGGTGAATCAATGCCAAATCATGTACATGAAGTGATTAAGAAAAAAAGAAGACTTATTTATTATTATTATTAATTTTTATGACCGCATAGGATCACTTTAGTCTGTTATCCAAGTTGTTGTCCATTATGCGATGGGACTATTTGGACCTTGCAGTTCTCTCAGTACTTTTTCATATGTTTTGATCTTTGTGCCCGTTCTACTGTTGAAAATGTTCACATTCTGAGTTTTTCTCTTGTGAGTGTGAAGCAAGTGTTTTTGTTCTTGATGAATTTTATCTTATCTGTAGTGTCTTCTGGTGTAAGGTCGATTTCCTTCAGATCCTCGCTTATTTCTCCATCTGCATTCTGTTTTTCGAGTTGAGATTGTACTGAACTACCTGTTTTATGAGTCTTGAACACTGCAGCCTCATGATAAGTCTAAAGAATCCTAGTCTCCTCTTACGTATGGTATTTATGATGGGTTCTAACTCTTTGTACACGACTTTGTTAGGCACAATCCATCACTGCCCATCTTTCTGGTACTTGTTATTAATGCAGGTTCTTCCAATTTTCCGAAGTCTGTCTTTGATTGCTAATTCAGTTGGAAGTGTTTCTGCTGCATAAAAGGCTTCTGGCTTTATAACTGTGTTGGAGTGTTATATTTTTGTATTTATTGATAGTCATTTTTTATTGTAAGTGTATCAGGTTAATTTTTGAGCTTCAGCTAATTTGTTTATTCTTATTTAGATTGAGGTTTTTTTGTTAAGGTTGTTTGTTATTATTTCTCTTATTTAAATTGGGTTACTATTTACATTTTATTACTGTTTATGTTTATTTCTTTTAATCATGTTGGTATCTGGGGCATAATTTCTGTCTTTTCAAATGACAGTTTGAGGACAATTTTATTTACAATGTTTTTAAGTTCTAATATCTCTGATTTAGCTTTGATGATTTCGTTGGCTATCAGTACCAAGTCATCGGCGAAACCAAGGCAATTTGTTTTGATTTTTTGGCTTATTTTTACTTTTGGGGACTTTTTTGAGGCATTTTCTTATTACTATTTCTAAAGCACAGATGAATAATACCAATGAGAGCCCATCGCCTGGGTACAGTCCTCCGGTTTTGATCTCAAATTGTTACTAGAGCTTGCCTCTGAATTTGACCTTAGAGTTTGCAAGGATCAATTTTATCATGTTTATTATAATTTGGTATGTAATCTGAGGTATCTTAGAATTTTTAGTAGGGATTCGCTGTATATGTAGTCATAAGCTTTCTTGAAATCTACTAATGTTATCACCATGTTTCTGTTTCTTTCCCTG